>NC_040043.1:18919539-19010853 GCF_003713205.1 Coffea eugenioides
AGGTGGGGCTGTCACAGTTGATATCAGAGCTTAGGTTTCAGATCCTTGTAGTATTCCCTAGAATTAAACGTTTGGGATGCTTGACTGTTGGATTGGTTTAAAAGTTAAGTGACCACTAAAAGGGATAAGAATTAAAGCCTAGGGTTGAATTGGCCTGGACGAGTTAGGTATTTTCGACTTGAGGATTATATGTGATTATTTTCCCTTAAGAGTACTTACGTTTTATCTACACTTTGTGTAGGATGGACGGATCTTGTGGCCTTAGCGATAGACTGGTTGGCGAGACGCCCTGTGATGATTTACCGATGATTAGATACCAGACCAGGTCCGGAGGAGCTAGAACATATTGGAGCCCATCTGACCGCTATAGGCACTGCGAGTGTCAGCATATTTACACTTATCCTAATGAAGTAGTTCTGGCCGTAGTGAAGGAGCGGAAGGTCCTAGCGAGGGACAATACTAGGCTTGGATTTGAAATGAATTACCTGAAGAAAACTATTGAAATGCAAGCTGAGCAGATTAAGGAACTTGAGTATGATGTGGTCAAGGGCTGAGAAAGGGTTGATGACTTGAGCGCGCAGCTTGGCGAAGCTCAAGAGCGCATGGTTAAGTGGGCCAGGAAAGTGAGGAATAGAGCAGAGTCCATTCTGAATATTTGTGATGATCTGCTGGGAGAAGTGAGTGATGAGGCTTCTCACATTGGAGATGACACAGTAGCTGAACCCGTCCAGTCTAGGGGGTCAACTAGCCCTACGATGGATTAAGCCTTTACTTCTAGGCTATTCCTTTGGATGATTTTGACTATTGTACATAGAAAGGATAGGGGATGTTGTGACTCGATGGTTGTACAGTTTTCTTTTGACCACTTGTGCTAGGTTTTTGTTTGATATGACTGTACGACTATATCTGTACTCTTGAGGCTCGTACTTGCTACTTTTGGTCCTGTTATTTTATAAATGACTGTTAAGAGCCTTTATGTACAGTGTTTTGACAGTTGACTTGGATCTTTGACTTTTGACTTTTGACTTTGACTTTATTTCGGCATTGGCCTTTAACTGCTTTTCAATTTCACTCGTTTATCGTGACTCCGATTCCATTTCTTATAGGACCTTTAAATATGAATAAGCATATATTGTATACCCCTATTTGCTTACCCTGTTAGTTATAATACTTGGGCCCTAGACTAGTGAGTAATAATGGAGACTAGACGACAATATGGTTGGGGCCATAGGTGTGGATCTAGGTTGTGAGAACCCGTAACTTTTCCATTTGTTAGGTTTTATAATCTTTCTAGGCTTTCTTAATTTCAATGGCTTGTTTTCTACACTTTCTGTATCCGGAAAATTTTCTAGATTATTTTTACGAGTAAATATAGATTTTAGATGATTTTTCTAGTATCGAATAGATTTTGAGAAATTAAGAACGTATATCGGACGTGGGACCCACTAGTGCAAAAAGTTCGGAAAAAATTCGGCCAATAAGGTTAAGTTTCGGATACTGTGCAAAATTTATCGGGTGTTAAGAGATAAGTAGAGAGTGAGATTTGATTGATGTGAGAGAGAAAAGAAAGGATAGGAATACATTAATGGAGTGACAAGTGTCACACAACCATTGGTTGGACTTTGTTGGCAACTATTCACACTTTTGACTTTTGACCAAATTGAGTAAATATCTTGAAAAATTGCTCAAAAATCACCATTTCTTCTCCTCATATGGCCGGCTCTCTCTCTCCAAAAGGAAGCAAGAAACTCTTCAAGTTTTAGCTCCAATCTTGCTCAAGGTGAACCATCCAACCATTTGATCTTGCAATTACTCCATAAAATCCCTTTAGTTAGTGATAGTGAGTGATTTGGTGAAGCTTTCTTGGAGAGCTAAGGTGTCCTACTACTTCCTCTCTCTTGTTTTCTTGGTAAGTGATGCTCAAACTTCCTCCTACACCTAATGATGCTTAAGTTATGCTTAGTAGTGATTAAAGTGCTGAAATTTCTGGTTTTTATCTTGGTTTGAAGTGATTTGGTGAAGTTTTTCTATTTTTGAGGAATTTTCTGGTTTAATATGAATGTGATGTTGTGGTCATCCATGATGGTTGATAATGAGGGGGAATGACTCTAGTAGATGTGAATTAGTGATAATTACAACCAATTTTGGATTTGGAATGAAATGTGAAAAGTTAGGGTTCATGAACCCCTAATCTGTCCGAAATTTTAGGTCATAGATAGATGCCGAATTGGACTTTGCTCAAAAAATGAAAGTTGTAGGTATTGATGAGTTTGTAGTACCTGCAAAATTTCAGGGCATTTGGAGTAGTATAGAGTGAGTTATGCCGTTGTTACTTATTTCCACCAACAATGTTCCCTTCAGAGTTCTGCCCTTCCAACTGCTCATCAGATGCAGCACAGGAGTTTGCTTTGCTTTACCACCACGGGTTCCTCAGGCGCCACAGGAAGTCTCAGTCTCAATGTCCTCATCTCTAAGCCTAAAGGACCGTCCGACACTAGTAGATCCACTCTGATTCTAACCATGATGCAATGTGGAAGTGTTTTTTATGCGAACGTGTTGTACAGAGGAAGAATGCAGTATGAGCAAGAATGAGAATGTACTTAAATGCCGCAGGGAGAGAATTATAAAAAGTTAGGGTTTCGGATGTGAATTGGGAACAATGGGATAGTTGGGGGTTAGGATGTGATTTTTATGAGTGGTTAATGAGCAATAGGGGTGTAATGGAGTTGGTTGAGTCAATTTCTTGGAACTTGGTTTGATGAGAGAGGAATTTGAATTTCAAATATGAGAGGAAACTGAAAGGTTGCGTCCGAGACTATGGAAGATAATGAACTAGGAAGAATAGGTAACTGCCTTATAGTGCTCAAATTTTTGAGTGTCGGACGTCCGAACGTATTGACGCGTCCGACACATCCGTCCGAACCAGGATTTTTCTGAAACTGGACGAAGAACATTGTCGGACGTCCGTTCCAATTCATCGGACGTCCGATAAGGATTGACAAAAATCAAAACTTAGAATCTTTTTTCTGAGACTTTTTTCTGAGACGCCAGTTTTGTTCTTAGGAACACAAATTGATCCAGTGGAAGAGCTTTTGTGAGGATATCAGCGATTTGTTCTTTAGAACAAACAAACTGGACACGGATTACCCCCTTTGAGACAAGATCGCGAATGAAATGATGCTTTATATCAATGTGCTTAGTCCTAGAGTGCTGAATGGGATTTTTTGTCAGATTAATTGCACTAGTGTTGTCACAGTACATAGGTACACATTCATACACTAAACCAAAATCATTCAATGTGTTTTTCATCCATAGCAATTGAGCACAACAAGCACCAGCAGCAACATATTCAGCTTCAGTAGTGGACAATGAGATAGCATTTTGTTTTTTACTAAACCAAGATACCAAACAATTTCCAAGAAAGTTGCATATACCAGTAGTACTTTTTCTATCTATTTTACAACCACCGAAATCAGCATCAGAGAATCCATATAAAGGAAGTTCATGACATTTTGGATACCATAAACCAAAGTTTAAGGTTCCTTTAAGATATCTAAGAATTCTTTTTACTGCATTCAAGTGTGATTCCTTTGGACAGGATTGAAATCGAGCATATAAGCATACAACAAACATGATGTCAGGCCTACTGGCAGTTAAATAAAGTAAACTTCCAATCATACCTCTGTACTTCTTTTCCTCAACTTTTGTACCTTCCTCATCCTTGTCAAGTTTGGTAGAAGTGCACATAGGTGTTCCAACAGGCTTTGAATCCTCCATTTCAAATCTTTTCAGCAGCTCCTTGGTGTATTTTGCTTGATTTATAAATGTTCCATCTTGGGTTTGAACCACTTGGAGTCCAAGGAAGAAGTTCAGTTCTCCCATCATGCTCATTTCAAATTCTTTTTGCATGATGATGGAAAAGTCCTTGCACAAGTTCTCATTAGTAGCACCAAATATGATATCATCCACATATATTTGCACAATTAAAAGATCTCGTGAGCTTTGTTTTGTGAAGAGTGTAGTATCTACAATGCCCCTTTTGAAACCATTCTCAATCAAAAATCCACTCAGACTTTCATACCATGCTCTAGGAGCTTGCTTTAATCCGTATAAAGCTTTTGAGAGTTTAAAAACATGATCTGGATAAGATACATTTTTAAAGTCAGGAGGTTGGTCAACATAGACTTCTTGATCTATAAAACCATTTAAGATAGCACTCTTAACATCCATCTGAAATAATTTAAAATTCTTGAAACATGCAAATGCTAGAAACATTCTTATGGACTCCAACCTAGCTACAGGTGCAAAGGATTCATCAAAGTCTATCCCCTCTTCTTGAGTGTATCCCTTAGCCACCAGTCTGGCCTTATTTCTAACAACCTCCCCTTTATCATTCATTTTGTTTCTAAAAATCCACTTTGTGCCAATAATAGGATGGTCTTGTGGTCTAGCAACCAGGGTCCAAACCTTGTTTCTTTCAAATTGGATTAACTCTTCTTCCATAGCTAAAATCCAGTGCTCATCATTCAAGGCATCAACAACATTTTTAGGTTCAATATGTGATACTAAAGCAAGATTATCTACTAGGTGTCTAGAAGAACGAGTTCTGACCTTTTCAGATGGATCACCAATTATAAGCTCCCTGGGATGGTTATGAGCAAATTTCCAGGTTCTTGGTAGATCATTAGGAGTAGCGGTATCTCTTTCATTCACTTCTTCAGCAGGACTGTCTTGAGTATCAGCATCCTTTAAATCAATTTCTGGTGAAGCAGAGTCATGATCATTGATTGCTAACTTCTTTAGTTCATCTTGAACACCTGTATCATCATCTTCACCACAACTCATAGAAATGTCACCATTAGATTCATCAAATGTAATGTGTATAGCTTCCTCTATGATCAGTGTTCTACGATTATAAACTCTGAAGCCTATTTTGTTTTCACAATATCCCAAGAAAATTCCCTCATCAGATTTTTTGTCAAATTTTCCAAGATGTTCCTTGATATTCAAAATGAAACATTTACAACCAAATATTTTAAAGTAACCAACAACAGGCTTTTTGTCAAACATAAGCTCATATGAGGTTTTGTTTAAAATTGGTCTTAGGAGAACTCTGTTCATGGTATAACAGGCTGTGTTTATGGCTTCAGCCCAAAAATATTTTGGTAAACTGCATTCACTGAGCATGGTTCTGGCAGCTTCTTGGAGAGTTCTATTTTTTCTTTCTACAACTCCATTTTGTTGGGGGACTCTAGCAATGGAGAATTCATGAGTAATGCCATTATGATCACAGAATTCTGGAAAACCACAGAACTTGAATTCTGACCCATTATCACTTCTAATCCTAACAATTTTCAAGCCAAGCAGATTTTGCACTTTAGCAAACAATGAAGTGAAATTCTTAAAGGCATCATCTTTATGAGCAAGAAATAACACCCAAGTATATCTTGAGTAATCATCAACAATCACAAAACAATATCTCTTACCACCAAGGCTTGCAGTTTATGTAGGACCAAACAGGTCAAGGTGCAAAAGTTCAAGTGGTTTTGAAGTAGACAGACATTTCTTGGATTTAAAAGATACCTTGACTTGTTTTCCAAATTGGCAAGCATCACATATCCGGTCCTTTTCAAATTTGATTTTTGGGAGACCTCTAACAAGATCCTTTTTAGAGATTTCCTTCAGCAAATCCATGTTGAAGTGACACAGTCTTCTATGCCATAACCATGGGTCCTCATTTACTACTTTGAGACATTTGAGATAGGAGGAATCAATATTTTCAAGAATAACTACATAGACATCATTAACCCTTTTTCCTTTGAAAATAATGTTGAACTTTGAGTCAAATATGAGACATTCAAGCTTTTTGAACAATACAAACAGATTCCTATCACACAGTTGGCTAACACTTAATAAATTGTAGCTCAGATTATCAACGAGAAGAACATTGTGGATAGAGGTTTTACCATTCTTACCAACATCACCAATACCAACAGTTTTGGCTTTGTTATCATCTCCAAACGTTACCTTTCCACTTGCTTTTTGCTTGAGTTTAACGAATTGTGATGCATCACCAGTCATATGTCTTGAACATCCACTATCAATGAACCATTTTGATCCTTTAGCAATGTTATCCTGGTTCACCTACACACATAAACCCATAGGATAATACTTGGTACCCTTTACATGTTGGGTCCTTGAGAGTTAGTCTTATGTCTAACTATCCACATGCATCTCATGCCATTCCTCATGTTTTTCTTAACATAACAGTTGCTATTCATGTGACCAAATTGACAACAAAAATTGCATACTGACATTGAATCAATCAAATGAACTGGTTTAATGAATCTGACTTGCCTTCTCCTGTGGATTGCAAACTCATTGGCATTTTGATTCAGTCTTATTTGATGAGTATTAACATAAGGTTCTGTGTCATTCTTTTGAAGACGGTTCTATTTTATATGATGTAACAAATGACATAAATCATCCATCCTTTTTCTTAAGCTACATTGCTCATTTCTGAGTATGTCACAGAAATTTTTCTTTTTGTAAAGTTCAGCAATCACATCAGTTTCAACCCTTTTCAGGTTCTCATTTTCATGCTCAAGACACTTGTTTTGTCGAAAAAGATTTGCATTATCTTGTATAAGAAAGCTAATTTTTTGCTTTAGTTCCTTGTTTTTAACATAGGATTCTTTCAGGCTGTTATGCATTTTTTCTAGAAAAGAATTAACATCATCATCAGATTCACTATCACTGTCGGTTTGAGAGTTGCATTGTGTTACCTCTTCATCTCCAATGGCCATGAAAGCCACTTGAGCAGATTCCTCTTCTTCTTCAACTTCACCTTCTGAGTTGCAATCATTCCAGGTAATCTGGAAATTGTTGAACTTTGGTTTTCGTTCAACCTTGTTCTCCTTCTTTTTCTTCATTGGACACTCATTCGCATAGTGTCCTGGTTGACCACATTCGAAACACTTATCAGTCAACTTCTTGTTGAACTCCAGTTTCCCTCTGTTTCTGAAGTCATTAGACTGATTTGGTAAGGAATAGCTGGATCCGCCTTTCCTGAATCTTCTTTTGTTGAGAAATCTTTTGAAACCTCTTGTGATGAGTGCAATATCACTGTCATCACCTTCCAAGTCATTTTTCATCCTGTGAGGCTGTTTCATCTTCGTCTTGTGAAGCTTTCAGAGCAATACTCTTTCTTACTTTTGTGTCTTCTTCATCCTGCATCTTAGATTTAAGTTTCAGTTCGTAAGAAGTTAGAGAGTTAATCAGAGATTCAATGGATAAGGTATTTAGATCCTTGGCTTCCTCAATGGCAGTCACTTTGCTTTCCCAGTCCTTTGATAGAGCATTCAGAATTTTTCTGTTCTTCTCACCTAGAGAGTACTCCTTCTCAAGCACCTCTAAATCCTTGATCAGATCATTGAATCTACAATACATTTTGTCAATGTTTTCATGAGGCTCCATCTTAAAAGATTCATACTTAGTGACCAGAATGGATTTCTTTTGTTCTCTCACATTCTCGCTTCCCTCATGGATCTCTCTAAGTTTATCCCAAATTTCTTTTGCAGATCTGCAGCCTTTGACTCTAATAGACTCATTAGAGTCCAATGCACTGTATAGAACGTTCATGGCCTTGGCATTTAGAGTGAGATGAATTCTATCTTCAGCAGTCAGCTCACTTCTGGCTTTTTGTCTCGGCCTATGAGTAGTTTCATCAATAATGGTTGCATCATATGGATCTTCACTAACAATAAACCATAACTCAATATCAATAGATTGTAAGAATATAATCATCCTTTCCTTCCAGCTCACATAGTTTGATCCATTGAACATTAGAGGTCTAGTAACAGATTGTCCCTCAAAGAACATGGCATTGTTGGTTGTCATATCTACTCCCAAGCCGATTGAGCTTAATCTCTAGGAGACCAAGTTCTGATACCAATTGTAAGAATCGAAGACAACCTAAGAGGGTGGGTGAATTAGGTTTTCAAAAAAAAAAACTAAGATATAGGTCACTTTTCTTCACGGCCTACTTTTCTTTTCTCAAAGACCACCCAATGAATCAGATTACACGAAAGCACAGATATTTGTAAGATGAAGAGGAGAACAGTTTATATAGAAAAGCTGTAAACGAAAATAGTGGAACAAACCAGGCTTCAAACTCAACTGGAGTTTGAACAGCACTTTTATATACCAAGTTACTTCAAGTTGAACAATCTTGCAACCAATATTCTGTGCACAAGGGAAGGATCACTTCCTTCTTGCCCCAAACTACACTTGGTCAAGCAAGGAAGTTTTACACACAAACGAAAAACCCTCTCAATGCTACACTATTGAAGAAGCTGTGTCACACTTGAAAAACTGCAAGAGACTTGCACAAGCTAAGAATACAAATGTTCCTTTCGAGTATTCTAACACTTGAATCACTCACAATCTGATGTAGACTTGATGTGCAAAGTTGTTCTGAGATGGTTGACTTTGTTCTTTTTATAGGAGACCAGAAAATTCTTCAATCAATGCTGTCAACGGGCAGAAGGCAACTGAAGAGTCAACTAGCCGTTGGTGCTGTCGGACGTCCGATGTTCAGCTTTTATGCGTCCGAACGAGGTCAATGAGTTCTGGAAGTTTTCTTGAATCTCTTAGGACGTCCGATCCCTGATCATCATGCGTCCGAGGGCAAGATGCACACTTGGAATTTCCTCTTCAATACCTTCGGACGGCCGATGTGTCCAGAGTGTTGCATCTGAAGTGCAGCAACGCTTGTCGGACGTCCGATACTTAGGTGTTGATCGTCCGATCGTGATCAGTAATTGTAGAAGCCCTGGCTTGTCTTCTTCGGACGTCCGAGTCTGAGTTCTTCACACATCCGAAGATACTCAAAGAATGTCGGACGTCCGATACTCTCCTTTTGTATGTCCGACAACTTCCTCAGCACTTTACATCCTTTTTGATCTTCTTTTATTTGCTTTAAGTCCACAGACCTGTTTAGTGTTATTTCTGAAAAAGGATCTCTACAAAGAGTATTAGTAACATCCATTTGTTTTGTAATCATCAAAAGATGTGAATTGAGATAAACAGTATAGGCAGAAATCATCTAACCCTAACTTACATATATCACCTTAAAAATCATCACAACAACTTGTATCACAACTAATCTAACCAAAACATGAATTATATAACATCTTAATCAAAAATAAAAGAACCAAAGCTATGGGTTAGACCTTATACCTCAACAAAAGAAGCTTGCAAGAGTAATACTTCACCTCCTCTTGGAATTTTTGGTTCTCTTAGCTTCCCAAGTTCACAACTCACACTTTAATCGGTTTAGAATTTTGGTTCCTCACTTGGATGGTGCAAATCAAGATGAAATGGTGAAACTCTTGCTCTCTCTTTCTCCCTCTCTTGTCTCGGCCAACCAGCAGAAAAATGGAGTGAAAATGAAGCCAACAAGATGATAAGAAGGTTGGACTTGGCTTGGTCAAGGAACCATAGTGTCACCACCAAAGCCAACAAAAATTTCTTTTTCTTTCCTTGCATTTTTAGCCCTAAATTTCGGTCAAAGCCAGCTGGAAATAAGGAGATATTTTGCTCAAATATTAATGAGCTTGTATGGTAAGAAAGTGGTGGTCAAGTGGTGCGTTCAATCGGTAGTGCATGGTACACGTCGGTTCGCACCGTTTTTCCTTAAATCGCACGTACTAGGGTTTTTACTTCCTATTCACTAACTTTTTATCATTTCTTCTAATCACATATTATTTCTCACCCAAAAGTCACTCTTAAATACCAAATTTGATCCTCGCTCCATACCGGATAATTACACGACGGATACATGAAAAATCCTATTTCACTTCGAATTGAAATCGAAAAGGAAAACCCTAATTTCCTATGATCATTGACACTTTCCTAGGGTGATTGAGTAGCAATATGGTATAGAATAATAATTTCCAAATAATTTTCAAATAAAAGGAAATTTTCAAGAAATATATAAAGAATTTGCAAGTCCTCACAAAACTGATAGAATTCATGAACTGGAGACGGATGTACTTGAGGAGCGGAAAAAGGCTGAGGCTCTTCTTGAGCAGTTTCAGGAGGTTAAGCGCCAACTTGTTAGGGTAGTACATGAAATTAGAGAGTAGACTGAGGGGATGATGACTGAGTGTGTTACCTTGGTCGAACAAGTGGTGGATGGTAAGATACTCGACGAGGGACATGAGGTAGGAACTCCTAGTGTGGAAGATGAAAATGATCCTACTGAAGTAGCAGAGACTTCTGGCTCCACCAATCACTAAGTTAGTGATTTAGTCTACTTTAGTAGTTTTCGTCTAAGATAGTCAGGGTGGTGCTTGTTCAAAAGCCATTGTATTTTGCTTAACTATGCTTCCTATCTTTTGAAACACTTGAACGTTACTTATGAGGTGCTTGACTTTATTACTCTATGACTTCTAATCTATGCTATGGGTTGTGCATATTGCAATTATTTCGGTGTCTCCCCTATTTATTTTTCGTTTTGCATGATTAAAGTGTCATTTTCAAACTTCACTTATGTATACTTATTTTACGTCATGCCTTTAGAAAATATTAAAATTATGGACAGCTGAAGAAGTAGAAGGGGTCGAGGGCGAGCGGTTAGGTAACCCCAAACTCAAGGGGATGATCAGGGATCAGCAATTGGACCGAACCAAGGACAAGGAAATGAAAGGGATAACCAAATAGCTACTGTTATTAATCGAATGATTGATATCTTAACACGGTTAGCTGAGCGCCAGGGCCCTGAGCCAATCAACCAACCTAGGAACCAAGAGAGGGATGAGAATAAAGCTTTAGAGCGATTCTTGAAGTTCACCCCACCTAAGTTTCACGAGGGTCTGATCCCAAAGTAGTGAAAAATTGGTCTGAGAGGATAATATAAGGCACTAGTGAGAGTAAGAGGTTAGGGATTCTTCTTGAACAACTTTGTAAGTGAGTATTGGAGAGTGAGTTAGGATATGAAACTTTTATATTAAGGAATATGATTCCGTATTTTGTTATGTGTATAAGTGATGATAGTAATCCTTGTGGAGACTCAAAAGCTCGTCCATATTAAGCAGAGATTAGTTAAGATTTATATTCTGGGGTAACCTGTAAGCAAAAGAACGGAAGAGTTTTCCATTGTGAATAGTTATTTATTTTGATTCTCTGATTTGCCTGGCAGGCTAGCATTTGATTTGAGCCAATCGGTGAGATGACAAATTTTGGAGAGATGCATAAGGAAATAGACATTCTTCGAAAGGAGGTAGAATTTCAAAAAAAATTGGCTGATTACTGGGAAGGACGATGGAAACAAGAATATGCTGAGAAAATTGAGTTGCTACACAAGAACGTGGAACTGGAAAAGAAATACAAAGGAAGTTCTCAAACTAGTCAGGCCGTGACGTCTCGTGTGGTTTGTGGATATTGTGGCAAGTTTAACCACACTGAGGCCGAGTGCTGGAGAAAGCCTACAGTAGTGCCAAACATCAAGTTTCAAGTTGCCCTAGTGCCTCTAAAAAGAGGAAATACTCAGCAGTCTGCTAGGTCCAATGCAAAGCAGTCGAGTGCCAGAATGAGTGATTAATGCTAATGACTGTAAGAGGGATCCAAGTAATGGAAGCTTTGCGAGTGGGGATGGATCTGACTCCACTCGAGGGATCGGGGTTGTAGTTTCACCCTAGTTTAGGTTGGCACTTTTAGAGGTTGTAATCTTTCGTATAGGGGATAAAGTTCTTTTGTTGTTTTGTACATGTGCAACTTAGCACGTTTTCCTATGATTTTGTTTGTCTCCTCTTTCTTTTGAAATGATTTGATGAAGTTATCCTCACTTGGTGTAACTATTATGATCTTTAATGACACATAAAAATTTACTTTACTTTAATTGATTTTACGGCTTATATGTATATTTAATTTATTGTCCCACACCTTTAGACCTGTAATAAGATCATGAACAACACCTGAGAATAGTTTTACAAACCCTGAGAGAGCACTAACTTTTTGCTAAGTTCAATAAATGTGAGTTTTGGTTGGAAGAAATAGCCTTTCGAGATCATATAATCTCTAAGAAAGGATTTTGTGTGGACCCAACTAAGGTAGAAACTGTTTCTAAGAGGAAACGACCAGAGAACCTTACTGAAGTTCAGAGTTTCTTAGGGTTTGCGGGGTATTACCGTCAGTTTATTAAGGACTTTTCTAAGACTACAAAACCCTTACCCGAGCTGACTAAGAAGCATGACAAGTTCATAAGGGATTTTAAATGCGAGGAAGGGTTTCAGGAGTTGAAAAAATGTTTGACTAAGGCACCTGTATTAGTATTGCCGAGCGGAGGAGATGGTTTTGTGGTTTATACAGAGGATTCAAAGGATGGTTTAGGATATGTATTAATGCAAACTGGAAAAGTGATTGTGTATGCCTTCTGTAAATTGAAATCTCATGAACAAAATTATCCGATCAATGACATGGAATTAGCGGCAGTAGTGTTTGCCTTGAAAAGTGGAGACATTATTTATATGGAGTGACTTTCGAGGTTTTCACTGATCACAAGAGTCTCAAATACTTGTTCTCCCAGAATGAGTTGAATTTGAGGCAACGTAGATGGGTGGAATTTTTGGAGGACTATAACTGCACGCTTAACTACCATCCCGAAAAAGCTAATGTGGTGGCAGATGCCCTAAGTCGTAAGGTGCAAGTGGGTAGTTTAATGGTGAGAGAATGGCACATGCTAGAAGAAGTTAGTGTTGGAATCCGCATCTTGAGCCACAAAAGGGTAAATTTGGGAATATTACTGTGAGATCCACCTTGTTAGAGAAAATCAAAGAAGCTCAAAAAGGAGACCCTATAAGGTTATTCAACACGTAAGAAGTGTAGTTAACAAGCTGGAATTGCCTTTAAATTTGTCCAGGATTCATGATGTCTTCTATGTTCCCATGCTTAAGAAATATCATCCTGACCCGTCCCATGTGTTACGATCGGAAGAAGTAGAGATTGATGAGAATTCGTCCTATGAAGAAAGACCGGTAAAGCTGTTAGATCGAAAAGTGAAGGAGTTAAGACGCAATCAAATCCCTCTAGTGAAGGTCTTATCGAGAAATCATAGAATGGAGGAAGTGACTTGGGAAGTAGAAGAGGAGATCCAGAAGAAATATCCAGAGTTGTTTCTGAATCAAGGTATGAATTTCGAGGACGAAATTCTTTTAAGGGGGACTCAAATTTTTATTTTTACTTACTTTTACTTTATTTTACTAGCTTATTTAATTATTTATTTATCTGTTTACTCAAAATAATTTATTTTATCCATTTTAAATCCATTTGCATGGAACAATGTATCATTTATATTCTTAAAACGTTTCGTTAGCAAATTTAATTTTTCTGCGGCTCGTTTAGCTAGAAATAGCGAATGCACGTTTATCGAGGCAAATTCGATCCAAGAGTACATTAATCTTGGAGAATTAAGGATGATTAATAGTAGCACTAATTGCTCACTAATCAATTGTTGACTTTTGGGGTATCAAGAAGGAGCACTAATTGCTCACTAATCAATTGTTGACTTTTGGGGTATCAAGACACCTTTATGTCATTCTTCTTGTCACTCAATCAAATCACCAACTACCACCCAAAACCCTTCTTCCTCCTCTCTCCCTTGGCCGATCCCCCCTTCCTCATTTCTCCTCAAAAATTTCAGCTCCCTTGTCTTCCATTTTCCTCCAAGAAAACTCTCCAAATTTGCTTCTTTCTTTGGTTCTTCGTACAAGCTTGGAAGGTGACTTGATCAAGGAAGAAACTTTGGCGATTCAAGAGCTTACACTAGTGGATAGTCTTCATTCATGGAAGCAAAGGTAATCCTCCAAGTTCTCATCTTTTTCCTCTCAACTTATAGTAGTAAATTAGTTTAGCTAGTTAGTTGTTGGGTTGTTAATGGGTTCACAAGAACCTTGACATTAGGTAGAGGACTTGAGGTGACTTTATAGGTAGAGGTCTTGAGGATTTTGTATGTTTACTTGCTTGTTTGATGCTTATTTTGAGAAGATATGGTGTAGTTTTAGTTGGAAAGTTGGAAAAGAGAACTAGAAGATAAAGGATGCTTGCTGTCCGAATTTTGGCTGGATGAAATCCTCATGTTAATTTCGAATTTTTTTGTTGTTTTGGTGCTATAATGTTTGTTATATGATGGTGTTTATGTGTGTTAAATATCTCCCAAAAAGCTTTACAATTGGTTGAGTTAAAGTTGGGTTTAAGTGAGGAAGAAATCTGGAAACTTTTCTGACCAGGAGACCCAACTAGTGCTCACGTTTTGGGTCATAACTATTTGTCTGGGAGTTCAAATCGAGTGCTGTTTATGGCATCCAAAAGTAGACTCTAAAAGCTTTCCGTCAGTATAAAATGCGCCTCCAAATTCGTTTCCTATGAGCCGTAGTGAACCGGCAAAGATGACTGAATTTCCTCACTGTTTTCATTCGAGAAACAAGCCTGGTTGCAGTTTGTAGCTCAATTTCACCTAATTTGCTAAATGAATTTTAAGATAGTTCCTTCCAGTGATTTGTATCCTTTTGAATCTAGTTTTCAACGCTACAAACTACGCTAAATTTTGAGTTGTGCAGCTTTAGTTATGACCATATTTTGAAACTCTGTCAAGCCTCCAAAACTGGAAATTTCGTGCAACAGGTTCCAAACTTCAGTTTTCTTAAAACCATTGTATCTTGATGTAGAAAGGTCTGAATTGGGTTCCGTTTCTTGCATTTGAAACTAGATTTGGAATTCTATTAGTGGTATAAATTTCAGGGGTTGATTTCATTTTTATGAATTTTGCCAAAATTCCAAACATTGTTGAAATTGCAAGCCTGTTTTGCTCTGTCCTGTCTGTAACAGTGACTTTGAGCTAAAATTTGAATGATTTCAAATTGGAGTCTGAGAAAAGTGTCTTCTAGAGTGTTTTAGTGCATTGAGTTTAGTTTCCAACGATATAAAGTTTCCAAATTTTGGACTTACAGAACTCGAGATACGATTTTTCCAAATAGTGTCGCACCAAGCTGGAAATTTTCTGGTTTCAACCAAAGTACTCTTTTAATCACTTTCAACCTCCCTTTGAGATTGTAATCTGTTTTAAGTTTAATTTCATGATTGGATATAAGGTATCTTTGAACATTAGGCTTTCATTTTGAATCTTGGTTTCCAAATGATTAAACTGTGACAGCCCCACCTCACCCTAAGGTGAACCAAAGGGTTCGGTGGACCGCCTGCCCAACTCTCGCCAGGACTACGGAGTCGATTCACACAAACCCAACATAGTACGGGCGACAGGATCCAAAGAAAACGAACAATCGAAAACGACATATATTTACATTGGAGTCTTGA
This sequence comes from Coffea eugenioides, assembly GCF_003713205.1. Classification (NCBI taxonomy): domain Eukaryota; kingdom Viridiplantae; phylum Streptophyta; class Magnoliopsida; order Gentianales; family Rubiaceae; genus Coffea; species Coffea eugenioides. The sequence continues at coordinate 18,934,912 of NC_040043.1, forward strand.
ACAAATGAACATACAGGGCGATCCGGGGTATTCAAACTACACAAAATACAATTAGGGCTTCGTTTTCAAAGGCTTAACAACATGACACATATACTAGCTTGCCCCATTTTGTCCAAAACCATGATTTCCAAGTTTGTCCCCTGTAAGGAAAACAAAAGTAACAGAAAGGGGTGAGCTTACGCTCAATGAGGTACCAAACATATACGGGTAAAATCATGGCCTTTCATGTTTAACCAGTCAGATACATATACCAGATATAAAGGAAAGCAGTTAGACACAGTGATTCAAAGGGAAAGGATACAGATGGCTCTCAGGAGCCAGATTTCCATTTGCAGTACTTGATCCGAACTCGTTGACTCTCCGTCAACGTACATAGAACTAACATATCCGTAGACCCCACTTTACACCAATTTCCGTCCACCAAACATACCCCTACCGAGCCCGAACTCCATTCAGGAACAGTAATGGTAATACTCGATTATACCGGAATCAAGAGTCTCAATAGCCAAAAATTCTCAAAACAGACTACCGTGGTTCGTTATCTAATCGACCAGGCCCTTGCTGGCCTGACTTGAGTAACTAGCTACAGGTGTTGAGCTCAGAGGTCACAGAAAGGTCGTTGGATACCAGCCTCCAAACGACGTCCGAACAGACTCAGATACAGTTAACAGATTATACACAGTAAATAGGCATATGGACAGACAAGAGAACGAGTGTGATAAAGTACACCCTCGTCTCAAACAAAATAAACAGATAGTGCAGTCATTTAAATTGCAGATTGCAGGGGCAGAAACCAAGTTAAACAGCAAATGAGGGGAGTGGTACACTCACCGGTTCAAGTACAGATACTTCAAAAGTTTTCACTTCAAACTGGCTTTAATCGTCAAGAAACCCTAAAATCATCAAAGTAAACCAATTAAAGGTTTCACATCCAAAATCGAGTAAACGGAATGCATAAGTGAGGCTCGACTACATGTCGTACGTCTTTCCAGGTTAAGTACTAGTACAAAAGAATAAATTATGACTTTTGAGCAAAAAGATAACAGTTGGTCCTAGGGTTACAAACAACCCCCAAAACCCTTCATTTGTACTAAGATCAACTCAATTGAAGGAATCGCGTTGCCCTAAAATTTTGGGCAGCATGCCCCTTGTATTTACCTATTTTCCCAGCCACTTATGGCTTCGTTATTTTCCTCAATCAATCCCAAAGTCATACGCAATATAAATTCATCACAACAGCCATTCAATAGGCTCAAAGTCATTCAAATACAAGATTTAGCTAGGAAAATGACCGGAAATGAGCTTTAAGCTAGGAAACCAAAAGGCAGATTCACCGCTACTTAGCATATCGGACATAACCGAAACTACGCTTATTGGATTGAAGTGAAAGTTATACCATTTTGAAGCTAAGACAGAGGGCTATAACTTTGATGAAAACTACTTAGTCTAGTTCTCACCCTAACTAGGTCAAATTTACCAAAACAACCTCAGATTTTCCAGTTCGAAGCTCACTGTGAAATTCAACTAGCAGTCCTGATTCATTCAAGTATATCTCAGCACAAACAACTCCAATTCAGGTAATTCCAAAGCCATTTGAAAGCTAAGATACAAGGTTATAATTCTTCAGAAGACATCGACAATCAATTCAGTAATATTCCTGGTCAAACTAACCACTTACAGAGGCTGATTATCATTTTTTACAGAAACAGGCCAGCAGTGGGTAATTCTGTCTTTTCACAGGCTACAGAGGTCGGATTGGGCTGAAATTTTACAGGAAGCTATAAAACATCATTTCCTACAACTTTCATGTTTTAACCTAAGCCTGATTCGGCCTATAACATGCTCAAATAAAATCGGACAGAACAGGGAAAATTGAAACCCTAAACTGGAATTTCCGCACCAAACAAAACATTTTCCGTAACCAATCATATCCAACATATATTAGCTCCAGATTACACTATAATAAGCCTTCAATCCATGACCAAACCATGATTATCATACAAAACAGAAAAATAACAATAATAAATCAAAACTTCACTTCCAACCATAAACAAACCATAATCACATCATATGTCATCATATTAAGCCACTAAAGCCACCAATTGAACATTATCAAAGCTAAAGGGAAAGTTCTTAACAACTCACCTTGTAACCTCAAGAAAACAAGCAACTTAGCACCTCCTCTTTCCAAACCACTCCACCCACTTAATCACTACCACCTAACAAAGGAGTGAATTCGAGATTTTTGGGTTGAATCACAAGATTTGTGCAAGAAATTGGATCAACTAGTTGAAGGTTTTTTTTTTTTTCCCTCCAAGAAGTCTCGGCCAAGAGGATGAGTATGGTGATGATTTTGTGGTGAATTTTTAATATGTAGGAAAGGTAAAGTAAAGGTAGAGTAAAAGGTCAAAGTCCAAGGGTGAATTGAATGGTGACACTTGTCACCATTATTTAATGCAACTCTATCCTTTTGTCTCTCCAATGATAATCCATCTAGGTAACTTCTAATTATCTCTTAACACCTGCTAAATTAAACCCGGTATACACAACTTAACCTAATTGGCCGAATTTTATCGAACTTACCGCACTAGTGGATCCCACATCCGGTATACACTCTTAAAACCTTATAAACTAACTTATACTAGAAAAATCATTTAAAAACCATATTTACTCATACAAATTATTTTTAAAATTTTTCGAATAAAGAAAATGGGGAAAAACGTGCAATTAAAAGAAAATAAAACCTAGAAATTAAGAAAATTACGGGTCCTCACATAAACTTTCCTTAATGTGTTTCTTGGTTGTTAAGTTTCTTGGTTAATGGCACCCCTATTCTTATGCCCTTGATTCCCATTAGTTTGAATTTCAAAAAGGGAGCGTTTTAACTAGAGTAATTCTTGGTGAATTTCACTAGTTTTATTCTCGAAACTTGGAACCTTAGTTTTGATATTTACTATGAAAATGAGTGGAGTTTTGGATGAGTTTTAACTCCATTAGTTTGGATAATGTGAATATTCTTTATATTCTTAAAACTTGGGCATAGGACTAGAAGTTTTGAGAAATGAAAACCATTTTCCCTTTTTCTCGATTTTTGTGCTGAAAGTATATATGATACTTTCTTTTGAAATTGATATTACTTACCACGACTTGAATCAAAAATGACCTTCGAGATCTCTTTCAACATTATTTCAATGATTCAGCGAGAAAAGCTCTTTTCACTCGACTCGACTTGTGACCTTGAGAGTGGGTAGTAAGAAAATATTTTTCTTTATAGCCTTGGTCGAGTATCTAGGCAATCATGATTGTACATATCTCAGGTGGTCATGAGGACGCCGAAGAGCTCATCTGACTCTCGCTTTGCTCTTGTTTAGCCTTGACTTTTGGTGAGTGTCAAGTGTATGTTCGATGTTAATATGATTAAATTGAGATTTGTATAAGTGCTATATGATACGTTAATTGCCGAGCCGAGGGTGTACTTTACCGCTTTCGTCCTCTCTCTCTCTCTCCTGATTACATGATACTTGTTAGATGAATATATATATGACTTGTACTTGTACATAATCATGTTTTAAGTCGTGAGTACTGAGTGGCTAAAGTATCACGCTCTATTCGGGTGGGTGTTACTGCTCATCCCGACTCAGTGCTGTGACCGACCATTTCATGTTAAAAAAGATTCCTTATTTATGTATCACTTGCTTTAGCGAGTCTGATTATCCCTGTCTTTGTTTATGTCTCGGGTTGGAACAAATTACTATAATTCGCCCTTGCCTGCGGATTAGTCGATATTTGTCACAAATTTTACGAACAGAAGCTCTTATTTTCATATTTGTCATTCCTTATCTTAAATTTGAATCTACTTCATGGTTGGAAGAAAATAAGTTTCTTTAGATTTTGCATCTTGAATCATATTCTCGCGAAAGGAATGTTCAAGTTAAAAAAACACTTAATCCTTTGAATCCTTGTTGCGGAGTAGCTAAAACTCATTTGGGTAATAGTCATGTTACTTATCAAACTATAGAAAATTCATGCTCGCTCTTTTGGTGTTGGTAAAGAAGCAATTAAAACTTTGGAATTCGCATTTGAGTCTAAAAGACGAGGAAAACATATTTCTATTGGTCGCTACTTTCACTCTTTAAAGGGTACAAGTTTCGGCCGAATTTAGCTCATATACTTCTACTGACGGTAACTTGACTACCATAGACAATCTAAGTTCCCTTCGACTTCAAATCGTCGCTCAACTCAAGTTCACTCGCCTAACCCTTGAGTAAAAATTTGGGCGGCATGCCCTTTATATTTCGCTATTTTTTTAGCCATTTATGACTTCATTATTTTTCTCAACTCAGCTTAAATTCAATGCATAAGGAAACTTAACACAATAGCTCTTCAACTAGGCTCAATGTCATCCAAATACAAGTCAATTCTAGTAATGCAATCATCAAGACCAAAGCTGGAAACTAGTATTAAAAAAGAATGTCTAAGTAACAGATTTGTTATCTTTCGGCGTTTTGATCACAACTGAAGCTGCGCTTGTTGGATTGGAGCAAATATTATGGCATTTCGAAGTTAAGACATAGAACTACATTTCCTTTGAAGACATCGACACCCAATTCTCACATTTTTAGGGTCAAAAATTGACATCTCAGAGAAAACAGAAAGCTGTCGGTTAAACAAGGCATTTGGGCAGTCAGGGATATTTTAGTCATTTAACAATATACAGTGCTCCGATTGAGCTGAAATTTTTTTGATAGATAGTTAACTCAATTCCCTATAACTTTCATGTTTCGAACAAGATCTGATTTGGCCTTTATAATGGACGAATATGCAGGTCAGATCGGTTCAAAGAAATAGGGCAGAATCTCTACCAATGCTGGAATTCAACTTTTACTCTAACAAAGTTACACTCAAGCCCAAATTCACTTCACAAGTTCCATTTCCAACCTTAATACATCATTTAGTAGTGAAACAACACTAATCAAAACTGAAAAGATGCAAACCCTAGCTAAACATGCCACTACTCCATCAAAACTAAACAATCAACCATCATATGCCAAGATTACAAGCATCTATAGCATTTTTAGCTAGATTAAGTTAAAGACAAGAGGTGGATGAACTTATACCTTCCCAAAGCCTTATTGTAAGTGAAAACAAACCACTCTCTTTGTGAGGACTCGAATTTTTCTTACTTTTAATTCTATTTTACTGGCCTATTTAATTATTTATTCACCCATTTTCTCCGAATAATTTATTTCAACCATTTTAAATCCATTTACATGGAGCAGTGTCTCACTCATATTTTTAAAACGTTCCGTTAGCAAATTTAATTTTGAAGGTTCGTTTAATGAGAAATAGCGAATACACGTTTTTTGAGACAATATTTGATTTGAGAGTGCAATAATCTTGGAGAATTAAGAATGATCAGTAGTAGACTAAGAAAATTTAATTGAGGGATTAAAGGTGAGTGAGTTCAAATTTTTGCCTTATCGCGTGCGAATCGGAGGTTCGCATATTTCGCATCGAATCGACTAAGTAGAGATTTAAGAAACTTATACTAGACTACTAAGAGTGAATAATTATAGTGCTAAAGGAATTATATTTGAGAATTAGTGCACTAGTGCAACAAACAAGAGAGAAAAGTGGTAGTTAGGGACACTATACGCGCATTATTCCTAGTTGACTTTTGGACAACTTTTGGCCAAAAGTGGTAGTTAGGGAACAAGAAGAGAAGAAAGCTTCTTCATTTTGCACCATTTTGGCTTCCATTTCCTTCACAAACCACCACCCAACTCCTGAACATCTTGGAGATTAACTTGAGCTTGGAGGAAGACTTCATCTTGGGTGATTTCTTGGAGTTTTAGTGGTGAAAATTTCTGGTTTCTACAAGGGTTAGAGGTAAACCCATCAACTCTTCTAATCTCTCCATCTAATACAAGATTTACAGTTGGATTTGCAAGGGTTTGAACCCTAAGCATGAAACTAGGTAGAGGACTTGAGGAAGTCTATTTTTCTTGCTTTAAATGTTAGGCTAGCGGACTTGGTGTGACCTTTAGGTAGCTGCCTTGAGGATTAAATTCTTGATTAATGTTGTTTACGTGTTATACGAGTTGATTATGGTTAGAAAACGAAAAGAAAATCGAAGAAAGTTGGTTCATGAAGATGGCCGAATCTGCCCTGTTGTTATCATGCTTGAATTTTGAATTTTTGGTACTTGTTTGGATGTGAAATTGGTTAATATATGTTGTATATTGTGTATAGAAAGTGTCTACCAAAAATCATTTGATTTGGTTGAGCAAAACTTGAAATTTCAAAAATTGAAGAAAACTGGAAATGGGTTCTGGCTGTCCGAACAGTAACTCATTGATTATGTACAAAAGTCAAAATTGAGTGCCATTTGTGGCATTTGAAACTAGACAATTGTAGCTTTCCAACGGTATAAAATTCACCTTCTAGTTCAAACTGAGTGAGCCGTAGTGATTCGGCAAACTTTGTTGTCCTGTTCTGACTGTCTGTCCAAGAGAAAGGTAGAAGCTGCATCTTGTGGCTCTATTTTCTCTCACTTGTGAACTGATTTTGAAAATGATTTGTTCTAATGAAATGTAGAGTTTTGAATCTAGTTTCCAAAGCCACCAACCATTCTTAATTTGAACTTGTATTGAATGAGTTATGGCCTGATTTTGAAAGTACGATAAAGCTGGAAAACTGTAAAGCTTTGCCTTCTTGCTGGCCGAATGGTCTAGTTTGTTGTGGGATGTTCTAATTCAAAACTTTTGATGTCAATCAACCATCAAGTGTTTATTAAAGGTTTTTAGGATCTTGGTTTAAAAAATGGATCGAATTTAGACTGATTTCATTGTGCAAAATGTTTGGAAAAGAAAGAAAGATAGGAGGACAGATTTGCTTTGAAATATTTTTCGAATTTTGGTTGTTTCGTTAACTGTCTTTTTGTGGGAGTTTTTATGTTAAATTTGATAGAGGAGTAGTCCTCATATGGAAATTTAAGTGTACTAAATTTGGCATTATTCTAAGACCATTTTGAGACCCAAATGATGTCCCAAAATTTGCTCTTCAAATCTGGAAAATTTCTGAATAGTGTACAAAAGTCAACCGACTTTAAGCTACTATATCTTTACGCTCAAAACTCCGAATTTAGTTCCATTTGCCCTGTTTGAAACTTTGTTAGGAACTTGTATTGTTTAAGGAATTTCAAAGGCTAGTTCACTTTCTGTGAATTTTTCCGAATTTTCAAAGACTGCCGAAAAAACATGACTGAAACTGCTTTGCTTGTTCAGAATAGCCACTTTGAGTTGAAAATTGAATGCCTTCCGTTTAGAATCTTGGAAAAATGTCTTCGAAGAAATTTTAGTACTTTGAACCTAGTTTCCAACAGTGTAAATTTTTCCATTTTTGGACGTGCCAAACTCAAGATTCGATTTTCCAAAGATTGTCGTGCAAAGCTAAAATTTCTCGATTTCTTATGAAAATGAGTTTTTGAGAACTCGTTACTCTTTCTTGATATTGATAGATCGTTTTAAACTTGATTTCATGAAGGAAATAAATTTCTCCCGTGTTGTTAAACCCTCACTTTTGAATCTCAATTTTTGAGATATTGAGGCTTTTCGAGACATTGTTTTAATTTGAAAACGAACGTACATTCTTCCTTGTTTGGCAAGGAGTTTGTAAGTATTTATGGGTAATAGTTAATTGTTATGTTTCTAGGTGCTCAAGAGGATCTTGAAGAGAATCCCGGAGCCAACCCTTAAAGATTTTGTGCACTTACTCCCTTATTGTGATTTGGTGAGTGTCAAGTGCATGACTTGTTGCAATTATGTGAATTGTTTCTTATGGATTGAATGATTGATAATTGTTGAGTCGAGTGTGTACGTTATCGCACTCGTTCTCTTTTATTGTATAACTGAATTGCTCATGACTGAATTGTAATTGAATTGACTGATGTCGTTTGGAGTGAATCTCCTCGACCTATAACTGAACTGAGGGATGCCCAAATCTCAATTGGCCGACCTTGCGACTCGAGCCAGCAAGGGCTTGGTCGAGAAACTCGGTGAACCATGAGATAACTGTAAGCTTGATCTATTAAGAGATCTCGCTTGGCTTACTCGAGTAGTAGTGCCTTTTATAGAAGTGCGGGCCTGGGATGGCTGAAATGGTGGACAGAACTGTGAAGAAAGTGGAGTTCTACGGACTTAATGCCGACCCGATTGATGGAGTGTCATCGCAGGAAGGTATTTGATCGAGCCTTAGCAAAGCAAGTGGAACTTAGCTCCTGAGAGCTCCTATACCCTCATTGAATATGTTTAATTGAAAATTGTGAATTGCTTGAATGTTATAGCTTTATTTCTCGCTTAAATGCCATTGCTACTTGAATTATGTGTTTGCATGTTTTCTTGGCCTCACTGAGTGATAGCTTATCCCATTAGATTTGTTTTCCTTAACAGGGGCCGAGATGGAAAGAGTTATGGAGAAGCCGATTGGAGGCACTTTTGATTAAGGTTTTTGAATGTACTTGACTAGACATCTTTTGAAAGTTGTACATTGTGGGAAAGTGGTTGTATTTTGAAACTTGTGATGTAAGATTGAATATTTATGTATGGAAATGACTTCTTGTCTTTATTTCGACTTTCATTTGTAGTCGTTATCCTTTAAGTTTGAACTGGAATTGTACTAAGTCGTGGCGAGAGTTGGGCTGGCATCCCGCCGATATCCTTTGGTTCGCCTTAGGGAGAAGTGGGGGTGTCACACTCTTCCAAAAGTTGCACCACACCAAGCTTTCCAAGTACCAAAAGGTAAGTTTAATTGGTTTAGTTTTTGTGATTTCAACTCAACAAGAAAGAATCAAGGTTGGAGTTGAAGTTGTTTTTCTCTCTTTTTCCCTCTCTTAGTTTCGGCCAACATGAAGAAGAATGAAGGAGAAATGAAGCCAATTTGGTGATAAGAAGGAAGGAAATTGGTTTAGTCAAAGTTGGTTGGATTTCCGCCAAGTGTCGCTACAAGATTAAATCTCAAAATTTTCTTTTCTCTCTCTTCTTTTAGTCCAAATTTTTGGCTGTCTTAAGGAGATATTTAGGGCTGATTTTGCTCAATTAATAACATGGAGATTAAGGTAATAAAAGTAATTTCCAAGTGGTGTACTCAATCGGTAGCAAACGGTGCACGTTGGTTCAAGCCGATTTTCCTTAACTCTCTCGTACTTGTGTTTTAACTTGTGATTCACTAACTTATTATTAGCACTTCTAATCACAAGCTTTATCTTACTTAATACTTGTTATTATCCACCAAATTTAATACACACACCTCACCAAGTGATCACTCTACCAAAATGCACCAAAAACACACCAAAAACCCTAGTATGCACAAAAAAACCCTAACTTATGCCATTCCTTTAGAAAAATCATAACTTGAGTTATAAATGTCAAACATTCATACAACTTGGCCTGTTAAAAACTAGACTTAAAACACTAATAATCTTTAGAAGACACCTCAAAGAAATTCAGCTCATAAGTTAGTTCAAATTGAGCCATAAGCTACTACAACATTCCTATGTTTACTTGTGCAGGGCAGAATTTTCAGTCAAATTTGCCAATTTTCTGGAATTTATAGAGATTGAATCAAACTCTAAATTTTCCACTGTAGGAAGCCCTATGAGTCTAGTTTCAAACGCAACAAACGGAACTCAATTCCAACTTTCCTACACGAAGTTATAGCCAATTTCCCAAATCTGCGCAGAGCCTCCTGCGAAAATTTCAAGATTTTCTAACAACTTGAGATTATGAAACTTTTCTTAACAAAATTCACTCCCTTGGCTCACATTCAACCAAGAATCTAAGGCAAGTAAGTTCAAATAAGAGCTATAAAGACAAGTAAAATTTCGGGGTCTCATACCTAATGACGTTTCCAAGGGAGTAACTACACTGGAACCTTGTTCTATACTTCCTTATTATTTAATTAATGATGTTCCCTTCTTTTTGTTGTCAATTTTCTGGTTCTTTAAAAACTGATTTTGCTATTTCATTTGTAGGAATTAAAGCTATCCATTTCTCTCTAGCTCCACCTGTGAAAGATGTGCCAAACGAACAACAACCTGTGATGAATTTTACAATTTTACACAACTAGATTTGGGAATTTGCTAGTCTATTTGAGCATTGCTATGCAGATCCTTATCTAGTGGATGCGCATGGTAAGATTTTGAGTGATTTTATACCTACAAACACTTATTGTGTGATTTTCTGTGTAGGTCCAGATTTGACAAACTAGGAAGGATGACTGATTCGAGAGCTTAGAAGTGCAAAATGGAACTTTAACAAGCATTATACGAGATGGTTCATGACTTGGAAGGTGTCTTTGTTTGTGAACATCAAGATGTTGTCCAAATGGCATGCAACTTGGCTCGTAGCAACTCATCTATTTCCAACATTTCTATCCTATAAATGCACCGATGATTTGAGAACGAATCACTTTCAAGAGGAGGGGATTGATATAAACACGAAGTCTCAAAGTGTGGAGCTATTTTGTCACTAAAAGGGCTGCTCAAGTCATTTGTTAAGGACTGAAATTTCCAACTTAAGAGCTTATATTTCCAATTTTAGTTTCATTAGTTTAATCATTAGTTTAGTCATTATTTGGGTTGGATTAAGTTAATTCATGGACTAGCTTTTAAATCTTGGATCCATCCCTTAGGTAGGGTTTATGGGCCATGTATAAGGTCCAGCTTATTATGTCTTAATTGTCCAAGTTTCATTAGGATTGTTTGTGTCAAGACACATTACAAATGATGTTTCTTTCTTCATCAATAACATGCGATATATTTTCAGAAAATATTCTTGAGAGAAGCCCTCTTTTGGCTCTATGAGCTTCCCTTGAACACTTAGAATCTTCTTGGTGTTCGTTCTACTATCAATCAAGAATCGCACTTGATTGTGGTGCCTACTACCGTTCCTTGGGTTCATTAGTTTGTTTGGTTGTGGGTCAAGATCGCATCGACATTCACAGCCATAGAGATTAGAAGGGTCACCAAAGACCTGGGGCTTGTTAATGTGAATTTTGTCTTCAACGACGTTCATATCAGAAAATATACCCAAATTTTCCTTAAATAAGCATCAATGGAAGTTAACATATACCTGACATCACCCTTAGATGGAACACGAGTTGGACCTCATAGATTTGAATGAATGTAATCAAGAGTACTTTCTATCTTATGAATTGCTGATGAACTAAAGCTGACATTTTTTTGCTCCCCAAAGATATAGTGTTCATCGAATTCCAATGGTGGTATTCCGACCACAAAGAAGTTCGCTTTTTCTTAGTATGCCCAAACCTTTCTCACTCATATAAATGCATATGCTATAATTTGGTGATATCAGAATCAAAATAAAGATGATGATGAAACTGCAACCAAACTTGTGACAGCAGATCCCTGTAAAACATACAAACTACCAGATCTACAAGTTCTCATAACAACAAGAACACCTTTAGAAACCTTCATAATGCCATTTTCAGCAGTGTATTTGCACCCCAAGAGTCTCCAAGGTGCCCAAAGATATTAGATTATTTTTCAAATCAGGAACATGTCTAACATTAGCGAGGGTCCTTACAATACCATCATGCATTTTAATTCAGACTATATCCTTACCAACAATATCACAAAATGCATTATTGCCCATCAAAACAATTCCACCGTTACAAGGTTCATAAGTGGAAAACAAATTCCAATTGGCACACATGTGATAAGAATACACCAAATCTAAAATCCATTCATTTTTAAACCTTGTTCTATCATCAATCATAAAGAAAATATTTCCATCACTCTTATCAGCACCAGGTTTCCCCTTTTGCCTTAATTTATTTTCAATTTAAAGCAATTAGACATAATGTGCCTCATTTTGTGACAATAATCGCACTCCAAATTTCTATATCATGATTTAGATCTAGATTTAGACCTAATACTTCCAAATTCTCTTTTATCAGTTCTACCCCCGAGCAACCAGGCCTTCCACTTGACCTCCATTAATTTCCCCGGTGATATCCCTGTCTATTTGATCCTTGGGTTTTAATGCAAATTTAATTTTTTGATACTAATTTTTTCTTTTCCATGAATAATAGCATCACGAAATATTTAAGGGACTTAGGAAAAGAACACAAAAGTAACAGAGCCTGATCCTCATCATTAATTTTCAAATCTATATTCGGCAAATTTATAATAATGGAATCAAATTTATCAAGATGTGAGAGTATAGATGTACCTTCAATCATCTGAAACATATACAACTTTGCTTTAAATAAAACTAATAATCCATTGTCTTCTTCATATATAAAGCTTTAAACTTATCTAGTGTGGCCTTAGTCGAAGTCTGAGTGGCTGCCTCCTGTAAAACTTCGTCAGAGTGATTTAAGATCATATTGGACCTAGTTTTCTTGTCTATCTCAGCAAAATTTGCATCTATCACATTCTCTGATTTTTTTTCAATTCCCTGTATCTAGCAAAATTTGCATCTATCACTAAATCAGCTTTGTCTTGAACTAAAATGGCCTCTATCTTGAGCTACTACATCCCAAAGTTGCCATTCCTATTGAATTTTTCAACAACAATTTTTATTATTGTCATTGTTGTCACATAACCCAAAGCCTCCGAAGGAACTCTGATACTAGTTTGTTTGGTCTAGTTTGTCTGAAAAACCTCTTGACAATTTCAAAAGACAAATAACAAAGTAAAATGAATGAAATAGGACCACAGGAATTTACATCGTTCAATCAAATTGACCTAAGTCCATTAGCGGAGGAGGAGAAGAATTTGACTATGAAGAAGAGAGTACAAAAACCTTAGAAAAGTGTTCCTACGCCCAAAAACACCTAAAACTATAACACAACAAAGGCCAAAATAATTTTACCAACAAAAAGGTTTAATGACCCAAAAACCCGAATAACCCACTAAAACTCTCCTAGTTTAGTGCATTTAATCTCATCACAGGCCTATTCTATTTATAACCAATTAGGGGAAAGACTTCTTTGTACAAAAAAACGATGTGGGTTGAAGCCACCCATAACACTTTCTGCCCTCTGTTTCTCTCCTCCTCTCTCCTCGAGCGACCAACAAGGGAGATGGAGGGGGAGGGTTCTGAGGAGGAGGGAAAGGGTGGCAGGGGAAGGGGGTAGGAGGAAGGGGAGGGAGAGAAAGAAGAGGGAGGGAGGGAGGAGAAGAGAGAGAGAGGGAGGAAAGAAAGAAAGAAACAGAGGTAGGAGAGAGGTTCTAGCGCTGGTCAAGGAGTGAGGTGGTGGCAGTGGAGAGGGAAGAAGAAGGGGAGTGGGAGAGAGGAAGAGTAAAGGAAAAAAGAAAAGGAAAAGAAAAAAGAAAAAAATTTGTTTTTCTTCAAATTCTCAAATATGCAAAATTTTTTACTGATTCTACAGTAAATTACAGTAAAATTTTATATAAATATCAAAAAAAAAATGCCTTCCTAACGAACCTATATCATCAGAGTATACTTGTAGAAAGTGTACGCATGATTGCGGCTATGTCCCCGACATCAAACCACTAAACCATGACATAGATACTTATTTAGATTTGCTCCTTTCTGGAACTTTCTTAATCATGATAATAGAGTAGGTCAATGATTAACAAGATGTATCATTTCTTAGTTGTCTCTTAGTTAAATCAAATGCGTAAAGACGGAACATCTAAGCAATAAGCAATCGCCATCTACCACCCAATTTATGCATCATTTGAAACCAATCAACGTTTTACACCCACAACTAAAGAAAGTTATTATATTTAGGAACTTAATTTGACCATGGAAATAGCATCAGATTATAATCATAGACCATAATCAGTTGTAATCTTTAAGGTCAGAACAAAGATCTATCATTATGCTATTGGATATTGAAATGTCACATGATACCAGCATGGGATTGTACCAACTTAGAGTCATGATTTAGGTTCTTTGACCTTTTGAACTTGATTTTACAGTATCCTCTACCAAAAGAGAAAAGTATACTTTTCATTTGAAACACGTCAAAAGAATTTTAATTTTGTACGAACCCTTTGAGAATAAATACATTTGGACAGTTTGAGGAAAATTTACAACCTTCCATATAATTAGTTGGACAATAATTTAGACCATCCTATCGAGTATGGATGATAATGGAACTTTGCTACGAAATACTAAGTGCTAAAACTTGTAAAATTGAAAAGCATATTTTCATCGACCACATACTCCACATTTTAATCAAATCCAGACTTGGACAAAATCAAGAACTTTCAGATCCCAATCATTTAGGCGCTAAATTATCAAGTTTTCAGGGCCTATGGGTCCCAAATCCAAGGAACTCATATTGTATGCGTACATTTGTAAGATCACCCTTTAAAAAATTAGGGCAGCTGTCATTAGAGGGGTCCAGACCACAATTATATGCATAAGATCAGGATGGTTGGGCAGACTTTTGAGGAACACAATATATAAATCCTATTAACGATGGATACTTTGATGTGTAATCTTGACAAGCACACTTGATGGGAAGATTGGCAATGATGATTTAATCATGCTCTATGAATTGGCTTTTTATGGGGTAGGGTACTGTGCCATTGAAAACATACTTGGGACTAATTCACCTAAATGGATCCAGGTCCGCATATAAATGGGACTTGATAGTTGATACAAGTTTTGTCAAAAAAAAAAAACATTTATTACATTATAAACATTTTTTCAATCAATTTTTATTTTATCTTTTCAACTATTTTTCTTTAACTCTACATATATCAAATCGCAAAAAGTGAGAAGATGTAGAGCAACCAAAGCCGCGAATGTAAAAAGTTGTTCAAGAAATAAAATTTATTCACTTTTTGTTTGTAGTGCAATAAGTGGCAGAGTAGTGATCTTTTAGATAAAAAAATCAATCCATTTGTTACTCATTTTTTATGTCATAGAGCTTTAATTAATGGAATTATTATTTCTTTAAAATTTTCAAAAATGAAAGAACAACTGTGCACCTCCATTATTTTGACTTATGTCTATTCACAACATGAGTTGCAATCTGCATGATTGCACCAGAAAAAGAAAAATACATTGCATGCCATGTCTTACAACACGCAAGCATTTTAAATGAGGATCAAATTGCAGACAACTGGGTATGTGGTAGTGGGGGACACATAGGTTTGAGCACCTAGGATTTAACTTTAACTTTGGGGCCGCAAAAAAACCTAGCAATCTGTTATTTTCTGATAGTCTCATCCCTTTTTTCCTTTTTAAAATTTTTTTCTATTGTGGAAGGATCCAAACCCATAAATGGAACTAGAAAATTTATTTTGAGTAAGGGGGGCTTTAGTAAATGTAAACTTAATTTAAGTATATAATGCAAAATAATTTTAATTTTTATGAGGGAAGAAAGGAGGAAAGCTTAAATTAAAAAGAGTAATTTTGAAAATTTATAATATTTTAAAGGAGGAAAACTCAATATTCTAAAATTTTCACCCTGGAGAGAGTGGTGGGGATGGTGGCAAATGCTCCTCCCTATGTTACTCTACTTCCATCCATGTTTAAACCTTATAAGATGAAAGTGGAAGGAAGGGAGCTTGACAGTTGAATGAAAGATCTAACGATTACCTTATTAATAACTCTACATTGACAAGGAAAAGACTTGCCAGAGCTAACCGTAGAGTACTCCTGCAGTTAACCTTTCCAAAGTCTCAATTTGCCCGCTATACCTTTTTCTTTAATTCACCTATTAAGCTCTTAAAAAGTAATCAATTTGACCATTTTACCTATTTGCATGGTTAAAAGAGACGGACATTTGTGTAGGTGCATAAAATGGTATAGTGGGTGTAACAGGATTTTGACATTATTAAGTAACTGATGGCATAAATTTTTTGCAAACTTTTAATAAAAATGAAAAAAGAATTAAAAAAAGAGAAATTCTCATTCAGATATCAATCTAAGTGATCAATGTGCTCCTCGTCTTCTTCTTTTACAATTGATTCATATGCAAATCAACTATTTCTTTCCTTCTCTAATGTAAACTCAAAATCTCTCTCCCTCTGTCTATTTGTACATGCGCGTCTATATTATGTGTCTCTCAATGTGCATATGAGAAAGAAACCTGCAATATGTCTATATTAGCTAATTGTACATAAAGAAGCACGTTTTGGTCACTTAACTATATCAAGGACAATAATGACGTTAGACTTATTATTCCTCGTGGCAAATTGATTGGATTTCATTGCGAAAAGCTAATAGCTTAAAGGTATATGGTACTGAATTTAATAGTTTAGGATATACTTTGCAACCCAAAGAAAATTAGCGGGATATTTTGCAATTAACCTTTACTTAGCACTTGCCTCATGATTTCATTCCACCCTCACATGTGGGATTCTTTTTTTCAGTGGGATATACCATTTCATCATATAAACGTAATCGAAAGACAAAATTATCTGTGATCAAGAATCCAATACTCTCACCAAATCCAAAATATCGTACGAGTCCTACCCTATAAAATTTCGTTATTTGTCAAATTTCTACAGCTCATCAAGGAAGTCAACTAACAATCTCGGAATAAAGTCACTGGACCATGAAAAATAGTAAGTAGTCATTTTCCATATTTCCAAAATAAAGCACAATGCAAGAAATTATCTATATCATCAGGACCTTATGAGTAATTAAGTGGACTCACTCAATTATTTAGCCAACTTTGATTAGGTTAGAAACTCCCTAGTTCATATGGGGTGCGAACCTTGTATATAAGTACGCTATTTTTTCATATCACACCAACCACCTTCTGAAAACTCTTAACTCCCACCTATCTGAAAACTCTAAGCCTATCTCTTATACTCTGCCTATCCAAAGCACCCTTTCCTAGAAAGATCAACCTCATCAGATTGCCATGCTTGGACAAAATATAACAGAAAATTTAATTCACAAGCCAAGCATGTCGAAAAGATACCCTGAAAAGACAAGCGGAATATCCTTTTGGGCCTTTCTTCTGTTCACTTTCATCTATATTTCCATATTTTACATTTTCGGACTTTCTCCTTTGGCTCTCATGAACACAACAAAATTCTGGTTCTTCATATCCAATACTATCATTTTGATTATTGCAGCGGATTTTGGAGCTTTTTCTTCGACAGGGAATAATGATTATTTTGAAGAGTATGTAAAGAGTACTCATGTGAGGATTCCCCCTCTTTTCAAATTCCATAACGTAAAGTTGGTGGAGGAAAAAATTCGTCAGCAATGGGAGGCAGCTCTGGATCATGAGAAGCCACAGGAAACGATTAAAGACGTAATTGTTACTCAAAACAGTGAACCCTGTGAGGAAAAGAAATTACTCGTCATCACACGCAAAGATCATGACGTTAAAAACATCAAGGAATATTCTCACAGTTCGAAACAAGATCAAGTTATTGTACCAAAAATTGAAAACATTGAAGCTGTGGAAGAAAAGAAGGAGATGAAATGCATCAGAACGAAATCTGACAAGCTAATCTTGGCTGCAAATGATGAGAAAAGAATCCAGAGGTCACAATCTGAGAGATATGATTACGACAGCAATCTTGAAAAAAAGATAGAAGATCAGAACGAGTTCTCAACCTTGTCTGATGAAGAATTGAACCAAAGAGTTGAGGAATTTATCAAAAGATTTAACAGGCAAATTAGGCTTCAAGCTACAAGGGACCGCCAAACTAGTCTTTTCCATGAAGTTTAGACAAATGAAGCTACAGTTCATAGGGTGCACACCGAATCCGCCTACTTTTGTGCCTGTTAGCATCTACAGTAATGTCTTTTAGTCCTTTTATTTTCTGTCAAACGGCATGGTCTTTTTGTCTGTTAGCTGGTCTATAAATTACGTTTTCCTTTTTCTGTTGTGCACCGCGGCAGACCTAACAGCTTGGGTTATGAGACAGGGTTTGTGCACTAAATTTTTCTTAAACAAATTGGATATTAAAATAAATAACAAATAAGCAAAACATTTCAAATTAAAGACAAACGTCATGCACTGAAGAAAAATTAAATTAAATAAGCAGTTCAACTTCTTCATTATTAAATGAACTATTAAAATTTTAAGGCATAAAATAAAATTATATAAATGCTGTAAAAATAAGAACAATTGTACTAATCAAGTCACAAAAAAGATCACGTTAACATATGAAGATATGGCAAGTTGTTCTACTAACTTTTTTATTTGCAGGAGAGCGAGTTAGATAGAAAATTTGTTCATTTTTTTTTCTCAAAATTTTGTTCACGCTTCACTTCATGAATCTCTTTTCTATTTTAGAACAAAGAAGTGTTTGATTTGAGTTTGAGTTATTGTAAATCTGTCATGTTATGGACTCTCGGTAGTTTAGACCAAAGTCAATGAGTTAGAACGTTAGAACACATCCCCCTTTTTTAATTGTTTATTGATTTCTTCCTAGAAGTTTGATCAAATTAATTACAAAGCTAATCATGGTAGGTTAATCAGTTCTTATTTCCTATAGATTATATTTGACTTTTACTAGTATTATATTGAATGTATGGAACTTTAGGCTATCGATTAAACCAAAGTGGATGTGCATTATATATTTGTCCCTCTATTCTTTTTATTTCAAGGGGATAATTATTGAAGTTTACATGAAATATTACCCAACTCCCAGGATACTTTGTAAAAGTTGGAGGAAGGAACAATTCCCCACTCTCCTTGTGGTGCATAGCATGCATGTATCATTCTCTCTCAACCGATGCAAACCTTACAGGTGGACATTATTATAGAGCGCATACCTATTATGAGACTACAATGCATGTATTGTAGTGTACAATAGAATGTCTCTTAAGTTACTTAAATTGTCCTAGTTTATTTGGAGACTTGGCAAATGCACTTTGGAGTTTTTTTGAACGGTCGCTCGGCATCTCTTCATCCCCTGTGGTTAATGTGACGCCACCACTTCTTCCAAGGGCGAACCCGAGGGTATTGACGGGACGCCTGCCTAACTCGCGCCAGGACTCAATACTTAAAATGAGAACATAGATTTCACGCTAAAAGAAAGTTCTATTTACTCTATTACAGCTTCAAAAGTTGCATAAACTAGTACATCAAGTCATACATACCACGAGTACCAGAAAGTAAACCCTAGAAAAGCTGATAACTACAACCACCACGACAACTATATATATCTTACTAGTCAACTTATAACAAGTACAAATTCAACTATTCTATAGCCAAAAGTCTAAACACCTTCCCGAGCGATCCCCGCGTCGGCCCCCTGCTAAGGAAAACAAATAGAATGGGATAAGCTATATGCTTAGTGGGTAATCAGGGGTAAAATGTAAACTCACATGCAAATAAACAAGTAAATCAGGATATTTCACATCAATAACAGAAAGGAAACTTCACAATGGTAGGATACGGGTGGCTCCAAAGCCAGCTCAATTCCCCGAGCTTGAACGCCTGTTGACACTCCGTCAACCAAAGTACTCATGATCCGTAGACTCCGCTTACTTTCCCCGTTCATCTTATCAACCCCCCGCTGGCCATTCAACAGCACACAGCAGCTCGAGCGAAACAAAATCACTTAGCTTTAATCAAAACTTTAACAAAGAACGAAATTCCAAGGTTAGCATGGAACTAATTTCGACCAAGCCCCGCCTGACTCGAATAGTTCGTCGACCCTTGGAATCGGGTTGGAACCAAACCCTGAGATATCCAATCTCTTAATAGATGATATCTCTCAACAAAGTACATAACAAAGTACTTACTCCAACAGCACACAGCAAAAGGGGTTCAACTCAAGTCATGTAATCACCCTCATCAGCACACAATAAAAGGGTGATACTCAACATAAACCATGTATTCTCACATATGAAATCAAAACAAATGATGGGCTTAGGTCGAGTGAGATAAAGTACACCCTCGCCTAAGTACCCATTTAACATATACAAAGCACTTTGACAATTTCACATCAATAACAACCCAATTACTCACTCAAAATAGTGAGCACGCAAATCAAGGCACTTTATATGGGTCCATCGACTCCGTCCTGTTCGTCACTGCCTGTGACAGAAGATTATACTCAACTATCAGTGAATCGACCATCATAAATGGAAATAAGGACTAAAACGATCAAAGCGGCAAAACGGGAAAAGAAATGTATGCGCGCGTGCGCGGAAATGAAAAAGGTATAAAAATAGGTTACACGGTTTTGACCATAACCAAAGCTGTGGTTATCGAATCAAGGTGTACTAGGTAGCGTCTCAAGGCTAAGACAAAACGTTACAACTTCCATGAAAACAACTCGATCCAGTTTTCAGTGGATCCAGGTCAAATTTGCAAAATACAGAACTAGAACTCCAAAGGCTAGTTTATTCCTCTAGTGAAAATTTGGGCGGCATGCCCCTTGTGTTTACCTATTTTTCAGCCATTTATGGCTTCATTCTTTTCCTCAATCAGTCCCAAAATCACACACAAAACAATCTCATTTCAATAGGCGTTCAATAGGCTCAACGTCATACAATTACAAAACCATGCTACAGAAATGACCGGAAATAAGGGTTAAAGCAAAACGTAAAAAGACAGGTTCAACGTCTCTTAGCGTAACGGTCACAACCAAAGTTACGCTTATCAGATTGGGGTGAAATTTATACCATTTCGAAGCTAAGATAAAGGGTTACAACTTTGATGAAGACCACTCAGTTCAGTTCATAGTGTATTCAGGTCAAAATTTCAAATTACAGAACCAGAATCTCACAATCAGGCTAGTTAACTGCACTATGTTTAAAAGACAATAACTTTGGCTACCGAAGTCCGATCGAGACGTTTTCAGAGGCGTTGGAAAGCTAAGGCATAGCACTAAAACTTCTATGTTTTGGCCAAATTCTAATTCAGTACGGATCAGGGTGAACAGATGCAGTCAGATTGGTAAAATGTCAACACTGTCCACAACTCTACCTATGGCAGGCAGGTGTATTTTTGTCTTTTCACGTGCTACAGTGCTCGGATTGAGCTGAAATTTACAGGCAGCTATAAAACATCATTCTCTTCAACTTTCATGTTTTGTGCTAAGCCTAATTCGGCCTCCCTCACGGTCAAACAGAACCAGACAGAACAGGGCAGTGAAGAGTTTCATTTCTGGAATTTAAGGAGTTCAAGGTATAACTTCACCTTTCTAGCTTAAATCACTACTACAACCTCCTATACAAGATTATATACACCATATACCATCCAAACACAAGAATTATAAGTGAACCATTCACAACCCTAACTCAAAATTCATCACCTCAATCATCAAAATCACTTGAATTGGGCATCACAAGCAAGATTACAAGTTACTACTCAACTTAAACAAGATTAAGGGAAATAAATGTGATGGACAGCCAATATACCTCTCAAAGATGCTTGGACGAGTTATCCACCACCTCTCCTTGTAAACCTTTTGCACACCAAGCTTTCCAAGTGCTCAAAGAAAGATTTAATCGGTTTAGAATCTTGTTTTTCACTCACAAACACTAAGCTACAAGATGATAATGGAGTTTCCTTTCCTTGTATTTTCTCTCTCAAGGTTTCGGCCACAAGCTGAAAAAAATGAAGAAGAATGAAGCTCCAAGATGGTTTTAAGGCTTAGTCATAGTTTGGGTCAAAGGTTCTTGGATGGTCTCCACTTGTCCACACAAGATCACATCTCAATGTTTTTTTCTTTTCCTTGGGTTTTTAAGGTCAAATATTTCAACCCCTTGATCAGCTTTAGAGCTGAAATTTAAGCTCCAATAACAATGAGATTAACTTGATAAAAATGGTGGTCAAATGGTGGGTTTAATCGATAGCCAATCGGTAGCAAACAATACCCGTCGGTTCGAGTCGATTTTTCTTAAATCGCGTCTACTAGGGTTTTAATTTATAATTTACTAACTTATTATTATCACTTCTAATCACACACTTAATATCATCTAAAACTCACTCTTGATCACCAAATGTGATACACACTCCGTACCGAATAATCACACTACGAAAAGGCGTAAAAATATTAGTTTACCCTAACGATGAATGCAAAAGGGAAAACTCTTAATTCTATTCTTTATTCTAAACATTGGGGATGTAAATGAGTAGTATAGCTATTATAAGGGAATAAATGCCAAATAAAAAGGAATTTTAAGAAAATATGAGGGATTTTACAATTCCATAGATTAAAATTAGGGTTTCGATTAAAACATGAGAGATTTAAGAAAACTGATTAGTCACAAGTAACTAGGGTTTTTTTTATTAGAATTTAGGGTTTCTAGTCTTTAAAACAAAACAATGTCTTAAAATAAAAATAAACTAAAGAAATCGTAATATCCTCTTGAGACTAAACAACAATAGTATCCTAAAAGTTGGGGTATCACAGTTAATGTTAGGTCACGGTGCTTTAGATGGTGGTTTACCCCGGTCAAAGGAAGGGCACTGCGATGGCTCTATAGAACGCTGCCCTTACTTATTGTATGGTTTCTATGGCGGGCCAGGAACACGGCCACCTTTGAGGGTCGGAGTATCTCGGCTGGATAGGTTCGAGGATAGGTCATTCATGAGATGCGGTTGCTGGTCCAGGTGCATTTCCCAGCCATGTCGCGATGGTCACTTCCATGGACGGAGCTCCTTGACTCTATATCCGTGGTGCGGAGGCCACTAACATCGACATTGGTGCGTTGGGTGTGTTTGAGGGATGGGTATTGTAAGTTAAATACGGATGGCTATGCGACATTGTAGACACCAAAATTTTTCAAAATTTGTGTTTTTATTATTATTATTTTTTATTTTATTTTATCTTATTTGTCTCTATCTTTATTCTTATTATTATTTTATCCTTTGATTCTTTGTTTAAGAAAAAATCATTTTTCGTAGGAAAATCACGAAGAGAAAAGAAAGAAAAGAAAAGAACCAAAATCAGTTTTGTAAAAAAAAAAAAAAAACTTTGAAGATTGCACGCGCGCCAGCCAGCCTCCATGGCTTCGTACCAGAAGCCATGGAGGATCAAGGACAAAAATTGCAGAGGCCATTCTTGGCCTCCAAATCCATTTTGTTTTTTTCCTTTTCCCCAACCATTTGCCACCTCATGCCCTTAATCCATATCAAGATCTTTCTAAAAAAATGCCATGTAATGGCTCTAAATTTTGGAAAAAACCCATCCTTCATCCTCACCTTTGAGGTGAGGGTTTTGGGCTTGTGGGTTCATACAAAATGGATAGAAAAGAAGCCAAAATAGAAGAGAGAGAGTAAGGGGGCGGCGGAAGAAAGAAAAAACAGAAAGAAAGGAGAGAAAAGGGAGGGAAAAAGGAAAGAAAAAATTGCTGGAAAAAATCGAGACCGGGTTGAGCAAGCAGTCATCTTTGGATGCCATTTTCTCTTTCGTTTTAGCTTTTTTTTCCTTGATTCTTTTTTCTGCACACTCTATAGAGGTAGGCAAAGAACTTTACTATTGAAAGTCTCGGGAGAAAACAACTTTAAAGCCATCAAATTTGACGCCGAAGTTGGAAGAAAATCAACCTTGGTTCTGCTGCAAACGTGCTTGGAACTTCATCAACTCGCTCCATCCGCATTTTTCTCGCTCAAATCCAGACCTAAAGGCTTCATTAGGTATATTTCTGACCCCTCCTAACTTGATTCCACTTTCATGCAAGGAATTCGAAGGTGTTCATGAGAATTTGTGTTCAAAGGACTTAGATCTCGCGTTTCCTCGTGATTATGTCATGTTTGGATCGTCTTTTATGTTTGTTTAAGTTAAAAATGATGTAAGATTCATGCTTATGTAAAAATCCGGGGTTAAAAGGTTGAGAAACGCGATTCCGGTGAAACTCCGGCCAAGTTGGCAGGAAAATTTCCAAATTCCGGCGGCTTGACAAGCCGGAAACTTCAAACCCGCCGGAATGTGCTTTTTTTTCTTCTTTCCATTTTTGATCTGATGTTTCCTTGTTTGTTTCATATAGTTTGATCCGTGTATATTTCAGTCCATAACTTTTGATAATTACAAAACAATTGGATGTTACTAAAATTCTTTGAAGAGATTGTTTCAGGAATTGGAACAAAAACAAGGTCAAAGACTTGAAGCCAAAACAGGAACAAAGATTGACAAATTGCTGAAATAGCTGTCGGACGCACAAAAGGACCATATTGGACGGCCGACAACCATTGAGTAACTTCGGACGCATGAAGAACTCACACTTGGACGTCCGAAGATAATAAGCCAAGTCTTCTGTGATCACTTGTGAGGACCCGTAATTTTCTTAATTTCTAGGTTTTATTTTCTTTGAATTGCACGTTTTTCCACATTTTCTTTATTCGAAAAATTTTAAAACAGAATTTTTATTAGTAAATATTGTTTTTAATTAATTTTTCTAGTATCAGTTAGTTTTTGAGAAATTAAGAGTGTATATCGGACGTGGGACCCGCTAGTGCGGAAAGTTCGGAAAAATTCGGCCAGTTAGGTTAAGTGTTGGATACTGGGTTTATTTTAACAGGTGTTAAGAGGTAATCAGAGGATACCAAATGGATGAGAGTTGGAGAGACAAAAGGATAGCCATGCATTAATGATAGTGACAAGTGTCACTTGGAGGTTTAGTCTTGCCTTTGACTACCTTTTCTACTTTACCAATTTAATCAAATTTGACCCAAAATTTCATCACATTTCCCACTCCTTGGCCGAACCTCTTGCTTGAGAAAAAGAAAGAAAAGCTCCCAAGTCTCTTGCTCCAATCTTGCCCAATCTCACAAACTAACCGTTTAATCTTGAATTTCTTCCATAAAACCTCTTAGTTTAGTGCATGTAAGGTGATTAGTGAAGTGGTTTGGAAGGCTAAAGTGCTAAGTGGTCTCTTTTCTTGAGTTGATAAGGTGAGTAACTAAGAAACCTCTCTTTTCTACCTAATGATGTTTAATTGATGGTTTGTGGTAGTTTAAGAGGTGAAATTGTGGGCTATTTCATGATTTTGGTTGCAATTGTTGAATTTTTCTATTTATTCATGATTTTTCTGTTTTTATATATTTAATATTGATTGGCCTTGGATGATGGTGGGAAATGATCTAGAATGAAGCTATGGTGCGTAATTTGTGGCTAATTACGGAAAATTTCCGCTTTGGAAGGAAATTTCGGACTTAGGGTTTCAATTACCCCCTTTTTGCCTGGTACTATTTCCCATAGTTAGAGGCCGAATTAGCCTTGGCTTAAAACATGAAAGTTGTATATAATGATGTTTTATAGTATCCTACAAGATTTCACATCAATCGGAGCAACGTAACCTGTGAAAAGACCAAATTACCCCTGCTGCCCTGTAGTTACCCGAGACTGAGAATCCGCTTCTGTAATTGGTTAGTTTGACCGGGAATACTACTGATTTGGTTGTTGATGTCTTCTTAATAAATATATCCTAGTATCTTAGCTTTCACATGGCTTTGGAATCAAGTGAATTGGACTTTGGTAGCCTGAATTATGGTAGTTTAACCAGAATGCGGTTTGCTAACCTGTTTATGTGGTTCTGGGTTGGTACATTGCAATTTTGACTTAGTTTCACTACAAACTAGATTGAGTGGCCTTCTTCAACATTGTAGCCCTTTCTGTTAGCTTTGAAACGGTGCATATTGTACCTCCATCCGATAATCGTAGTGCCGGTTGTGTCCAATACACTAAATGACATCAAAACTGTTTTTGGGTTTTAGGGCTTAACTTTCATTTCCGGTCATTTTCCTAGTTAAATTTTGTACTTGAATGACTTTGAGCCTATTGAACGGCTGTTGTGATGAATTTATATTGCGTATGACATTGGGGCTGATTTGAGGAAAAATGAAGCCATGATGGCTGGAAAAGTAAGCAAATTTAGGGGAAATGCTGTCCAATTTTCTAGGCCGTTTAGTCCTAAAAACTTTTAATTTCTTTCAATTGGGTCCCTAATTTAATTACAAATAGGTCCCTGAATTTTATTTTTATTTAATTTTGACCCTGGATCTTTGTGACAATTATAATTTAACCCCAAAACTTTCTTATTTTTTGCAATTAAGTTCCTGGCAGATTTGATTTCTTAAATAGAAGTTGCTTTTTCTCTTTAATTATGACTTATATTCCATTTGAATGTTTCAATTGATTGATTTCATGCTTATTTCCATTTTTATGATTATTTGTTAATTAAAGTGATGCCTTGACTTTTTTACTTTGTTTTGCAGGGTAAATAAGAAAATTGCCATTTTCTTAGATCACCAATTCAAGGGAGGTATAATCTATCCTTTATTTTTTGATCCTATGTGATTTTATGTGTATAATTGCATGATTTTTTAATGTTTTCTTTTATTTTCGTTTATTTATTTATTTAGTCATTTTATTTGTTTTAATTTTTGTTAATTTTTGTTAATTTAAATTTTGATTATTGGAAAGGCATTCAAATACCAAAATTGTAATAGTTAGGTATCTATTTTATTTATTTAAATTCCCCTTTATATTGTAGTTAGGACCCCCCAATGTAATAGTTAGGGTTTTATTTGCTTTATGTGTTTTGCATGCTTGTGTGTTACATGTTACTCGTTTTCTTAGGGTCTTGCATCTAGATATCATGTTTATGTGCTATGTGTTTTATTTGTTTATTGGCTTTATTATATTTTTATATGATTTATTATATTGTAATATATGCATGACGTCACCACACTAGTCCAACGCTAGTTGTGACTCATTGTTCCGATTTCTCGCTAGTCCAACGCTAGTCGAGACACTTTCCTCCAATTTCTCACTAGTCCAATACTAGTGAGAACTTATAGACATTCGCTAGTCCAACGCTAGACCCTTAGAGACCATCCGTGTGACAGCCCCACCTTCCCCTAAGGCGAACCAAAGGGATTAGCGGACTGCCTGCCCAACTCTCGCCAGGACTAACGGGACAGTGAAAAGCGATCTAGCACGTTTCGGAACATACAAGCGCACTTAGTCAGGTCAAAATTACAAAATAAAAAAAAAACGAAAACAGAGTCGGCCATGAATAGTAACCGACACGTCAAAATCCAACCAAGCATCAATCACACATATACATCTTGAAATTTAGCACTTACATACCAAAAGGGCATACCCAAGTTGTCCAACAAGTTTATACAAGTACGGTTTGCAAATTACAACTCAACATTTTTGGTTGGATCAAAATGCGCTTAGAGTTTGCTCAAAAGCAGCTATTCAAAATTACATTCACATAAGCTGAACTCGGCAACCAACATTCATGGACTTTCCAAAAGTATTCAAATTCTTGTAAGGAAAACAAAAGGAATAGAGTGAGCTTACGCCCAGTGAGATACTATCACCCAAGCAACCAAGTTCATATAAGCATAAGACTTTTCACCCCAATTCATTCAATAAAGAAGTAAACCAAGATCACACATTAATAAAATTGGTAAAAGGATACGGACGGCTCTCAAGAGCCCCTTTACTCGCTTGTATATTTGATCGGACTTCATTGACCCTCCGTCAATGTTTACAAGTAACCAACCGTAGGCTCCACTTTACTTCCATTCCTTCCACCCAACATACCCCTACCGGGCCCGAACTCCAAACAGTAGAAATTTGGTAATACTCGAGTATACCGGAATCAAGAGTCTCACTACTACAAGATTCCATATAACAGTCCCCATAGCGCCAATTTAGTTTTGAAGAGATATTCCGACCCCCCGATATCCTCCTAAGTTTAGGTTTTGCATCCATATAGTGATATCCAAATATGATAAATTCTTAGGTTAAAATAAGAAAATTTTTGACTAAATCACGCAACTAGCTTTGGCTAGATTGAAAGGGTGCTTTGGATTTTATCCTTGCTTTCCCTTTCTTCAAATGTGACTCCCAACCCCTTTTCTCTGATTTTCGAAGACTTGGAGTTGTTTAAAAAGGGTTTTCTCTACTTTTTTTGTTTGAAATTCATTTTAGGTGACTTGGTACACCTTAACTCCATACCAAGTGGCGACTCCTAATTTTTATTAAAAACCCTTTTTAAACTATTATTTTTGGGTCAAAATCGTCGCACTTTAAGTCCCATTTTCTTTATTCATTTTTCTAAAAATCAAAAATTATTTTTCAATCGAAATTAATTCCAAATTCATTTCTTTATTCATTTTCTAATTAACGAACTCATTTTTTACAATAAAAAATTAATCAAAACTCCATTTTCTATAGACACGTTAGTTTTCATTAAAAATGGAGCGCGACACACATCTCGTGCGAGGTGCGGCGGCGGGGTGATTAGCGACTCCTGCAGTAGGTTTATTCTGGCGTTTGCTGATTCTTTTGGTCCTGTCAATGCCTTGCAAGTGGAGGCGCGCGCTCTTCTACTGGGTCTTTGGCTGGGGCGCCAGAGGGGGATCTCACACTTAATTGTTGAGTCTGACTGCCTTGTCTTGATCTATTGCTTACGGGGGGCCTGGGGTGTTCCCGCTGTCATTCGACCTATCGTTCGAGCTATTTGAGGGATTGCCCCTAAGGGTTATCGGTTCTCTCACAGTTATAAGGAGGGGAACTCTGTGGCGGACTCCTTCGCATCTTATGCCAACGCGCGTGGCTTCTTTGAGGTGTACTCTATTGTAGCTCAACTACCGGGCCGTACTAGAGGGTTACTGGCTCTAGATATGCAGAATTTTTGTAACTTTCGCTTTTCGTTCCGGAGGTAAGGTGGCGGCCCTCCTCCGTGTTTTGTACTCAGATTTTATCTCAGTTTTAATAAAGTCTCATTTCAATTAAAAAAATTTGTTAAAAAAAATTGTCCTAGTTTTCCTTTGGAGGGTTCAAATATTATGGTTTGGCCCCAATTCCCTTTTCTTTCTGAATTTGCTTCTAAAATTTTTGTTTATCTATTCTTCCCATGACATTAGAAAATATTATGTTTGGCCCCAATTCCCTTTTCTTTCTGAATTTGCTTCTAAAATTTTTGTTTATTTATTCTTCGCATAACATTAGAACTGGTGAAATAAGAGAGGAATCTCTAAAAGAGGAAAACAATAAAAAATTTTCTTTTCCTTTATTTATGAAGGGACAGACTTCTAAAGGACTATCATTCTAAGACTCTCAATAGTGTAAAACTTGAATAGAAAAATCTATAAATCTGACACTTTTGTCAAGCCCTACCTAATTGGCTAGACAAATATAAAAGCTGACTTCACCAAAGCGAACACAATGTTTAAAGGAACTATTTCATACCATATACTCAGATTTAACATCAAATTGCATCACAAAGTTTCAGTTTCTACTAACCTATGAAATTAAATAATGTCCAAAAATATCAAATACTACTAGTGCTCTTCTTATCTACTTACAATTGCTAAAGTCACCAATGAGAACATGAAGATCCGGATCCCCTTCAAGTCCAAGGAAATTCGTTTTACAAGTCTTCACGTTCTAATGATGGTTGATGATGCAATCAGGCTCAAGAATCATTGAAGATCCGCTGTCTCGTGATTATTTCTTATTATCATTTATTTAATTGAGTTTCCAACGATGTTGATGTGATTCCTTGATCATCCAAAAAAGATCAAGAATTGACGCGTGGAAGCCCAGATCTTTATAAGAGGGACGTTTGCTTTGAATGGATTCGAATCCAACCTTGGACTGCTCAAGAGTGAAAATGAAGGTGGAAGATGCCACAATCAAGTGTGTTGCTTGATTGATAAGTCAAGGAGCATCAAAGGATCGATGCTAAGATTCTCAAACTAGCTTTCACAAGCTAATGAATTCGCCTCTCAAGAGAAGACAAAATTCTGAAAAATTTTATTAAACTCTCAAAAACTCCCAAACATTGGAAAAGACTAGGCTATTTATAGCCTTACAATGACTCAAACCCTAACGCTATTTGGACTCACCTAATTGGTTAATAAACCAACATTAATTCGGCTTCTTTAAAGGGACTAAGCTAGCCAAAATTAATTACATAATGAAACTAATTAAAATAGTAAATAAATCAACACTTAATCCTTTGCTAAGGCTACTTAACTAACGACACACTAACTAGGGAAATAACTAACTAAACTAGCTTCTAATGCTTCAGCCTCTAATGCTTCATAGATTGAGAAGGGAGCCAGTTTTTCATGTTTGCATCAGATATTAGTTGTTAATTAGAGTTAGTTTGGAGTCTAAGTTAAGTCATTAGCTAGAAAGAATAACAGCTAGGTCATATGACCAAAATTGAGCTGAATTAGGGTTATAGGAAAGTAGTTAATTGTTTCCAAATTTGTTTAGGATTTTGAGTCATGTAAGGTTATAAATAGCCAACCTTATGCAACTTTTCAAAGTTAGGTGATTATGAATAAAATTGTCAGAGTTCTTTCTCTTTCTTGTTCCTTGGGAACGTCCTTTGATACAAAGTGAGTTGTGTGTCTTCTTTGTTCAAATTTGACTTATCAATTCAAGATCATGTTGAATTGTGACGATTTTCTACCTTTTAAACAATCTTGAGTTGTCTTTGATTGGTTTAGAGTCCGTATTTGTGTCCATAGCTTGATCAAGACAGATTTCCGCTGCCTGTGCAATGCATTTCTTCAAGAGCGGGAGGTTGGGGAATCGAGTTCATATCAGTTGGCATCAGAGCCAAGGAAATTCGGTGGTGTATCAGTTGGTAGTATTTCAATGATAGAGTCATCAAAGCTGTTCTTTGGTGAATGGAGCATGTGCAATGGTTTGGTTCATGATCAAGTTGAATTGGTGGCATGTTTCTTGGATTGCGTTTATCAGGACATCCTCGAGTTACTTCTTTGTAAGCAAGCACTTGATTTGAGGACAACTCGTCTTTCAAAAGGAAGGGAATGATAAGAACATGAAGATCCGAATCCCCTTCAAGTCCAAGAAAATTCCTTTTACAAGTCTTCACAATCTAATGATGCTTGATGGTGCAATCAGGCTCAAAAATCATTGAAAATCGAAACCCATGTCATGATTAGGTCTTGTTATCATTTATTTAATTGAGTTTCCAACAATGTTAGTTATTAAGTAGAGTTAGTTTGGAGTCTAAGTTAAGTCGTTAGTTAGAAAAAATAACGGCTAGGTCATGTGACCAAAATTGAGCCAAATTAGGGTTTTAGGAAAGTAGTTAATTGTTTCCAAATTTGTTTAGGATTTTAAGTCATGTAAACCTATAAATAGCCAACCTTATACAACTTTTCAAAGTTAGGTGATTATGAATAAAATTATGAGAGTTCTTTCTCTTTCTTGTTCCTTGGGAACGTCCCTTCATACAAAGTGAGTTGTGTCTCTGATACGATCTCCGTTGCATGCGAAGCTCGTGATCAACAAGCCCGGATCATGATGGTGATATTCAGGTTTGGCAGCGGAGAACCTATGATCCAATCTAACTCCCGAGGTGCGAACTTCTTGATATTATCTCAAGTTATGACCTAACGAGTTAGCGAACCAAGGTTGATAGATTGGCACCACAATCAAGTGCAATTCTTGATTGATAAGCCAAGAATTGAACACTCAAGAGAACCTCTAAAGTATTCAAAAGGAGCTCACGAAAAGCCAAGAGAAAAGCTCTCAATTTTCTGGAATAAATGACTTGCCTTACTGGAAAAAACATTTTAGTTCTTTTAAAGAGTTTACAAGACATGAAACCAACTCAAACTAGGAAACTAATTTGACCATCTCAGCCCCTAGACTTTCCTTAAGCTGGCCGAGCTTAATAACTGCCAAGATAACTAGAAAAAGTCACAAAAATGACTTAAAAATAGTAAGAAACTAATTCGGCACATATCTAAGATAAAGCTAGCCGAATGCAACAACTTCAACTACTCAATCAAACAACTAGATGATATGAACATGGGATCCATGGTTCATGTTCAAGTCATGAATAGGATCGATTCATAGAGACTCATTGAAAATTAGCAAAAATCAGCCATCCCTTCCTTGAAGTTTAGTGCATTTAAATTTTTTGTTCTTTAATATCAGTTGTTTAAGTATGACATTTGTCATTATTTTCCAGCAATTGTTAGTTGGTTAATTAGTATTAATTTGGAGTTAACTTGAGTCATTAGTTTTGGTTGACTAAAAGGCTAGGTCATGTTGACCATAGTTGAGCCTTAAGTCGAGTTAGTTTCCTAATTCTAGTCGAGTTAGTGTTAGTTAAGTAAGTTCTAGTTGCATTAGGTTTTGTGAAGCTTGTAAAGGCTATAAATAAGCCTCAAGTGTCGATATTTTTGATGGTTAGGTCATGATGAATTAAAGAAAATTTCAGCAAAACACTTTGTCTATGTAAGAGCTCGGAAAATTGCATATATATTTTATTTTATTTTATCTTCATATATTATCAAAAGTGTTGCATATACTATATAATTGATTAAATTATATGTCTAACTGATTTCTTATGAATTGAATATATGGAAATACCCTAAATCAATGTAAGAAATTTTCCAAGAAAACACAAATAAAGTTAGGAGTTAATGTATAAAATAATAAAACTACAGCTTTAGTAAGCAAATAAATTAAAGTTAAAAGACGAAGTTACCCTTGGAACCTAAAGAATTAACCAGGCAGCCAAGCAAAATAAGTTATCAGCAATTTTACAATAGGAACCGAGTGGAAGTAAGGCAATCAAATGCTAACCAAAACTTGGGCGGTGATTGAGAAAAACCAAAGAGAAATCAGTTGCCAAATATATTTGGACAGTTGGCCTGAGTGGAACAGCCTAGTATTGTGTAGTACCAATTGGAAAAGTTGACCACCGAATAGCATTTCCTTCTTCTAATTCTTAAGCCTTCTAAACAGAGAAATAAGTGAGTATAAGAGGAACATATTTCTGGTTCCTTTCTGTTTCAGCTTGCAACCGAGAGAGTGTGAGGGAGAGAGAGTTAGACATTTGCTAGCTTCACTTCTCCAGCTTGCAACCTCAAAACCGTGAGCCAAAAGTGAGAGAGAGGGAGCGAAATCTTGGTAGTATACTTCACCTACCAGCCTCAACCGAATGAGAGTTAAGTAGATAGAAGAAAGAAGGAGAGCTGGTGCAGGCCTTGAGGAACCGAAGCTAAGAAATGTGCCCGGTCTGCAACTTGTAAAACTTGAAAGAAAGAGGTAAATTTTCTGTGATCAATCCTTATTTACTGAGTATAAATGAATATACTCCCTCCGTCCCACTTTGATAGTCCTGTTTTCCTTTTTCGTCTATCCCAAATTATAGTCCACTTTCCAATTGAAGAATGTAGTTATATTTTAATTTTCCTAAAATACCCTTATTCAATGTAAGTTGTTGTTACTATAAACCTACCCCATTTAATGAGAGTTGATTCTTTTTTTACCATCAATTCAAGTTCCCATAAGGTTGTACTCTAATTAATGTGAGGGTATTTTAGGAAAATAACTACCTAAATTGATTGTTCCAACAAAGTTAACTACTTTTTATTAAACTGTGTGAAAAAAGAACCAGGACTATCAAAGTGGGACGGAGGGAGTATATAAGCTGCAAGTTAAGTTTTAGCAAGGGAAAATGAGTTTCGACTGAAGAAAAGTTCTGATTTAAGATTAAAATTGAAGCTGGACTGAACCTGTTGGAACCGAGAGATGATTGATTAGGTTACAGCCTGTTGTCAATGGAAAAATGGAAGAATGTTGTAGTAAATGCATGAAAATGTTTATTTCTGGCATAAAGTGAAATTTAGCTATAGGAACTTGTGAGTGTGAGGACTCGCAAATTTCTCATATTTTTTTTCTCAAAAATACCCTTTTATTTGGAAATTATTATATATTAAAGCCCTACTACCCAATTATTCCACAATAAGTGTAAATAAACCTAGAAAGTAGGGTTTCACTTTTGGTTTCAAGATTGGAGCAAAATTAGGGTTTTCGCGATTTTTCGCCGGATGAATTTTCGGTACTGAGCAAGGATCAAATTTGGTGATTAAAAGTGACTTTTAAGTGCGAAATAATATGTGATTAGGAGCAATGATATAGAGTTGGTGAATAGGAAGTAAAAACCCTAGTACATGTGTTTTTAAGAAAAACGGTGCGAACCGACGGGTACCGTGCACTACCGATTGAACGCACCACTTGACCATCATTTTTTATATACTTAATCTCTTTAATATTAGACCCAAACATCAGCTATAAATCTGAGCAAGCTGGCCGAATTTTTTGACCAAAAACAACAAGGAAAAGGAAAAAAATTAAGAACCAATCTTGAAGCAACAAGTGGTAGTCTTTCCTTGGTTGGTTGACTAATGAATTTACATCATATTTATCCCTAAAACCAACTACAAAGCTCTTCATTTCTGCACCATCACAGCCGAGAGAGAGAGAGAAAAGGAAGAGCAAGAAAAACAAGAAAAACAACCATTTCATCTTGAGTTTGATCAACCAAGTGAGAAAGAAAGGAAACTAGACCGATTAAAGTGTTAGTTGGTGAGTGGGGAAGCTAGAGGAACTAAGAAATTTCAAAGGGGGTGAAGTATCACTCTTCCAAGCCTTGTCTTTGAGGTATAAAAATCTGATCACGATCCTTGTTCCTTTAAATTTTGGTTTAAGATGTTATTTAGATCATGTTTTAGCTTGATTACAAGATAAGCAAGTTGTTGTGATGATTCTTGGATGAGATATGCAAGCTAGGGTTTGATTAATTTCTGCCTAACCTTGTTTTATATTTAGTATATGTTGTATATAAGAGTAGATAAGGGGCTTTGGTAGAATTGGAAGCAAGAAAATGGAAGGATTGACTTGAGAATTCAAAAATTCCAGATTTCTGGAATTTCAGGATTACATTCTGTCCGATTTTAATACTCATAGTTAGAGGCAAAATTAGGCTTGGATTAAAACATGAAAGTTGTATAGAATGGTATTTTATAGGTGCCTACAAAATTTCAGCTCAATCGGAGCAATGTATCCCGTGAAAAGACCAAAAATACCCTCACTGTTTTAAGGTTTTTCCCAGTAGTTCGTTTGGTCAGTTTATCCAGTTTATCACATTTATTCACTAGGATACGTACTGATTTAGCATTTTACCAAAACATGAAAGTTTTAGTATTCTGACTTAGCTTTTAAATGCCTCTAAGAACACCTTAATCGGACCTTGGTAACCTGAGATATGACCATTCTAGTGCAGAGCGGTTAAATAGCCGACTAGTTAGATTTTGGTTCTGTAAATTGAGGATTTGACTAGGTTTCATTGGAAACTGGACTAAGTGATCTTCATGAACATTGTATCCCTGTGTCTTAGCTTCGAAACGGTATAAGTTGTGCCTCAATCCGATAAGCGTAGCCTCGGATGTGTTATTTCCGCAACCACACGTCAAATCTGTCTTTTGCTAGATTGTATTTCCGCACTTGTTATTACTTTGATTCACTACAAGAAAATTGCGTTTCTGTGACAGGCGAAAGTCGTCACTAAAAATTCAGAAGTCGTCACAAAAAAAATCAGTGACGACTTTTACTGCTGTCACAGAGCTGTCACTAGTTCTATGTCACAAAAGGGGGTCCATGTGACGACTGTTGAAAGTCGTCACAAACGATTTCGCTTTTGTGATGACTCTTGTCGTCACTCATTGTTGTACATTGTGTGACGACTTTTATTGTCACTAAGCTGGCTAAATTCTTGTCATAATCAACCCTTGGAGTTGTCACATTATGCTTCCGTTCAGTGACGACTTTTGTTGTCATTGTTTTCCATCCATAAAAAGTGACCACTTTCTGGTGTCACTAGTGAAACTTGTTGGCAGTGACAACTTTTTTATTGTCATTTATTTTTTTTGTAAAAAGCAATAATCTAATGTTAATTACGCAACATAGCTGCCAACAATCACAAAACGTTCATTGAGTAGCAATGAGAAAAAAAAAGCCAACATACGAAAAGAAAGCCAACATTCATTTCCAATAGAAGATCAACCCAAATACATATATATATAAATGTTGCCTCAAATGAGTCATAAACCATGCACCATCCAAAATAAGCCATTCAGTTACAATACTAGTGATTTCCCATCCACAATAGAGAGTAGTAAAGTTCTATACAAAAATATGAGCACGATTCCCATCTAGAACAAAACATGAGCACGATAGGCCTTGTAGTCTTCAAATCAAAAACCATCTTCACAGCAATGACTGGCTTCTTCTTCTTGGGAATCGTGTTAGAACCTACACGTTACCAAAATTGAAGCAATGAGCACAGGTGTTAAAACTGGAACTACACTTCTAGATAGGCACCATATTATAAAAACTAATGTCACTCTAATTTGAAATTATAGCAATCTAAGTAAATTGCTTAACACAAAAATAAAGTGAAATTATAGCAAATAAGACAATGAATGTATATTCTGTGAAATATAGAATAACAATACAAACACAATAAATATCTGCATGTTCACAAATATATATGCAATAACAATAACAATAACAACAATAAAATCCTAAAATCATTGAGAGCCTAGATGATCGTGAACCACACAGTATATCAAGAAAAAAAAACACACACACACACACACAATCACAGGTGAAAAAAAAAATTCTGATACAGAAAAATTTAGATGAGTTCGACAAAGAAAAAAGTGGAATACATCCCAAAGTGAAAAACCATCTCAAAAGGGGAACTCACGAAACCTAACTGTTGCCTCAATGAGACTTGCCAAATTAATTTAAAAGGAAAAATATTTCAACTAGCCGCAAAGTTATGTTTCAAGAAGCCACAAAGGCATACTCCCGCCTGAGAGCCACAAAGTTATGTTTCAAGTAGAAGGCAACTGCTCTTACCTTCAAGACATATTGAAGTGCAGAAAAAGCAAAGTGTACATATGCCACATATAATAACTTTGACTGTCTTTAGCAATTAAGAGATGAAATAGCTATGCTAAAAATATTTGTAGATAAATTACACTTCCACTTGGAGCAGTAGATGCAATATAACGCATTTTGAGAGATGACAGGACAAAGGAACCTAAACCAATCCCATCTATTACATCTCAATGTGCTTTGACTGCCAGTGTCATGATCAGCAGCTCAGGGTAAATTAGTATACAAAAATGTTTCCATGGTAGTAAGGTACAGGAGTAACAGGACAACCTCTGTCCAGGTGCATCCATTAGTTTTGCAGCTGGATAGGCATAATCAATGAGATCAACAGAACACAAAGCTCAGAAGGTGCATTTACAAAGACATGCATGTTATTTCAATCTATTACTAAACTTTGCAACCATATATCCTTTTGATCTGTGTCTAAGGGGCTAAAATTACAAAAAGTAGAGAGATTGAAACGAAGTGAAATTCAAGGCATAGACTAAGAATGAAACATTAATTCCAGAGAACTGGTTTGTCAAGATTGTAAAAATGTTCTTACGGTATAGTCCCTTCAAATATGGATGCTGACCACGATTAAGCTCAGTTACCACCTCCAGCTGGGGATTGATCTCTTTAAATGCTGGCAAATGAGATTCCATGAAAGCCCTGGTGTGTTACGGACATGGTTAGTCATTTCATTGTGCTAGAAGACGACAGGAATCTACAACTTTTTATTTCATACTCTCTCCCATTTAGATTAAAGAGAATTGTCCTTCATCATTAAGATTATATTAATGATATTTTTCTTATCAAAATTGCTTTTCTTTTGGTGGAACTGTGCTTGTAAACTAGCAGATAACTAATCTAAAGCAGGGAAAACTCGCTTTTTATATAAGCTAAACAAATTGTATTATAAGACCACATCCTGGACAGTCAAAATGCCATTCAAAAGCAGCAACAATGCCAAGTAGACTATAATTTAACCATTCCTTTCATACATATTTAAAAGATTCGACAGAAATAGTAGCATAGGAACTTGCACTGTCAAGTTGGAATTGGCCCAGATATACAGATTTTTGGAGTATGATTGAATTAGGGCATGTGTCATATAAAGTGTCCTCTTACATAACAAGAAAAATGAGTGGACACAATTTAACATAGAGTTCCTGATATTGCCACAAGTAGGATTTCTAATGACTACCACATGTATTCAGTATTCAATGTTATCCCTTTTAACTTCTATAGTCCTCACAGTAATGGAAATTCGTAACCTACAAAACATTGTGGTAGCAGTCAATCTACATGCATTTAGATATGTTATCTATCCATTGCTCTGGTGAAAGAAATCCAGTACTATCTATACACTTGAAAATCACTTTGTATCATAAGATAACCAATGACATTGACCATACATATCAAATAAACATTCAACAACAAACGAAATGCAAAAGTAAGAATCTAAAATCACTAAAATTGACTTAAGATAATACATTGAGGAGCTATAATTGGAACATTCTCCTCAGAATAGGCTAATCTAAACTAAAGAGCTATCACACGGTCAAGAAGATAAATTTGTGATGTACAGATTTACCGATTCTCAGGTGATTGCTAGTAACTGGGATTTGAAAAGTATAAAGATCAAATTTTTGTCCTTTTGAGTATATTCTGCTATTTTCCTGTGGTTGAATCAACGACAAAATCATATCGTACATGTAATCAAGTCAAGTCATTAAAGAAATTTGTACAGTCAAAAGTTCTGAATACAAGAGCAAGAAATGCAGAAGCAATTAAGAAAAGCATACCTGAGGCCTCTACTACTTCCACCCCAGTCACAATAGCTCACAATTTGTCCCCCCATTGTGCTGTCCCAATGTCGTGCAACATGTCATTTAAATCTTCAGTATCACTATCCTCCTCTCCATCCCCATGTTCAGTACTATCCCCACAATTTTGGTGTCGAAATTGTTCCCCATGGTGTATCCATCTTGTGTAGCTTTTACGAATGACTTGAGTCAATAAATGATCCTCCACAACTGTTTTAGTTTGGTTACAAAAATTATTGCATTGTGTACATGGGCATGGGATTTTCTGATTTTCAACTTTTTGAGAATATGCAAACTTGAGGAAATTTTTTACTCCGAGTTCATAAGCCTTGTCCTTCCTATTGCTAATCTTCATCCAAGTTTTATCCATGTCCTAGATATAGACACATCAACCTTTAGTACAAAATACTTTTCTAATATCAAACTAAAGAGAATACAAGTTTTTTATGAGACTTTCATGCAAAAGAAATGGAAGAAGATTTCGGCAAACTGAAGGTTTCGACAACACTAGCTGCAATTTTCATTTTCAATTGCGGATTCCTTATCAGATTGAATATCAAACCAGGCAATGAGACAAAACCAAGTAGCAGAAACATCACGAAACTCAGAGGCAGTCCTGATATGCTAATCAGATTTACAAGTTCATCAACCAGACTCAAATGCGTAAACTTGAGACAGGGATAGGGAAAGATAAAATGCAGCAATGAGCATTGAACGAATGCCCTGTTATAGCCTGCTGTTAGACCACTTGGGCATTTCAACAAACAGTAAACGAACATGAAAAATTCCAGCAATTCTTTGCTCAAATGAAGCCACGGTTGGCCCCAAAATCATCAGAAGTACAAGGGATTTCAAATTCAATCATGATATAACATGCGCATGCTAAAATTTGAACAATCAACGGGGCAATTGCAATAAACGAAGCCATGGCAGACATGCTTAGAGGACTTGGGAAGGAACTGAAATTCAAAGAAAAAGGGGCGACTTATAGTGCTCTTACTTGAGCGGTGGCGACGGCGATTATGACGAAGCCGAAGACGGTGAGTTGGAATTGGAAGATGACTAGGTCTGACTTCGTCCGAGAGCCTTCATCTAGTGTTACAGAGAACGGCAGCAGCCCAGGAGGTTGTGGGCGGTGTTGGCGATGGCAGACAGCAGCAGAGCGGACGCGGACTGGTGGTGACCTGGTTCTTCCTCCTCTGTCCGTTGCCACGTCTTTCTCTCCTGATCTTCCCATCAGCCGCCACTCTTCCTTCACTCTATTTTTTTTCTTTTCACGCTCAAGGCCTCCCTTCCAAGAACCCTAGCCGCTTCTCTGCTCTTCTGTTTCTCTTTTTCTCCTCTAAAACCTAGCCGCCCTTTCTCAGGCTTCCCCCTCAGCTTTTCTTGCTCACTTGTGCGCCGCTCTTTTTTTCTCCTCTATTTTGTTCTTTTTTTCTTGTTTTGTTCTTTTCCCTCTATTTTGTTCTACTGCCAAAGCCCTCCTCTATTTTCCTTCACCTGAGCTGGTGCTAAAGAGCTCGACGCGGTTGCGGGTCAATAGAGGGGAGAAAGGGCTATCGTCAGTGGTGAAGGAAATGCTGAAGAATAAATTATGGTGCTGGATAGCTCGGACTTCAGCGGCTGATGGTGGTGGATAGCGGCGGACTTCAGCGGTTAACGGTGGTGAGCAACATTTCGACGCGGTTGCGGGTCAATGGAGGGGAGAAAGGGTCATCGTCAGTGGTGAAGGAAAGGCTGAAGAATAAAGCTCAAGTTGCTGGGTAGCGGCGAACTTCAGCGGCTGATGGTGGTGGATTGCGGCGGACTTCAGCGGCTAACGGTGGCGAGCGGCATTTCGAATCTACGGGAAGGAAGGGTTAGTTCACCATAGGAAGGAAAGACTGAGAATGAAATTTGTCTAAGTGTTGGAAGAGAGAAGCGGCGAGACTTTTGTTTGTGTGTGAACAACCAAAACGACGTCGTTTTGTAGAGATTTCAGCCACCCGCCTCGCGCCTCTTTCAGATTTCAGACTGGCGCTCTTTTTTTTTTGGCATCTAAGCACGTCTTTGAGATTCCAGGATTCACGCCTTTTGCTTCATACATCTTTTTTCTTTTTTTTTAGCCAATTTTTTTTTCAGGTTTCTTTTTTCATACTTAATCTCTTTTTTTTTTCCTTAATCTCATCTATAAATATCAAATAAATTATTTGATATTGGTTTCTTTTTTGTGCATGTATATATATGTGTGCTTGTTTGTGTCTATATACATCTTTTTGGGTTTGGACAACTCAATATACAAATTATTTAAGAAATTACCTTACAATAAAACTTACACAATAAAACATGTTTCAAAAATTTAACATGCATAGAATCGCTTATATACAGTATAGCACTTCTTACTCATGCTTATACTACTCTTTGTCTATTACTTAGTTTTTATAATAAATTAAAAGAAACATGTAATCAAATATTCTGTTAATTGTGTGGCAACTCTCAATCTTATTGCACAACAGATATTTTACTGAATAATTTTAATTTCGTATATACCCATTCCATATGAAAGTCGGAATCGTCGATTTGAGCGTTGCTCATTGACTTATATTCGTATTCGGATTCGAGGGACGCCCAAACTCGTTGGTTACTTTGCAAATCGAGCCAGCATGGGCTTGGTCGGTAAGCTTAGCAAACCATGAGATATTCGTAGAGTATGATCTATTTGAGAGATCTTGCTCGACATTACTAGCGCAGTATTGCCATGATATACTCGAGTATTATCAAAACTTTGATGAGCTGGCCTGGTAAGGGGGTGTAACAGTGACGGGATTCGAAAAAAGTGGTGTATTTATAGGATTTGATACTTTGTGGTTGACGGAGTGTCAACATGGAATTTGATCAAGACCATGGTTCGACTACGTGGAATTTAGCTCCTGAGAGTTACAGTATTCTTGAATTGTTTCTGTCTATTTTTCTTACTGGAAATGTAAATTATTCGAATTTTATAGCTTTACTTACTGTGTATTTGTTGTTGTTATTTGGAATAGTGCTTGCATGTGTGTTTCTTGGCCTCACGAGCATTCGCTCACCCCGTTAGATTTATTTTTCTTAACAGGACCGGATGGAAAGATTTTGGAGAAAAATCGACTAGATTACTCTTTTGATTAATACCTTGGTTATAATTGTTTAGTCGACTTATAATTGTTGTATTTTGAAACTTGATGCACTTTTGATTTGGCATATTAGATGTATTTGTCTAGATAACTTTTGGATGTTGTATATATTTAGAAATTGATGTATCTTTTGGATCCTGATGTAAGAATTGGGTAATTGATGTATTCTGAACTTGTGGTGCAAGATTTGGATATTTGATTATGGAAACGACTTTTCCTTATTAGACTAATATAAATTGTTATATATTGTTAAGCTTGAATCGATTTGTCTCGAGTCCTGACGAGAGTTGGGCAGGCGTTCCGCGGATACCCTTTGGTTCGCCCTTGGGAGAAGTGGCGGCGTCACATAAACACTTGCAAAAATAAAACTTTTTACATAATTCTTGATAGTTAGTGCAACAGGCCTAGTAAATAGCAATTTCAAACTCATTAACCATCCTCAAATTCTTCTTTCCATGTTCAATTCTTAAGTATTTGCCTCCATTACCATGAAAAGATCAAGTAATTGCTCTATTCAACATGAGGGAATACGGAAAAAAGGCTGAGCACATGAGAGCGGTAAAAAAGTA
The DNA here is from genome assembly GCF_003713205.1 of Coffea eugenioides. Classification (NCBI taxonomy): domain Eukaryota; kingdom Viridiplantae; phylum Streptophyta; class Magnoliopsida; order Gentianales; family Rubiaceae; genus Coffea; species Coffea eugenioides. The sequence goes on from NC_040043.1 coordinate 18,977,138, forward strand.
CTACGCGCGGGTGTCGTGGGTGCTGAAAGAGCTCCAGCTTCAGCCATGGCTTTAACTGAAGAACAACTATTGGACCTTAACGACGTCGTCGACGAAGACAGATACTACAACCAGCCAACCACAGAGCATTAATATAGTTTTCAACAGTAACAATGCCGCTAATGGACTAAAAAGCAAAAGCAGGAAAAAAAAAGGGATAGAATTCGGAGAACTGTTGAATGCTAGTGTTGAATACCTCCAGGTTGGAAGGAGAGCTGGTATTTGTTATTTGAACGAAGAGAGGAAGAGCAGCGATGGCGCGTGGAGCGCGAGGGACGGTGAGGACCGTGGCTAAATAGGCTGCGTCAGTCGAGACAGGGGAAGGAGAGGCAACCAATGTTTTCAGAACCGGACCGGACCGGCCGGTTCGACCGGTTGGACCGCGAACCGGCCATGTCACCGGTCCGGTCTAATGTTAAAGCCGGAAGTTCATGGAGAACCGTTGAAACCCGGACGAACCGTGCGAACCGTTAAGAACCGTGAACCGGCGGTTTTTTAAATTTTTCAACAAAATATCAAGAATGGTGTAGCTAAGATTCGAACCTGGGTCTCCAAGTTTAAATATGACAATCTTACCGCTAGACTGTACTTAAGTTTGTTGAGAATTCTACTTGACTAAAACATATATTAAAACATCAAGTTCTTCTCTTATTTTTTTTTCAATTTTTTCTTCTTAACCATTTTTAACCCAAATATCCACAACAAGATTTTCTCAAGTCTTCACCATTATTATCAGGTTATTATCTTTAGCAGATTGTAAACAAGTTGAAAATTTCAACTTTTTTGTTTTCCAACATTTTAGTAAGTTTAATTTTTTTCTTTTCAAGGTTTTTTTCTATATTATTGTCTTTAGTTGATTTTTTGCATTTTCTTCTTTTTCCCCTCACTTGTCATATGTTTCCCTCATTTTTGTTTTATTTTTATTCAATTAATTAAGGATGAAATTTTTGCAAAAGTAGTGCACATCCGTGTAGGAATTGGGTAGGAATTACAAATAATAACATTGGGTTGGTCAAAAATATGGTAGTTGGCACATAATTGAAGCTATTGATAATTGAATTTAAAATAATTAATGGTATAGGATCATTGAATTTAATATAACATGTTAATTAGTAATGTTTAGTAGCAATTAATTTTTTATGTGTTTAACTGTATATTTGTTTTTCAAAAATTTTTAGTTTTTTTTAGTTTGAGCAATTAGATTTATATTTTTATAATAAAATTTTAACTTTTTCAGCTTAAGTTGATGAAATTGTGAAGGTGGTGTGGTTGCTTATCATGCCACTGATAAAAGTTTGCTATTCAAATAATTTGTCTTAACTTGAACTCTTTTATGATTTTTTTTAAGGGTTGTAAAAGAATTTCAATATTTAATTTATTTATTTTTTGTGTTTTTATTTGTGATAATTGGTGAACATTTGGATTGTATCTATTTATGTTTATAATGAATTTATGAAAACTTATGGTGAATTATGATATTTTAATTATATTTATCATTCCATGTTTTATGTATAACTTTTAAAAATTTATTATTATCATAACTTAAATTAAGTTATGTTGGTAAAGTTCAAGTGTAGAATGAAACCTGCTTAGTACTTAACACTAAAAAAAAAAAAAAAAAAAAAAAAAAAAAAAACAGTGAACCTTTGAACCGGTCGAACCGCGAACCGGCCACCTCTCCGGTTCACTGACCGGTCCGAGTTTAAAAACATTGGAGGCAACAGCTGCACTAAACCCCAGCATCTTCACCAGCGGCTACTCGGGTTCGTCTGAACTTTGACAAGTGTCTACTAAACCGGTCAAACTGCTCAAGAGTAAAGACTCAGCTAGCGCTGACGAGTGCGTTCCTTTATTAGTCCCTTATATTGACAATTTGCTAAACAGGTCCTTTACGTATCTAGAGAGTCCTATTTTAGTCCCTCATATTTCAATTGCAAGATTGGCAAGAAATTTATATATTAGGATTAATCTTTTTTACATTGACAGTGTAAATGACAACTATGTAAATTTTTGAATTTGAAATTTAACTTTTATATATATGTCATCGATCTAACGGTGATAGTGTACATATCATCATTGTATATAAGATTTATTCTTCATAATGTTAGAGTTTATAAATACGAATTGTTTGACTGAATTTGATTGTTTGTTTTACTAGAAGGAGAAAAGGAAACATACTATTTTGTTTTGCATTTTGCTTGTGAATGTTACTCTTCGTCCTAGTGGTTTGAAATACACATTTTAACCACGAGAATTAAATGCCTTACTTGAAAAGCCAATAAAAACTTTTGGATTTGTTTGTATAGAATATTATTATTTGAAAAAAAAATTGAAATAACAATATTGCACTTTTTGTATTGTGATATATATGTAATAAAAATATGGTATGAAAGATAAAAAAAACTAATTGAAAAATGTTCAATTTTTTATAATGCAAGCAATTTTTATATATTTTTTTGGGGGAAAAAACTGGGCTATCCTAACAAACCTAAGACTTTTACACTTAAAACGAATTATTTTAAAGCTTGATAGGAGTATTATAATAGGAGTATTCGGTAACACACCCTTAAAATGCCCCATTTTGAAGGAGCACTTAACGCAATGAGAAAGCCTACGCTTTAAGATGTCAAAAGTTGGAGGGACAATGCTTTGACAACATACAATTCCACGCCTTCAAATGCCCCACTTCAAAGTCGTGGTTCGGTGACCACTCGCCTTCATCCACCACTCTCAAACATGGAGCAGCACACTACTTGTATTGATGAAGATTGACTTTGCATTCAGCTCCACAATTTTGCATCATCTTATAGGAACTTACAAGTCTAAAGCAAATTTTACTGAATTTAGATGATTGATCTTCGCAGAGATTGCTTTTCGTTTGCATGTTATTGCCAATAAGAATCGGGTGAGTACTGATTGGTGCATGTTGAAGTTTGCTGAATCTTTTGCCAATGTCATCCCACAAGAAAAAAAAGCTCGTTTCAAAGTAGCTCCCAAAGTAAAAAGATGGTACCCCAGGAAATTGTAAAAGTGACCATTCAGCGCTCTCTATTCATGTGTAGGTGGCCAAGAAATAAGAATCATGATTTGGGCTTTGCCTAGTGGTCCTTAAGCTTTAGATGTTGGATGACATTATTATCTTCACTTGTCTTTGAAGTCTGAATATAAGAATAAAACTGGGTAATAATTCAATTCCCTGCATTATTGTTTTCTACACAGGATCCTTACACTTTATGTATTTGGTCCACGAAGGCAAGCAATTTAAAGCAATCAAGTGTATTGAAAAGAATGAAATATTAGCATGACCATACTTTCGAATGCAGTCATGTGGGAGCTAACTACTCCACCTTTAATTACTGAACAACAAAAAGAAGAGAGGAGAAACTACTCCTCTTTATCTTCATCCCAAAGCAAGCTACTCCATGAAGCAGAATGCTTAATGCAATGTGAATATATTATATATTTTGGTGAAGTCAACACATACTACTTTGTGATGTTGTGATAGCTAAGTTGGTAGAGAGAACGAGTGTCATTCATTTTAGGTTGAAGAATAATTTCATTTTAAGTCAAAGGTTGGTGAAAAATTAAATTGAAAAGGAAGTGGTAACATCTGGTGCTAATCACAATTCTTCTGGTGTAGTCATTTGGTCAAATATTGTTGATTGCTGGGCTGTTTGGCAGTATATAAGCAATAATTTGTTTCAGAGCCGCCAGCTCTTTAAAAGTCCAGTCTTCGCCCATTTCTTTCATTGATAAAGACACTAACCATGGTTTCCAAGGTGACAGCTTTCTTAGTAATTCTCATCCGTATTCATGCAGTTTCATCTTCAGATCCTGATCCAGTCTATGATTTTTGCGTACCAAGAACAAATCTTTCATCCGATGCCCTTTCTTGCAAAAACTCAACATTGGTCACAGTTGAAGATTTTGTATATGCAGGCATAAAAAGCCCTGGCGATTTCAAGAAAACTGGTTTTGCAGCCACTCCAGTTAGCTCAACTGTTTTTCCTGGATTAAACACACTGGGGATGTCATTTGTACGTGCTGATTTTGCTGCTGGTGGGGTTAATGTCCCGCACTATCATCCAAGAGCTACTGAGGTTGGATTTGTGCTGGAGGGAAAGATTTATTCCGGGTTTATTGACACAAAAAACAGAGTTTTTGCTAGAGTGCTTGAGAAGGGTGAGGTGATGGTCTTTCCAAGGGGTCTTGTACACTTTCAGATGAATGTTGGAGATTCAGCAGCTACGATACTAGGAAGTTTTGACAGTCAGAATCCAGGGTTGGTGAAAATTCCAGCTGCAATTTTTGGATCTGAAATTAAAGATGAGCTTTTGCTGAAGGCTTTTGGATTCAATTCCAAGGAGCTCGCTAAATTGAGGAAGCACTTTGAATCCTAGCATCTGAAGTAGAGTGGAGGCCTCTCTCCTACTCCATCTTAATCTCCTGGCTTTTGTTGTATCAGGTTACAATTCTTTAAATCAGTTTTAGCAGAAACTTGAGCTGCAACTTGTGTGGATTATAGGCATCAAATGTATGGTATCAATGAAAATAATAATGTATCAGGAGTTTTCAGTTAAACTTCTTATAGCAACACATCTCATTCACTATTGTTGGCTATACTTTACGAGTTCTTGTTTTCTACTAATTCACAGAACTAGAAGTCTAGAATCTGTACTGTGGTAGAGCTATATACACATACCTATTTGGCTATGCTATAGTACTGTAATTGCAGTATGATGTTAATGTGGTTCTGAATTGGAATCCAATGTTGTCTATTTGATTCCAGTCTGGATTTGTCATTTGACCAATCTGACATAGATTTGATATAGTCCACATCCTTCAAGTGTAGATAAAGTGATAAACTATGATTCTAGAAGAGACAATGTCTCCAAAAAGATTAAATATGATGATGAATATAGAACTCCTCAGTCAAAAAAGATTTCAACCTTCAACTACCTCAACTAACACTTTGATAAAGCAAAAGAACACGTTCTCCTGGAAAAACGAGCCACAAAGAAGTCCAGCGCTACATGAATGATGACCCATGTTCAAAGGTACAGGATCACGAATTTCTTTGCAGCTTGCAGAATATCAGAGTTTAGTGGTTATAGTTTATACATATCTTCACGACAATTTTGATACTAGATTAGGGACCGGGTCAGGAACGTCAAGGTTATGTGTATTTTATACATGGCGTAACTCTATTTGCATACGGTGTAATTTACTTTCAATAATGTGTAACTCTAGAATAAAATTTTGTGAGTCCCACGCATGTTGTTAAAAATGAGGTACAAGATGAAATCTGGACCTTACAATTTTTTTTGGCCAAATCTTGGCCGTGAACTGCCAGGAAACCGTTCCTGCCCCTCTTCCCTAGATTAGTATTACTTGTACAAGCTGCAGTATTGCACGGATGAAGGTCAAGAGAAACTGATTTGACAGTACCTGATACTCAAAAACGAGCGAAAGCAGTGAAGAAGTTGATTTATAGGCAGTTAAAGGGTTGAGTTTGTACTTTTTCTGGAATTCCTTTGTTGCAGCTAAAACATAAGAGATCATCATTTCACTAAAGCAAAGAAGAACAAGCTTGGCGCGCATATGATATTGCTTGGGAGACAGAAGGCACCATGATTTGTTGGAAGGGTGAGCTGTAAAGCTTCATGATCAATTCTCTTTCCCTAATTGAGGGGAATTTTGGACCATGTTTGGAACATTTGTAGTCTATCATGATTAAACTAATAACAAATCACTAATCCTTTAGCTGGTGCAGAAATCTTACACCTTTTAGGAGCATCTCTTGACATTTGATGCAGAAATATTGCGCAAAAGAACAAAATGTTGCAGGAGTTGATCGCTTTTCAGACGAACTTGCATAATTTCTGATGTTACTAGTTACCAACGGGCATATTCAACCAATGCAAATTAACTAAAATGATTAAGGATGTTGCACCAAAACGAAGAACTGACCAATGAATAAGCATACTTTTCTACCACAAAGTCACAACTCTGATGTCAGACACTCCAATCTATATAGGATACTTATATAACATAGGAATTGCTCGAGAAACTGCATGATACTGAGAAATGATGAAGTACCACCACAACTGACACTAATAATCTGAGCAATCCACCTTTACATAGTTCTAGAACATAAATTGCTTCAGATTTTATGTTCATAGTAGAACATTTAACATTTCATTCCAGGTATCAGGAACTCCAGGGAGGCACCAATGGCTACAATCAGAGGTATACCCTTTGACGTGCTGTTTCTCTTCTTGGCCTATGGATCTACCATAAACAGATGGATGGCCGTCTCTTCTAAGTGCTGACAATGTAGTAATATCCTGCAGATATACTGGAAATCTCATCCTTCGTAGCACCCCTCTTAATACAGGTAATTGTGGAGGGACATGAGGGTGACTGAAGTATTGAAGAGGTTCCTTCTGATTATAACATTTCCAGCCGTTGTCCCTGCCAATAAATGAATCCCTGATGATTAATAACCTATATATACTTCAATCTAAATCAGCATGTGGAAAGCTCTGTTAGAGATTGCAATATTAGCATTGTTAAACTGGTACGGAATTTGGCATGCCTGATTAAGGACTGATTCAAGGTTCAGTTTGAGACAATCCAAAAGCTTAGAAGGCAACTACATTGGTCAAACCTAGTCAGGAACTAATAAAACACTAAATCTGTGTCATTTTTTTTTTTTTTTGAGGTTCATAAACTGTCGACTTACCATGGAACCCATTCAATCTCTAGTCTGGTTATACAGAAAGAGTAATATTGAAGTTAATAATGTTGGAGAGTTGGAGTGTTACATTTTACAAAGGATGAAATTCTGGTTGATTACCTGTTATGCCTCGGAGACATGCTCCTGAAAAAGACTCGACTTCTGCGAGGATCAAGATTCAAGTCTATCCACTTAGCCCATGTAGTGAGTCCTTTCTCATATGCAACCATTGGGTTCATATTCGTATATGCATTGTTTCCATCCGCGAGGAAGTCCCACCTGCAATTTAGTTACTTTATAGGATATAACAACAAAGGAATGATGCTATGAATGCAAACATTTTATTAATCTTGTAGAAGTGGGACAAGAAGATTCTGTCTTACGAACTATATTGATCAGAATGAGTCCACCAATGGGCTGAATCAAAAACAAGAACATCAACTCCTCTCCAGTACTTCGCATTCTCTTCTATCAAGTCTAGATGTAGTATTCTTTTGCCTGCTGTTTCCTTCTTCAGTTCCACGAGAAATGGAGCCCAACAAAACTCAATCGATGTCTCATAATCCTGTCAAAATTCAACAATTAAACCGATCATGCACCTACAATATTTGAGAGTACCATTCCCATTCCACTGTTAAAAACAGAGGCTTTCATCTAACCATATAGAAGCTTTCTAAATTTCTCTCCTTACCAACGCTTGGAATGCCATGGCAGGACCATGATAAGTGACCATTTTTCGAGCAGTTGGAATAACAGATTGGACTAAACAGACAAGAGACTCCCATTGGTTCCTCATTATGGAATCACCTACAAGCATTATTCTCTTCCTTCTCATTCTCCCCAGAAATTCCAATGCATCAAACCTGCATCACCGGACCACTCAATGGAGCAAAGACATACATACTCATATCACGGCATGCAATCATGCATTTTATGTCCTTTTTTTTTAAAAAAAAAAAGAAGAAGAAGAAGAAGAAGAAGATTTCCCAGAATAGATAATCCCCAAAGGAGAATAATAATGCACTGAAAAATGATGCGCTTATTTGAAGGTAATTGAGGTACCTTGGAATCGTACAACCGTCTGGCTTCCACCTCCACTTTTCATAATCAGAATCAGGGCGTCCGTTCTTCTGACATTTAACTGCAGTGCTAAGGTAGGGGCAAGTGCTTGGATCATAAAGCGGATAAGTTTGATCATAAACCCATTTTCCAGAGGTTAAATCACATCTCCTGAGCGAGGCATGCCTGCCTTGAATCATGTTAATTTCGTCGTCATTGTCGGCCAGCCACGACAGCTCCTCTTGTTCATACCTTGAAGATTCACCATCAGACAAATTCAGTAGGAAAAAGCACAAGAACAAAAGCCACATTAATGGCCAACTGATCTTAGCCTTGGCTCCCATCTGCAACCAGTGGAACTGAACTTGTTAAGTTTAAGCCTTGGAGAGCAACTGGGAAGCTACCCTATCAGCTGAGCTCCAGTGTTGTGAAGTAAATTTGCAAGTGGGAGGCCTTTAAATTTAATTAGGGTAGACTAAAGTGAGTACTGTTAGTTCCATCTCGCCTTGACTTGCGCTGGGATATGGAGCAATGGACCATGCAAATGTACTTTTTACTCATTAGATAGAAGTCTCTGTAGTGGTAATTAAAGATGGTACTACTATAACTTTGCCTTTTTCCCTTGGGTACAAATCATTTAAAGGGCTGGCCACGTTGGTTCTTTCGCTTCTACTATGACAAAACTCAGTACAAAAGTTTGTAATGCATGGTTCAATCATCATTGCTTCCGCACTACCTAATTCCAGGAAGAAGAATCAAAACAAAGCAAAATAAAAGTTCTTCATCTAGGGGATTGTTGATCGGAAGTTTGAAACTGAACTTGCTGTTGGCAACCGTAACTCCGTAATTTCAGGCTCTTAAGGCCACTTATTTACCTGATAGATTGATCTTTAATGTCACTTTGAGGCAAGGTTTAGAGCTATATTGTAAGGATAGGGGGATGCTTATGATGGTACGAGTATATGAGATTAGGAGTTAGGACTAACGAGTATTGATTGTAAGCATTTTCTTCTAAGGGTAACAACTAAGATTGTGATGTCAGATGTGAGCGCTTTGTTGGTTGCTAGTGTACGATTTGTCAAAACGCTTATAAGGGTCCATGATCTCGAAAAGCATGCATTGATTTGTGGGGATATCTGATCGAACCCATTCAAACATTTTTCTTTAAAAAATAAAATAATTAAGGTTCTGTTTGATAATTCAATTCAGTAATTAAATTTAATGGGTTAAAATTTTAACATATTCAAATAAGTTAATAATCAAAAATTGAACATTTGAATTAATTAACTGGCACGGATTTTTTAGGCAAAACTTATTCCCAAAATTAAGTGATAAATTATTTGCTTGTCATTGAATGTAATATACACTTAAATGTATTAGATTTAATATTTAACAATTCAATAATTTAATAAATTCAGATTTTATAATTTAAATTTTAAATTTCAATTTTATCAAACGCACCCGATACCTAGTAATAATAGACTGTTTTACTCGGTTGCTTTTTTTCTTCCTTTTTTTTTTGGGTTCAGACCTTGTTACAATTTTTCTCAAAAGCGAAAGGACTCACACTGGACCTGCGTCATGGTCTAATTCTGCTTTTTGGACTATTTTTTTGGGTTCTCGGAGTTTATTCTGTCGTCGGCCCAATTCCCCACTACTCCATAATCAGCAAGCCTGCTTCATGCTTTGCCCTTCTGGACCTTGTCTATTGCTCGAAATTCCCCGGTCGCGGTTCAGAGAGCGGTCATGTACAATAAAAGCCATAAAGGCTTAAACCCTCGCCTCGGGACTTTTCTGTAACTCAAAACACCAAACTCTAAAACCCCATTACATTCAAATCCTCTAAACAGAACGAAGTGAGAAAAAGAAATATAATCTAACAGGGTGGAGAAAACATGATGGAGAGCAGACTTATCTCAGCTTTCAGAAAAACTAAAAACATAGTTAATCAAATTTCCTCAAATTCAAGATTATCAACATCAGGGCTTTGCATTTCCAATGAGCCCTCCTTGCTGATCCACTCAAAAACTTACTCTTCTTTTTCTTCTAATCTTATTCCTGCAAGCCAAACCAGCATTATCAGAAGCTTGAGTAACTTGGGATTCAAAGCATTTCGTCGTCATTATCCTAATCATAAGGTTCATTTCTTGTTCCTCTTCTCAAGTGTAATCAGCTTATTTTTGTATCTTATAGACCAACATAAATGTTTATTGCCCTTTTTCGTTTTCTTTTCCTTCCTTTTTTTTTTGGTATTTTATAGACAAACAGAAATGTCTATTCCGAATATTTTTTTGGTATAATGGGTTTAGCATGTTTAGCTTTTGATTAAAGATCATCCCTTTGTTCAATTTGGTGGCGGCTTAATGTTAAGATTGTTAATAGACAACTAGAAGCAGTGGATTTTTTGTGAAAAAAAGAAGATGGCATTTTTTCTTCAAATTTGATATGAACTGTTTCAATTCTTAGTCATATTGATAGGAAGCAACATGGAAATACTGCAGGTTTTAGCCATATCTTGATCTGTTTGTTGCTTTGGTCTTTAATACCTCTGGGATAGGATGCTGTTAAAATCTCAATTGTAAGTTTGAAAACTGGGAAATTTGGCTTGATTAATGGGTAGAAGATCTTAACTTAGATGCTATAATTAGGTTTGATCTTGTACTTTCGTTTCATGGACAAGGCAATGGACTTTATTAGCATTTTGTTCTAATGATCATGGTTGCTAACCCAGCTTTCTGGTTTCAGGGTTTCTGCAGACGATCCTTTAGGAATTTATCCACTGCAGCAGCTGCGTCTACAGAAAAGAAGGATGGTTTGAGGCTCCTTGTAACTGCTGGGCCTCGTGCCCAAAAGTTGGTTGGGATATGGCTTTTTGGATCTGCTGCTTGGGTCTTCAGTATGGTGGTGCTTGGCGGTATGACACGATTAACCAGATCGGGGCTTTCAATGACTGACTGGAAATTCACTGGGAGGCTTCCTCCTCTAACAGATGAAGATTGGCTGGTTGAATTTGAGAAATATAAACAGTCACCTGAATATAAACGGTCAGTTGAGGTAGCATTTTATGCAATTGTAGTTCAAATTATTTGCTGTTTTACTTTCGCAAGAATCAGTCATGTTTACAATATTAACTTTTTGGAACTCCTGGTGCATTTTGTGCTGATATTTATTTATTTATTTGCTGCATATGATATTCTCATAGGGTATTTCGTGTCTTGATGAATTTTCTGTGCTCTTTGTTTGTTGATTAGGTCTCTACTGATCATTAAACATGATAGTAATTTTTATGTCAGTCACAATATTTGTTAGTCATGTTCACTTGGGAGCACTTTTCGCTGCATTTCTTAGTTTTGTTTTGTTGCAGTGTAAACAAAGGGATGAGTATTGATGATTTCAAGTTCATTTATTGGATGGAGTATGCACATCGAATGTGGGGAAGAGCACTGGGTATCATGTTTGCTCTGCCATTCTCTTACTTTCTTCGCAAGGGTTATATTACTCTACAACTTGGACTTAGATTATCTGGGTTATTTGCTCTTGGTGCCGGGCAGGGACTAATAGGTTGGTGGATGGTTAAAAGTGGTTTAGAGGTATCAAGAACTGGGTTTTCTACTTGCAATGATTAATATCTGACACATATCTATTCAAAAAGGTCTAATTTCTTTTCCTTTATAGGCCCCTGAATCGGAATATGCTGAACCAAGAGTCAGCCCTTACCGCCTAGCGGCCCATCTTACTTCAGCATTTGTAATTTACAGTGGGCTCTTCTGGACTGCTCTTTCAGTTGTTATGCCTGAACCTCCTGCTGAGTCAGTAGCTTGGGTTAAGGGTGCTGCAAAAGTTAAGCGACTTGCCCTCCCTGTGAGCATTCTTGTCGGAATCACTGCTGTCTCAGGAGCATTTGTTGCAGGAAATGATGCTGTATGTACCTATTGCTTCTTTGAAACTTGATATGTTTGCCAATAATCAAAGGACAAGCTCTGTATTTTATGAGTCAGAAATATATTCATTTTAACTTGTGGCTGCACCTAAAATCAATAGGGTCGTGCCTTTAACACTTTCCCAAAGATGGGTGATACATGGGTTCCAGAAGATATTTTCAATATGAAGCCTCTTCTGCGGAACTTCTTTGAGAATACATCAACTGTGCAGGTAACCTCTCTTAGTTTCTAGTCAGACTTCACATTTGCTGAAATATTATTGGATTCCAGATGAATTGGTGAACTTTATTTATTATCATTAGGAAGTGTGCTGTCTTTGTTTATTATCAATAGTTTTATTGTAGGAATCTACTTATGAAATGAAATGATGTGGACACTGACACGAGAAAAGGTTGGACATTTGATGTTACATTTATTTTCTTTTTCTTTTTCTTCTAGCAAAATTTAGCACATTGAAGAGATGGTTCTCAGATAATGTTGACCTTCTCCTTTGGGATCATCAGGACAGAAATAGAAGTGTGAATCAAGTACTCAACCTGGTACATTGACATTGATAATGACTGTAGATGGAAGATACAAAGTCGGATTTACTGTGGTCAAGATGCTATGAGAAAACTTTCAGGGAATGTAGGTTTAAAAATCTTGAAGTTTTATGGCCTGGCTGCATAAGCATTTACTGTGTGTGATATTTGTCTCAATTCACTGTATGACAAACTTGGCTCTCTAATGTTTATGTTCTTGAAAGATGGAAAGCAACTAACTTTAGTTCTCTGACCAGATGCAAATATGAAATCTCATCTCTGTTAGAATCCATATTTTGTGTTGGTATGCAATATTTTCTAATAACAAGACTCGATTTCTTTAACAGCTAGATCATCGTTTACTTGCCACTACGACTTTAGCAGCAATTGGTGGCTTATGGTTCTCAACTCGGAACCTGGACCTGCATCCGGCCATACGCTCCTTGATCGGAAGTATAGTAGGCATGGCTGCTCTCCAGGTGTGTCCTGCTAAGTTCTAGCAATCCTCGTTGGCGAGCTTTATCACAATTGTCTGGCCAATTCCTTGGCTTGATTGCCTTTGTCAGACGCGCATGAATGATTTAAATTTATCTGTTAAATAAATTTTGCTCCATCGACAGGTCACTTTGGGGGTATCAACTCTTTTGTCATACGTACCTGTGTCACTTGGCACAGCTCATCAAGCTGGAGCTCTAACGCTTCTAAGTCTGATGCTTCTGCTCAATCACACCGTACGTCGGCCTTCAATGTCACTTCTGAAGACTCTGCCTCCTGTTGTAAAAACAGTCACCTAGATGATCATCAGGATAATGTGTATTAGACGGCGGATTATTTTCGGCTTCCGATATTTAGATTACTTAAAAAGAAACTGCAAATGAGAGTTCTGAATGTAGCTGTTGTATGGAAGAAAGATTTGGTGCAAAATGGTGTCTCTCTTGCATCTGCAATTTCTGTCATCAGTGGGAATGCTCATTATTTTAGAACCATTGTGGTCCTTCGTGCAATGTTTTTCATTTTTTTTCCACTTAGGAGTATTCCAACCTTTCGGCTTTGTTCCAAGGATACGCATCAAAGTAACACATAGGGATCAATCACGAGACTTACTGGTAATTACTAGGTTACGGAACTAGTCAGACCACTCGTAAGGGCCTTGCAGTGATTTTCATTTGATCATACGTAAATGTTTATTTTTGGCATCAAAATGTAGCATAGTTGGTAATAAGCCAGGAATTAGAAATAGTTCGAAGTTTTATATCCAATGAAATTTACAAGTTTGTCTTCAAAGTAAGATAAAAAAATTTCGAGTGAAAAAAATTATATGTTCTCATCAATTGTGTGGATTAATTCTTACGGAGTGATATGAAACCTTAGAGGTTATAAAATAATAATTAAATTTTTTTTTTAATAGTTAGAAATGAACATTGAATTGGATGGTAAAATAGATTTAACATTCTCGGGCACCATGTTCTCGGATCCGACCCGGAGACCCCTAATGACCATTGCAGCCCGCGTCATGGTCTAATTCTGCTTTTTGGACTATTTTTTTGGGTTCTCGGAGTTTATTCTGTCGTCGGCCCAATTCCCCACTACTCCATAATCAGCAAGCCTGCTTCATGCTTTGCCCTTCTGGACCTTGTCTATTGCTCGAAATTCCCCGGTCGCGGTTCAGAGAGCGGTCATGTACAATAAAAGCCATAAAGGCTTAAACCCTCGCCTCGGGACTTTTCTGTAACTCAAAACACCAAACTCTAAAACCCCATTACATTCAAATCCTCTAAACAGAACGAAGTGAGAAAAAGAAATATAATCTAACAGGGTGGAGAAAACATGATGGAGAGCAGACTTATCTCAGCTTTCAGAAAAACTAAAAACATAGTTAATCAAATTTCCTCAAATTCAAGATTATCAACATCAGGGCTTTGCATTTCCAATGAGCCCTCCTTGCTGATCCACTCAAAAACTTACTCTTCTTTTTCTTCTAATCTTATTCCTGCAAGCCAAACCAGCATTATCAGAAGCTTGAGTAACTTGGGATTCAAAGCATTTCGTCGTCATTATCCTAATCATAAGGTTCATTTCTTGTTCCTCTTCTCAAGTGTAATCAGCTTATTTTTGTATCTTATAGACCAACATAAATGTTTATTGCCCTTTTTCGTTTTCTTTTCCTTCCTTTTTTTTTTGGTATTTTATAGACAAACAGAAATGTCTATTCCGAATATTTTTTTGGTATAATGGGTTTAGCATGTTTAGCTTTTGATTAAAGATCATCCCTTTGTTCAATTTGGTGGCGGCTTAATGTTAAGATTGTTAATAGACAACTAGAAGCAGTGGATTTTTTGTGAAAAAAAGAAGATGGCATTTTTTCTTCAAATTTGATATGAACTGTTTCAATTCTTAGTCATATTGATAGGAAGCAACATGGAAATACTGCAGGTTTTAGCCATATCTTGATCTGTTTGTTGCTTTGGTCTTTAATACCTCTGGGATAGGATGCTGTTAAAATCTCAATTGTAAGTTTGAAAACTGGGAAATTTGGCTTGATTAATGGGTAGAAGATCTTAACTTAGATGCTATAATTAGGTTTGATCTTGTACTTTCGTTTCATGGACAAGGCAATGGACTTTATTAGCATTTTGTTCTAATGATCATGGTTGCTAACCCAGCTTTCTGGTTTCAGGGTTTCTGCAGACGATCCTTTAGGAATTTATCCACTGCAGCAGCTGCGTCTACAGAAAAGAAGGATGGTTTGAGGCTCCTTGTAACTGCTGGGCCTCGTGCCCAAAAGTTGGTTGGGATATGGCTTTTTGGATCTGCTGCTTGGGTCTTCAGTATGGTGGTGCTTGGCGGTATGACACGATTAACCAGATCGGGGCTTTCAATGACTGACTGGAAATTCACTGGGAGGCTTCCTCCTCTAACAGATGAAGATTGGCTGGTTGAATTTGAGAAATATAAACAGTCACCTGAATATAAACGGTCAGTTGAGGTAGCATTTTATGCAATTGTAGTTCAAATTATTTGCTGTTTTACTTTCGCAAGAATCAGTCATGTTTACAATATTAACTTTTTGGAACTCCTGGTGCATTTTGTGCTGATATTTATTTATTTATTTGCTGCATATGATATTCTCATAGGGTATTTCGTGTCTTGATGAATTTTCTGTGCTCTTTGTTTGTTGATTAGGTCTCTACTGATCATTAAACATGATAGTAATTTTTATGTCAGTCACAATATTTGTTAGTCATGTTCACTTGGGAGCACTTTTCGCTGCATTTCTTAGTTTTGTTTTGTTGCAGTGTAAACAAAGGGATGAGTATTGATGATTTCAAGTTCATTTATTGGATGGAGTATGCACATCGAATGTGGGGAAGAGCACTGGGTATCATGTTTGCTCTGCCATTCTCTTACTTTCTTCGCAAGGGTTATATTACTCTACAACTTGGACTTAGATTATCTGGGTTATTTGCTCTTGGTGCCGGGCAGGGACTAATAGGTTGGTGGATGGTTAAAAGTGGTTTAGAGGTATCAAGAACTGGGTTTTCTACTTGCAATGATTAATATCTGACACATATCTATTCAAAAAGGTCTAATTTCTTTTCCTTTATAGGCCCCTGAATCGGAATATGCTGAACCAAGAGTCAGCCCTTACCGCCTAGCGGCCCATCTTACTTCAGCATTTGTAATTTACAGTGGGCTCTTCTGGACTGCTCTTTCAGTTGTTATGCCTGAACCTCCTGCTGAGTCAGTAGCTTGGGTTAAGGGTGCTGCAAAAGTTAAGCGACTTGCCCTCCCTGTGAGCATTCTTGTCGGAATCACTGCTGTCTCAGGAGCATTTGTTGCAGGAAATGATGCTGTATGTACCTATTGCTTCTTTGAAACTTGATATGTTTGCCAATAATCAAAGGACAAGCTCTGTATTTTATGAGTCAGAAATATATTCATTTTAACTTGTGGCTGCACCTAAAATCAATAGGGTCGTGCCTTTAACACTTTCCCAAAGATGGGTGATACATGGGTTCCAGAAGATATTTTCAATATGAAGCCTCTTCTGCGGAACTTCTTTGAGAATACATCAACTGTGCAGGTAACCTCTCTTAGTTTCTAGTCAGACTTCACATTTGCTGAAATATTATTGGATTCCAGATGAATTGGTGAACTTTATTTATTATCATTAGGAAGTGTGCTGTCTTTGTTTATTATCAATAGTTTTATTGTAGGAATCTACTTATGAAATGAAATGATGTGGACACTGACACGAGAAAAGGTTGGACATTTGATGTTACATTTATTTTCTTTTTCTTTTTCTTCTAGCAAAATTTAGCACATTGAAGAGATGGTTCTCAGATAATGTTGACCTTCTCCTTTGGGATCATCAGGACAGAAATAGAAGTGTGAATCAAGTACTCAACCTGGTACATTGACATTGATAATGACTGTAGATGGAAGATACAAAGTCGGATTTACTGTGGTCAAGATGCTATGAGAAAACTTTCAGGGAATGTAGGTTTAAAAATCTTGAAGTTTTATGGCCTGGCTGCATAAGCATTTACTGTGTGTGATATTTGTCTCAATTCACTGTATGACAAACTTGGCTCTCTAATGTTTATGTTCTTGAAAGATGGAAAGCAACTAACTTTAGTTCTCTGACCAGATGCAAATATGAAATCTCATCTCTGTTAGAATCCATATTTTGTGCTGGTATGCAAAATTTTCTAATGACAAGACTCGATTTCTTTAATAGCTAGATCATCGTATACTTGCCACTACGACTTTAGCAGCAATTGGTGGCTTATGGTTCTCAACTCGGAAACTGGACCTGCATCCGGCCATACGCTCCTTGATTGGAAGTATAGTAGGCATGGCTGCTCTCCAGGTGTGTCCTGCTAAGTTCTAGCAATCCTCGTTGGCGAGCTTTATCACAATTGTCTGGCCAATTCCTTGGCTTGATTGCCTTTGTCAGACGCGCATGAATGATTTAAATTTATCTGTTAAATAAATTTTGCTCCATCGGCAGGTCACTTTGGGGGTATCAACTCTTCTGTCATACGTACCTGTGTCACTTGGCACAGCTCATCAAGCTGGAGCTCTAACGCTTCTAAGTCTGATGCTTCTGCTCAATCACACCGTACGTCGGCCTTCAATGTCACTTCTGAAGACTCTGCCTCCTGTTGTAAAAACAGTCACCTAGATGATCATCAGGATAATGTGTATTAGATGGCGGATTATTTTCGGCATCCGATATTTAGATTACTTAAAAAGAAATTGCAAATGAGAGTTCTGAATGTAGCTGTTGTATGGAAGAAAGATTTGGTGCAAAATGGTGTCTCTCTTGCATCTGCAATTTCTGTCATCAGTGGGAATGCTTATTATTTTAGAACCATTGTGGTCCTTCGTGCAATGTTTTTCATTTTTTTTTCCACTTAGAAGTATTCCAACCTTTCGGCTTTGTTCCAAGGATACACATCAAAGTAACACATAGGGATCAATCACGAGACTTGCTGGTAATTACCAGGTTACGGAACTAGTCGGACCACTCGTAGGGGGCTTGCAGTGATTTTCATTTGATCTTACGTAAATGTTTATTTTTGGCATCAAAATGTAGCATAGTCGGTAATAAGCCAGGAATTAGAAATAGCTCGAAGTTTTATATCCAATGAAATTTACAAGTTTGTCTTCAAAGTAAGATAAAAAAATTTCGGGTGAAAAAAATTATAAGTTCTCATCAATTGTGTGGATTAATTCTTACGGAGTGATATGAAACCTTAGAGGTTATAAAATAATAATTAAAATTTTTTTTAATAGTTAGAAATGAACATTGAATTGGGTGGTAAAATAGATTTAACATTCTCGGATCCGGCCCGGAGACCCCTAATGACCATTGCAGCCCTCAAATTATACGTCCGTTGATTCAAATTTAGGCTTCATTAGGATCGAGAGAAAATGACAGAAAAGAAAGTATCCTGAGAGAAAGTCTTACCATTTCATTCCTTTTGGAGTTTTAACAAGGACGAAAGATAAACGAAATAAACAGATGGGACTTCCTCTAATTGGTGAAAATTTTTCCGCCTAAAATTGGGAAGAAAAGGATGAAAACTTGTTGGGCGCCAAAAGATATTTTTAATATGACAATTTTGTCCTTCAAAAGTTGATACAAAACTTCATTATTTCCGATATATCCTAAAGTTAATTTGTAAAAGCACCGATACAATGCTTTCTGAGTTCTATACTTTTTATACTTCCAACTAGTTGAGTTCACTTGGCTTTCTTTTGTTCTTCACCCACAATTCAATAACAAAAGGTATTTCTTTAACTCAATCTCTTTTTTCTTTCTTTGCTCAATCTTCTCTAGAGAATTATGGAAAAAGCATTTTTTTTGTGTAGATTGTTATTGTTTGTATTCTAAATTTTTTGTTCATTTTCTATCATAAAATTCTTGTCAATGAACTCTTGATTTTTATATTATTGATTTGTGATTATATCTTGCATGGTTATGGTACATGTAAGCTCCAGTGGTGATACATGAATATGAAATTTGAATGCATACAATCTGTATGTTTATTTGCCTATGTAAGCTTCAAATTGTAAAATGATCCAGCAAGAACTTCCATTTCTCATGGATTCCAGTTTCCATGTTGTAGATCAACAATCCAAACAGCTTCACAAAAACTGATGCCTCTAGGAGTTTTATCATCCATGGGATCAGCCCCCAAATCTGATCACCTGATCACAGACGATGAGCCTTTTGTAGATAGGGCTAATAATCATGAAACGTATAAAAAAATGTGTCTTACACCATTTGGGAACTCAACTTATTATTATTCATCTTGTGGGAATGCACATGCAATTATTTTAGAAATTTGTCTTGCCCAAATATTCTATTTATTGGAACAAGAAAGCTAATATTTGGACTTTAATTTAAAAATTGAAAAGGCAAATACGTAAAGTTATATTCTCATAAAATCTTTTCTTTCCATATCTCTCTAACTCTTAAATAAGAGAAAGATATTTCTTTTCTTTTCTTTTCTTTTCTTTCACTGAACTCCCAACCGAAATATGCATCTTTTTTGGCTAATTGAGCTGATTATTGCCGAAAAAAAAAAAGTCGGAACAATGTTGTTCTGACAATATAGTAGTATAAAACTAAGTCAGCCCGGTAGGCAAAAGAATTTTTTTTTTTTTAAGTTTGGTTGTCGGGCTGACTTGCTCGATAGCTACCGGAAATTTTGAAAAAAATGATGCAGGTTGTCGGTTGCCGGGCTTACCAGTGGAAATTTGCCTTTTAAGCCCGGCAGCCAATGGAAATTTGCCTACAAAGCTGCAGGCTGTCTCCAATCGTTAAAATAATGTTTGATATGGATGTAAAGAGCAATGAAATCATCACGGCAAGAAATTTGAATAATAAATCAGCATACTGGTGAACCAGGGTATTATATTTAAAAACTTATGCTGTCGGGCTGATTACGCCCAGTAGCCTTTTTGGTTAAATTTTTTTTTAAAGTTGAAACGTAAGAAAAAGGTTCAGATAGATTTGCTAAATCAATTATTTTTATTTTATGTTAAATCCTAAAAAAAGTTTTTAGATAAAAAAAAAAAACTCATTCAATTTACAAGAAGATGCATTTTCCAAATATTTGAAAAATAATCGTTGAAATTATTATGTATAAGACTTGGTTTTATATTTTTATAAAATATATAGAAAATTGATATTTACCTAAATAAAATATACAAATAAATTATTATTTGGTAGTGGATTGTTATAAGAATAAAGGTAAAAATAAATATGATAGTGGGTAGTTAAGTATAAAAAGTAATTTTTAATGTAAACTACAATTTTATAAATATAAAATTATTGTGCAATATAAAAATGAAAAGGCAAAAAATAAAAAAGAAGAATATTTGATAACACGAAATGGTGAAATATATTTGTACTGCAGTAATTTCACTAATCTCGATTTCAAGGGGCAGCTGCCTTGAATGAAAATGCAAGTTTTGCTTTGACTGATCTTGTCGTATGAGGATCAACTTATTTGATGTATCTTTGTTGTGTAAATTAGGGGTGGCAATTTTCGACACGACCTGAAAACACGACACGAACCTAACACGAAATTAATGGATTTGGGTTGAGGTTTCGGGAATTCGGGTCAGAATCGGGTTGGACCCGATGAACCCGAAAAGAAAACAGGTCGATTTCGGGTCAACCCGTGGTGACCTGATATGACCCGATATGACCCGTTTACGAATTAAAAATAATTTAATAAACATAAAAATAATTTTATCTAACTAAACTAAGTTATTCTTTTTTTCAAAGGCATTAATTACTTAATCTTAAATGAATTTATTTAATTTGTGTGAAGTTGAAATTATTATAATTGGACAAATAATATATTATATTATTTTTTACTTTTATACTGTTTTAATTTATTTTATATTTTGTTTGGGATAAAACACTTTTACGGTGTTTAATTTATTTTAGATTTGGTTTGGAATTATTTATTTAAAATTTTATTACTTGATTATGTAATTAGTTTTGTGAGAAATTGATTTTATTAGAAATTACAGTGATAAATTAATAAATTAAAATTAAGTTTCGGATCATTTCGGGTCGACCCGCCAACCCGTCAACCTGAAATTTTCGGGTTCGGGTCAGCATACCTGACCCGTCACGGGTTGACGGGTCGGGTTCGGGTCAACAGTTTTCTGACGGGTTGACCCGAACCCGACCCGCCAACCTGATTTGAACCCGAATTGCCACCCCTAGTGTAAATTATCAAATTATTTATTTGTCACATTTTCTGGTCGTAAAAGTAATAGAGTCTACCATTTTGTGCCAAAATGATCTACTAGCCAGACTCTTAATTGACTCGAACGATTTAACCCAAGGTTTTCAATATGTGTTTGGATAAAATAAATCGTTGATAAAATTTTGTGTCTAATCTATAATTTGCATATGCATTTATTATTAGGGATGTAATCGAATCGAGTCGAGCTCGACATAGAAGGAAGATGCTCGAGCTCGAGCGAGTAGTATTATTTAGAGGTGGACAAAAAAATCCATCGGTCCGAAAATCCGATGAACCCGATCCGAAAAATAGGATATCCGATCCGATTTTTCTTAGCGGGCCAGACGAGGGTCGGGTACCCGCAAAAATCGGGTACGGATACGGATTAGAAAAATAAAAACTCGCGGGTACCCGACTCGCAAGGTATATTTTATAAATATTAAAAAATTAGGGATCATTTCATAACTTTGTAATTTTTAATTCTAAGTGCAAGTGAAGTGACTCACAGCCTCATATTCTAATCCTATATGATCAACCTCTCCTCATCTTGTTTAAAGAAAGCGAATGTTCTGGGTGAAACATGAACCAAATGAACAAAATGAAAAAAAAAAAATTTGTGAAACTTTGTTATAAAAGTTGTTCATCCCTTTCATCATTTTTATTTTTATTCTACTTCCATCGATCTTTCTTACAAATTTTGCATCAATTCAATCAAAGATTTGCGTTTGGAATTTCAATTTTCTGTTAGCTAGATAATTAAAACATTTGTGTCTTTCATTTATTTATTTATTTGATTTATTTTATTACAATTATGTCTCTTAAATGTGTCTCTTTTATTTAGTGTAAGAAATTTATTTTTATTTTTTCATCACCTTTAATACCATAAGGTCTATTCCAAAGATGTAAAGAAGTTGGAAAAGATTTTTTAAGGTTATTTTGGTTATATTTTTTCCAAAAATAATTAGTTCTATTCAATTCTTTTCCGAACTTTATTTCACAATCGACTTATTGGGATGCAGTCTTGTACCATAACATCCTTAAGGAAATTGGGAAAGTTACGAAATACTTATTATCCTTATGTTTGTTGTGTTGTAGAATGATGAAATGTGTGAGAATAGTGATATACTCAAAATTATTATGAAATTCGTTTTGTCCGTTAGATATTATAATTCTAATATGTACTAAATTTATGAGATCGATTTGATTGTTGGATGAAATGTGTGAGAATGGTGATGTATGGATTTTAATTACAATATCTCTACCAATATTAATTGGAATAGCATGTTTTTTTATTGAAAAACATGTTGATATTAAGTGAAAATAAATTTTTTATTGAAAAAGAGTTTTTTTTGGGGGTGGGTACCGTATGACCCGCCCCTTATTTCCGGGTAGGGGTGGCAATTTTCAACACGACCTGAAAATACGACATGAACCTAACACGAAATTAATAGGTTTGGGTTGAGGTTTCGGGAATTCGGGTCAGAATCGGGTTGAACCCGAAAAGAAAATAGGTCGATTTCGGATCAACCCGTGATGACCTGATATGACCCGTTTACGAATTAAAAATAATTTTATCTAACTAAACTAAGTTATTCTTTTTTTTCAAAGGCATTAATTACTTAATCCTAAATGAATTTATTTAATGTGTGAAATTGAAATTATTATATTTGGACAAATAATATATTATATTATTTTTTACTTTTATACTGTTTTAATTTATTTTATATTTTGTTTTGGATAAAACACTTTTATGGTGTTTAATTTATTTTAGATTTGGTTTGGAATTATTTATTTAAATTTTATTACTTGATTATGTAATTAGTTTTGTGAGAAATTGATTTTATTAGAAATTACAGTGATAAATTAATAAATTAAAATTAAGTTTTGGGTCATTTCGGGTCGACCCGCCAACCTGAAATTTTCGGGTTCGGGTCAGCATACCTGACCCGTCACAGGTTGACGGGTCGGGTTCGGGTCAGCAGATTTTCTGACTGGTCGGATCAGACCCGACCCGCCAACCTGATTTGGACCCGAATTGCCACCCCTATTTCAGGGTACCCAAATAACGGGTACTCAAAGATATTATGAGCGGGTTAGGATCGTAAAATGATTGATCCGATATATTAGGGTCGGGTTAGCTAAATCATATTAGGGGCGGGTAAACAACCCGTGCCCACCCCTAGTATTATTGGAGCTCGAGCTCGAAGTTTGTTCGCAGAACTCGAGTTCGACTCGCATAGGCTCGAGTCAACGCGAGTCTTATCGAGCTCGATCGAAGTCGAGTTACAAAATTTCATTTTCTTAATAATTTTTGAGCAAAAAAATATTATTGCCCTTTTAAAATTTTTATACAACTTTAAACATTTCGTAAATTCAACAACTCTTTTGGATATAAAAATAACTTTATAATAATAATATATTAAATAATTAAAATTAAAAAGTTCGATTAAGCTCGACGAACTCTTGAGCATTGATTTGGAATACTCGAACTCGACTCGCTTGTTTTATCGAACCGCTCGAACTCGACTCGAATTTGGTTAACCCGAGTTCGAGGCAAGTTTTTGGCCGAGTTGCTCGCGAGCAGTTCTGTTCGATTGCACCCCTATTTATTATGCATGAATTCTTAAAAGAAAATAAAAGAAAAGAAAAGAAAAGGAAAGGAAAGGAAAGGAGCAAGTGAATCCCATTGATCGAAAAGATATTCCCCTGCAGCCACTGGCCATTTGGTCCGGTGGTCATCACCATTAAAGGTGATGCTGGAGGTCAGGGGTTCAATCCCTGCCTTCCACAAATTTGCCACACAATTGTGGCAGTCTTAATTGACCTTCATCGATGGAGTCTGTACTCACATCGAACCCCCTCCCCTTCCCCTTAGACTAGACTAGATTAGGTTATAGGACATCTATCGTTTCGAAAAAAAAAAAAGAAAAGATATTCCCCTGCCAGCTTTTTTCGGCTAATGGAGCAGATGATTCCCAACTACGGCCAGCAAAAGTTTGTAATTAAAAAAAAAATTAAGTAAAGCCGACAACCTGCTGTTTTTTTTTTTTTTTTTTTTTAAAAGCCAGCCTGCAGCTTTTGTCCAAAATTTCCAGTAGCTGCCGGGCTGACTTTATATATAAAAAAAAAATCTTTTGCCTACTGGGTTTCAGGCTTTCAGCCCATAGGCATAGACGCATAGTTTTGTATCGTTGCATTGTCAGAATAATATTATTCCAACTTTTTTTTTTCGACAATAATCTGAGCAATTAGCCGTCCTCTCCCTTCTTTTCCTTTCTTTCCTAAGTTATCTTTTCTTTTCTCTTCCTTCATAAACTCCCAAACTAAAGCCTTAAGGGTTTATCAGTTATACCCTCAACTCTCTAGTCTCTCTTCAATGGCGGCAAGTAATCACATTCAGGGCATGTACGACGTCGCATTAAAGCCTCAGCTACTGCGGTCACTTCTCAGGGAATACATCCCGGACGAAAAACACGCCTTCAGAAACCCTTCGGACCTCTCTCACGTCGTCTCTGCCGTTAAAACTCATCGTCTCCTCTGGGAATGGGCCCCATCTTCCACCGACCAAAAGCTCATCGACGGCTGGAAGTCGGCCGTCGATGCCTGGGTCAATCGGGTCTCCGCCCTTGCTTCCAGCAGCATGGTAAAATATTCTAGAGCACATTCTACATTTACGTTTCTCCTCAATCATTAGTCATACTTGATCATATGCTTTTAAACTAATCATCTTTTCAATGTAAAACAAGATGGTATCATGGTGCACGCATTTTAGTTAGAGATATGTAAACTTAGAAAGTATGAGTCAAAATGGTGTGGAACTGAGTCAGGGACTCTCAAATTAGCAAAAATACAACCCATCTAAACTTAGAACCCTTATAATTTAATAGGAGTTTAACTCCATGTTGATTGTAGTAATAGAGAAAATTGGGCTGTAAACCGATGAGTTAAATTAAGTTCATAACTGAAAGCTGTGAACACCTTGATTTGTGGTTCCAACAAGTTATGCAGCTTTTTTTCCATTAGTATATGCATGTATATATATATATATATATATATATATATTTTCTTATTAGGTGAATGCGGTATTTCAGTTTTATGCTGTATACTCAAATGCTATTGCAACACAGACCCACATATACATATGCACGTGTACAATTGTCTAAAAGACATCACGCGACATCCCCAGTTGTCGTACTCCCCATTTTCCCTTTCCAATCTTATGGGGCGTACTTGTACATTTTTGCTCAGAGCTACTCCCAGGAAAGCCCTTTTTCTTGGCTTGAAATTTTTTCACCTACAACCTAGCATTCTCTACTCATTGCGCCTTCTCTACGGCCTCGCTAAAAGTATTAATTTGGGGCACTGCGAGGTCCTTCTGAATTTCTACGTTCAAACCCTGGATAAAACGTCTTATTCGCCGCTGCTCGGTCATGATCAGCTCAGGATCAAATTTGGACAGGCGGGTGAACTGACTCTCGTATTCCGCTACAGACTGGACCCCTTGGCGAAGTCGGATACACTCATCTTCCTTCCGTTCCTGGACTAGAGGAGGGAAGAATTTAGCGTTGAACTCTCGCATGAAGTTCACCCAGGTCCGGGGTGTCTGCTCCCGTTCCCACTTCTGTCGAATGAAGTTCCACCAGGAACGGGCCGCCTCTTCTAGCTGGAAGACGGTGAAGGTCACCTGTCTTTCCTCGGTGTAGTGCAAAGCAGTAAAAATATCCATCATTTTCTCGAGCCACCTTTCGGCGACATCCGGATCGGGCCCCCCAATAAACTTCCGTGGGGCAAACTTCTGAAATCTCTCAAGAGCCCTGTCGTCGCTCTCCACGAGGTTGCCAGGGTTTTCAGGGTTAGGATTGGGGTTTTGACCCTGTTGCAGCACTACTTGTGCCAGTAAGTTGGTCATTTGCTGCATGGCAGCGGCTATTTGAACGTTGGGGTCAACCCAAAGGTCAAGGTTAGGTCCGGATGAGATTACCCCAGCGCTCCTGTCTGACGTGGGTTGCCTAATTCCCCGCCCACGGCCTCGTCCACTACGAGTGTGTGAGAACCCTAAACCTTTCATACTTTCTAAGTGTTTTGGTTTATTCCCGTTTCCCGTTTAATTGAAGTTTTGTCCACTAATCGTTTCAAAACGGGAAGGCCTTTTTGTTATGTGCAATTATGTATGAGATATGTATGTATGTGTATGTGTTAGAACTACGTTTGAGCATGGCATTCAAACATGGAAAAGAGGAAAAATTTTACGAAAATGCTGAAGGACCGAATCCGGCCGGAAATCCGGCCATTTCTAGGCCGGATTGTGGTGCAGTTTTAAAAAAAAATTGATTCGTCTCTGCCTCATATCCGGCCATGAATCCGGCCGGGAATCTGGCCAGAAACCGGCCGGATTGTGACAGGACAGCTGGTTTGACCAGCGTTTTTCCTTCCTTCTTATCATCTTTTTGGGCCAAAATATCTTCATTTCCTCTTCTAGTTCAGCCGTGAGCTTTGAGAGCAAAGAGAGAAAAACTCTTCAATCTTCATCTTTGATTTTTGCTTCAATCTTGGAATTTCACCGATAGATTTTGAAACCACTCCGTACAAGTGAGCTTCTTGGAAGGTTAAAGCTTTTGGGTGGAGTGATTTGAAAGGGAAGCTTTGAATTGCTAGTCTTCTTGAGTTGTGAGGTAAGATGATTAAGAAAGTTCTCTCTTGCATTGATAATGGTTAAATTGTGAATTGTAAGGGTTGGATATGTCATTTAGTGAGTTATATCTTGAATTGGGTTGATTTATGGTGAAGTTTTATATTTAATTATGATTTTTCTGGTTTAATGTGATCATGATGTTGTGACTATCTATGATGGTTGGAAATGTAGGGTAATGACTCTAGTAGGTGTATATGATAGATAATTGCAACCAATTTTGGATTTGGAAGGAAATGTGAAAAGTTAGGGTTTCATATCCCCTTTTCTGTCCGGTTTTGTATCATATGGTTAGAGGCCGAATTGGCCTTGCCTTAAAACATGAAAGTTGTAGGTATTGATGTGTTTGAAGTTCCTGTAAAATTTAAGGTCATTTGGAGTAGTGTAGAGTGAGAAATGTCGATTTTACTGTTGCTGTTCTGGGTTCTTCAGGATGGCCGAACTGCGTTTGTAATTGGCTGTTTTGACTGGAATTGCTTTGGATTTGGTGGTTGAGGTCTTCTGATGAAATGTAACTTGATGTCCTAGCTACCATATGCCTTTGGAATTTCTGCATTTGGACCTGTTTAGACTGAGTTGTACTGATTACAGCATAGTGTAATTTGTAAACCTGCAATTACGGTTCTGGTTTGTTATTTGGCATATTTGACTTAGTTGTGTTGGGATTTGGACTGAGTGACCTTCTACATTGTTGTAGCCCTGGTTCTTAGCTTCGAAATGGTGGGTCTTACACCCTAATCCGATAATTGTATCGCCAATGGTGCCAAAACCGCAAAATGGTGTCACAAACTGTTTTTATCCGGAAATGTTTCTAGCTTGATTTTTGTATTTATATGACTTGAAGCCTAGTGAACGGCTTTTGGACATGAGATTATTCTATATGAGATGTTGGGACTGTTTTCTGGAAAATAGGTAAACACAAGGGACATGCCGTCCGTTTATTTTCTTGTAAATTGAATAAGTTAAAGTGGGTTTTGGAAATGTATTTTGTATCAAATTGACCGTATTTCCTTGGAAGTGTCTTCGGGTCTTTGAATAAGGGTTCGAAGGCTAAGTTTCTATTTGAACTCATACATTGTCCTTTAGCAAATAATGTAACCATTTTATCTTTTGAAAACATGATACCTCTTCTGTTTCAACCTTCAAATGTTCCTTAAGCCTTTCCAACCTATAGAGGTATGAGTTCGGGTTTTATCGGCCATAAGTGCATTGTTTCTAAGCAAGGTTTTAAGTGTGGAAGTTAAAGTATTTTGTCCTCCTTTTCACATGATTTTTATTGGCTTCGGTCATTTATTGACCACTTGAATATATATATGCTATTGAGTCATACAAACAATTCCGAAAGAATATTGCCTTAGCTTATTTCCTGGAAAATTTGAATTGTTTTGAGTTAAGTGTTTCCGTTACAAATTTTATAACCCTTTTGGTTTGGGTCGCATTAGGGTTATTCTTGTCCACGGATCCAAATGCCTCTTTATACTTTGAAAGTCTTGTATACGTTTACTCGCAAGTAGTCGGGTATTTCTTGATTTCATCTAAATCATGCTCGATGAATTGTAATGTGATCTTATTGAATTTTAGGTTTCATTGGTGATTGAGAAGTGCACAATAACTAGGTGAGTGTTCCTTGTTTGTTACGTTTCGTGATTATATGGCTTGTTTGAATGATTAATAACATGTTAAATGCTTTCAATGATTGCTAAATGAGTTTTCGAGGCGAGTGTGTACTTTATCGCACTTAGCCTCAATGATTGTGAAATTTTAATGATTGAGCGATTGAAATGTTAATTGTGCATGAATGTAAGCCTTTTGGGCTGAACTGGCCATTGCCCCTTGTTACCGGTCGTCTCGAGCCAGAAGCGGACTCGGTCGGGCGATTAGGGACTTGGGTGAACGTTTCGGTATACTCGAGTATTACCTTGTAGGTTGGTGGAGCCTGGCCAAAAGCCAGGGACGGGGTGAATGAAGTGAATGAACGAATGAATGAATGAGGGGTTTTACTTATACAAAATGCATTTTAAATGATTGAAGGTAGGGGAACGAAAGGAGAATGAATGAACGAACGAATGAACGAATGGCTCCTTGTGAGCCCGTATCCTTTTCATGAATATGTTTATCGCTTTATTTGTACTTGTATCTTGAAATGTTGTTTATATGTATTGAATGCATTGATTCTCTTGTTACCTATGTGTACGGAACCTCACTGAGCTTTCCAGCTCATTCCTTTAGTTTTTTTTATTTTCCTTAGCAGGGGAAGACGTGCAAGGACGGAAGCTACGTATAGACTAGCCGATCTAGTACTTTTGATTCTTTTGTTATGGTTCTCGCCCTAATGTTTGGTGGGCTGGTTGTATGGAGAATGGAGAACCTTTGTACATAAGTTGTATTGCTTTTGGGATGGCTATGTATATAGGTTTACGTTTAAGTTTGGGTTTATTGTTATTTCGATTGTTTTGTGGGTTTTATGGTTTTTTTTCTTATAGTGACTGACTGAGTCCCGGCGAGAGCTGGGCAGGCGGTCCGCAGAACCCTTTGGTTCGCCTTAGGGGGAAGTGGGGCCGTTACAGTTGGTATCAGAGCCATATGCCGACAGTTGGGACCTTACGTCCTTCGTCTGGAAAAGCCCCGAGCCTCTCGTTGTGAAGAGTCACGAGCGAAACTCTCCGTAGGGATGCCCAGTGTGCGGGTGCAAGCTGAAAAGGTACCCCGTGATGGAGCCTGAGAACTGTCACAGTGGTATTAGAGCTGCTTCGCGTGGTCTCTGCGCGGAGTGAGCCTGGACTGAGTGGTGCATAGGTATAATGGACTAAGTGCTCGTTTGAGCATAAGCTATGAATTGTGAATGTCTAGGCCTTACATTTTCTTATGGTATCGGAGGACCATAGATAGGTACGTCAGGGAGGAATTTGATTGTAGATGGTTTACTCTTTGGACTGGCCAGCCCGAGAGGTGAATTGTCTTATTTCGGATTCTTGTGCCTAAGTACTCCAGAGTTGAGGCGATGTTAAGTATGTGAGATTTGTATTTTTGGGAACATGAACAGGCTTTGTTCGACTGGAATGAGTACAAGAGGTTAAGGGATATCTGGTGTGAATAGTAAGTGACGTGAGGGACCGGACGGGGTTACCTTAGCTAAGACTGGGACGACACATCATCTCCTCATTTGATTCGCTTATATATTCTTATTACATGACGTTTATTGGTGTATTTGAGCATATGAAGATTTGCCTGACTTGATACGTACTTGTGTAATTGATCATCTATTTTCTTGATATGTGGAGTGCTATGTGCATATATGTTTACTTGTGTACTTGGTGCTTCAATGTGGTTACTTTTGAGTCACCTTATTGCATTTATGCATTTATTCATTAAACTACTTTTGAAAAAAAAAAGAGAGGGAAGGAAAAATATGGACGGGAGACGTAGTCAGAGACGTGGTCGAGGCCGTGGAACTAAACGGACCCCAGAACCTAGAGCAGAAAGGGAAACGTCCGCCGAACAAGAACAAGAACCTAGAGTTGAGGCCGGGGACCAAATGGCGAAGGCAATTCAACAAATGGCAAACATTTTGACAAGATTGGTGGACCAACAAGGCCAAATGCCTGTAAATCAAACCCAGAACCCTGAAATGGGCGAAGATAAGGCTCTGGAGAGGTTTCAGAAGTTTGCACCTCCAAAATTCGCTGGAGGGCCTGATCCGGATACCGCTGAACAATGGCTAGAGGCCATGGTGAATATATTCACAGCCTTAAATTACACCGAGCAAAGGCAAGTGAACTTCGCAGTGTTTCAATTTGAAGGACCGGCCCGATCATGGTGGACCGTAATTAGAGCAAAATGGGAAAGGGAACGGACCATATGGACCTGGGCGAACTTTACCAGAGAATTTAATGAGAAGTACCTTCCCCCTTTAGTCCAAGAAAGGAGGGAGGACGAATTTATTGGACTACGCCAGGGGACATTAAGTGTGGCTGAATATGAAACGAAATTCACCAAACTATCCAAGTTTGCTTCCGAATTAGTGGCCACGGAACCAAGAAGAGTAAGACGGTTCATACAGGGATTGAACTTGGACATCCAGGAGGCGTTAGCTGCAGCGCAAGTGAATACGTTTACGGAGGCCCTTGAGAAGGCTCAACGAATTGAGAGTGCCAAGGCACAAATAAAGGCCTCCCAAACGCGAAAAAGGGGTGCATCGGGTAGTGGATTGGAAGAGTTTAGTGAAACGATGGCGCCTTCTAAAGTGAAAAAGGTGAGCCAGTTATCCTATCCGCCCTGGACAATAGGGGCGATAGATGAGAGGTCTACGAAAGGAAGCCAAATCGGATCTAAGGAGATTTTTCAAGATAGTCCAAAGATGACCTCTCACTTGATTTGCGGTTACTGTGGAAAGGCAAATCACACCGAGGATGCTTGTTGGCGGAAAGGGCGGAAATGTTTGATATGTGGAAGCAGTGAGCATCAAGTGAGCAATTGTCCAAGGAGGCATCCACGTGAGGGTAGTACTCAGTCACTGGATGGAACTAAATCACAACCGGTGAAAGAAAGAGGAAATCGAACAAGTGTACTGGCCAAAGCATATGCGTTAGACAACCGACCAGTTCCAGAATCGCCTGGCGCTAATGAAGGTGAGAAAAATTTCGAGGACGAAATTTCCTAAGGGGGGGAGAGTGTGAGAACCCTAAACCTTTCATACTTTCTAAGTGTTTTGGTTTATTCCCGTTTCCCGTTTAATTGAAGTTTTGTCCACTAATCGTTTCAAAAACGGGAAGGCCTTTTTGTTAGGTGCAATTATGTATGAGATATGTATGTATGTGTATGTGTTAGAACTACGATTGAGCGTGGCATTCAAACTTGGAAAAGAGGAAAAATTTTGCAAATGCTGAAGGACCGAATCCGGCCGGAAATCCGGCCATTTCTAGGCCGGATTGTTGGGCGGATTGTGGTGCAGTTTTAAAAAAATTTTGATTCGTCTCTGCCTCATATCCGGCCATGAATCCGGCCGGGAATCCGGCCAGAAACCGGCCGGATTGTGACAGGACAGTTGGTTTGACCAGCGTTTTTCCTTCCTTCTTATCATCTTTTTGGGCCAAAATATCTTCATTTCCTCTTCTTGTTCAGCCGTGAGCTTTGAGAGCAAAGAGAGAAAAACTCTTCAATCTTCATCTTTGATTTTTGCTTCAATCTTGGAATTTCACCGATAGATTTTTTAACCACTCCGTACAAGTGAGCTTCTTGGAAGGTTAAAGCTTTTGGGTGGAGTGATTTTGAAAGGGAAGCTTTGAATTGCTAGACTTCTTGAGTTGTGAGGTAAGATGATTAAGAAAGTTCTCTCTTGCATTGATAATGGTTAAATTGTGAATTGTAAGGGTTGGATATGTCATTTAGTGAGTTATATCTTGAATTGGGTTGATTTATGGTGAAGTTTTATATTTAATTATGATTTTTCTGGTTTAATGTGATCATGATGTTGTGACTATCTATGATGGTTGGAAATGTAGGGTAATGACTCTAGTAGGTGTATATGATAGATAATTGCAACCAATTTTGGATTTGGAAGGAAATGTGAAAAGTTAGGGTTTCATATCCCCTTTTCTGTCCGGTTTTGTATCATATGGTTAGAGGCCGAATTGGCCTTGGCTTAAAACATGAAAGTTGTAGGTATTGATGTGTTTGAAGTGCCTGTAAAATTTAAGGTCATTTGGAGTAGTGTAGAGTGAGAAATGTCAATTTTACTGTTGCTGTTCTGGGTTCTTCAGGATGGCCGAACTGCGTTTGCAATTGGCTGTTTTGACTGGAATTTCTTTGGATTTGGTTGTTGAGGTCTTCTGATGAAATGTATATTGATGTCCTAGCTACCATATGCCTTTGGAATTTCTGCATTTGGACCTGTTTAGACTGAGTTGTACTGATTACAGCATAGTGTAATTTGTAAACCTGCAATTACGGTTCTGGTTTGTTATTTGGCATATTGGACTTAGTTGTGTTGGGATTTGGACTGAGTGACCTTCTACATTGTTGTAACCCTGGTTCTTAGCTTCGAAATGGTGGGTCTTACACCCTAATCCGATAATTGTAGCGCCAATGGTGCCAAAACCGTAAAATGGTGTCACAAACTATTTTTATCCGGAAATGTTTCTAGCTTGATTTTTGTATTTATATGACTTGAAGCCTAGTGAACGGCTTTTGGACATGAGATTATTCTATATGAGATGTTGGGACTGTTTTCTGGAAAATAGGTAAACACAAGGGACATGCCGTCCGTTTATTTTCTTGTAAATTGAATAAGTTAAAGTGGGTTTTGGAAATGTATTTTGTATCAAATTGACCGTATTTCCTTGGAAGTGTCTTCGGGTCTTTGAATAAGGGTTCGAAGGCTAAGTTTCTATTTGAACTCGTACATTGTCCTTTAGCAAATAATGTAACCATTTTATCTTTTGAAAACATGATACCTCTTCTGTTTCAACCTTCAAATGTTCCTTAAGCCTTTCCAACCTATAGAGGTATGAGTTCGGGTTTTATCGGCCATAAGTGCATTGTTTCTAAGCAAGGTTTTAAGTGTGGAAGTTAAAGTATTTTGTCCTCCTTTTCACATGATTTTTATTGGCTTCGGTCATTTATTGACCACTTGAATATATATATGCTATTGAGTCATACAAACAATTCCGAAAGAATATTGCCTTAGCTTATTTCCTGGTTTGAATTGTTTTGAGTTAAGTGTTTCCGTTACAAATTTTATAACCCTTTTGGTTTGGGTCGCATTAGGGTTATTCTTGTCCATAGATCCAAATGCCTCTTTATACTTTGAAAGTCTTGTATACGTTTACTCGCAAGTAGTCGGGTATTTCTTGATTTCATCTAAATCATGCTCGATGAATTGTAATGTGATCTTATTGAATTTTAGGTTTCATTGGTGATTGAGAAGTGCACAATAACTAGGTGAGTGTT
>NC_040043.1:19011853-19075251 GCF_003713205.1 Coffea eugenioides
TTTCATGCTTATTTCCATTTTTATGATTATTTGTTAATTAAAGTGATGCCTTGACTTTTTTACTTTGTTTTGCAGGGTAAATAAGAAAATTGCCATTTTCTTAGATCACCAATTCAAGGGAGGTATAATCTATCCTTTATTTTTTGATCCTATGTGATTTTATGTGTATAATTGCATGATTTTTTAATGTTTTCTTTTATTTTCGTTTATTTATTTATTTAGTCATTTTATTTGTTTTAATTTTTGTTAATTTTTGTTAATTTAAATTTTGATTATTGGAAAGGCATTCAAATACCAAAATTGTAATAGTTAGGTATCTATTTTATTTATTTAAATTCCCCTTTATATTGTAGTTAGGACCCCCCAATGTAATAGTTAGGGTTTTATTTGCTTTATGTGTTTTGCATGCTTGTGTGTTACATGTTACTCGTTTTCTTAGGGTCTTGCATCTAGATATCATGTTTATGTGCTATGTGTTTTATTTGTTTATTGGCTTTATTATATTTTTATATGATTTATTATATTGTAATATATGCATGACGTCACCACACTAGTCCAACGCTAGTTGTGACTCATTGTTCCGATTTCTCGCTAGTCCAACGCTAGTCGAGACACTTTCCTCCAATTTCTCACTAGTCCAATACTAGTGAGAACTTATAGACATTCGCTAGTCCAACGCTAGACCCTTAGAGACCATCCGTGTGACAGCCCCACCTTCCCCTAAGGCGAACCAAAGGGATTAGCGGACTGCCTGCCCAACTCTCGCCAGGACTAACGGGACAGTGAAAAGCGATCTAGCACGTTTCGGAACATACAAGCGCACTTAGTCAGGTCAAAATTACAAAATAAAAAAAAAACGAAAACAGAGTCGGCCATGAATAGTAACCGACACGTCAAAATCCAACCAAGCATCAATCACACATATACATCTTGAAATTTAGCACTTACATACCAAAAGGGCATACCCAAGTTGTCCAACAAGTTTATACAAGTACGGTTTGCAAATTACAACTCAACATTTTTGGTTGGATCAAAATGCGCTTAGAGTTTGCTCAAAAGCAGCTATTCAAAATTACATTCACATAAGCTGAACTCGGCAACCAACATTCATGGACTTTCCAAAAGTATTCAAATTCTTGTAAGGAAAACAAAAGGAATAGAGTGAGCTTACGCCCAGTGAGATACTATCACCCAAGCAACCAAGTTCATATAAGCATAAGACTTTTCACCCCAATTCATTCAATAAAGAAGTAAACCAAGATCACACATTAATAAAATTGGTAAAAGGATACGGACGGCTCTCAAGAGCCCCTTTACTCGCTTGTATATTTGATCGGACTTCATTGACCCTCCGTCAATGTTTACAAGTAACCAACCGTAGGCTCCACTTTACTTCCATTCCTTCCACCCAACATACCCCTACCGGGCCCGAACTCCAAACAGTAGAAATTTGGTAATACTCGAGTATACCGGAATCAAGAGTCTCACTACTACAAGATTCCATATAACAGTCCCCATAGCGCCAATTTAGTTTTGAAGAGATATTCCGACCCCCCGATATCCTCCTAAGTTTAGGTTTTGCATCCATATAGTGATATCCAAATATGATAAATTCTTAGGTTAAAATAAGAAAATTTTTGACTAAATCACGCAACTAGCTTTGGCTAGATTGAAAGGGTGCTTTGGATTTTATCCTTGCTTTCCCTTTCTTCAAATGTGACTCCCAACCCCTTTTCTCTGATTTTCGAAGACTTGGAGTTGTTTAAAAAGGGTTTTCTCTACTTTTTTTGTTTGAAATTCATTTTAGGTGACTTGGTACACCTTAACTCCATACCAAGTGGCGACTCCTAATTTTTATTAAAAACCCTTTTTAAACTATTATTTTTGGGTCAAAATCGTCGCACTTTAAGTCCCATTTTCTTTATTCATTTTTCTAAAAATCAAAAATTATTTTTCAATCGAAATTAATTCCAAATTCATTTCTTTATTCATTTTCTAATTAACGAACTCATTTTTTACAATAAAAAATTAATCAAAACTCCATTTTCTATAGACACGTTAGTTTTCATTAAAAATGGAGCGCGACACACATCTCGTGCGAGGTGCGGCGGCGGGGTGATTAGCGACTCCTGCAGTAGGTTTATTCTGGCGTTTGCTGATTCTTTTGGTCCTGTCAATGCCTTGCAAGTGGAGGCGCGCGCTCTTCTACTGGGTCTTTGGCTGGGGCGCCAGAGGGGGATCTCACACTTAATTGTTGAGTCTGACTGCCTTGTCTTGATCTATTGCTTACGGGGGGCCTGGGGTGTTCCCGCTGTCATTCGACCTATCGTTCGAGCTATTTGAGGGATTGCCCCTAAGGGTTATCGGTTCTCTCACAGTTATAAGGAGGGGAACTCTGTGGCGGACTCCTTCGCATCTTATGCCAACGCGCGTGGCTTCTTTGAGGTGTACTCTATTGTAGCTCAACTACCGGGCCGTACTAGAGGGTTACTGGCTCTAGATATGCAGAATTTTTGTAACTTTCGCTTTTCGTTCCGGAGGTAAGGTGGCGGCCCTCCTCCGTGTTTTGTACTCAGATTTTATCTCAGTTTTAATAAAGTCTCATTTCAATTAAAAAAATTTGTTAAAAAAAATTGTCCTAGTTTTCCTTTGGAGGGTTCAAATATTATGGTTTGGCCCCAATTCCCTTTTCTTTCTGAATTTGCTTCTAAAATTTTTGTTTATCTATTCTTCCCATGACATTAGAAAATATTATGTTTGGCCCCAATTCCCTTTTCTTTCTGAATTTGCTTCTAAAATTTTTGTTTATTTATTCTTCGCATAACATTAGAACTGGTGAAATAAGAGAGGAATCTCTAAAAGAGGAAAACAATAAAAAATTTTCTTTTCCTTTATTTATGAAGGGACAGACTTCTAAAGGACTATCATTCTAAGACTCTCAATAGTGTAAAACTTGAATAGAAAAATCTATAAATCTGACACTTTTGTCAAGCCCTACCTAATTGGCTAGACAAATATAAAAGCTGACTTCACCAAAGCGAACACAATGTTTAAAGGAACTATTTCATACCATATACTCAGATTTAACATCAAATTGCATCACAAAGTTTCAGTTTCTACTAACCTATGAAATTAAATAATGTCCAAAAATATCAAATACTACTAGTGCTCTTCTTATCTACTTACAATTGCTAAAGTCACCAATGAGAACATGAAGATCCGGATCCCCTTCAAGTCCAAGGAAATTCGTTTTACAAGTCTTCACGTTCTAATGATGGTTGATGATGCAATCAGGCTCAAGAATCATTGAAGATCCGCTGTCTCGTGATTATTTCTTATTATCATTTATTTAATTGAGTTTCCAACGATGTTGATGTGATTCCTTGATCATCCAAAAAAGATCAAGAATTGACGCGTGGAAGCCCAGATCTTTATAAGAGGGACGTTTGCTTTGAATGGATTCGAATCCAACCTTGGACTGCTCAAGAGTGAAAATGAAGGTGGAAGATGCCACAATCAAGTGTGTTGCTTGATTGATAAGTCAAGGAGCATCAAAGGATCGATGCTAAGATTCTCAAACTAGCTTTCACAAGCTAATGAATTCGCCTCTCAAGAGAAGACAAAATTCTGAAAAATTTTATTAAACTCTCAAAAACTCCCAAACATTGGAAAAGACTAGGCTATTTATAGCCTTACAATGACTCAAACCCTAACGCTATTTGGACTCACCTAATTGGTTAATAAACCAACATTAATTCGGCTTCTTTAAAGGGACTAAGCTAGCCAAAATTAATTACATAATGAAACTAATTAAAATAGTAAATAAATCAACACTTAATCCTTTGCTAAGGCTACTTAACTAACGACACACTAACTAGGGAAATAACTAACTAAACTAGCTTCTAATGCTTCAGCCTCTAATGCTTCATAGATTGAGAAGGGAGCCAGTTTTTCATGTTTGCATCAGATATTAGTTGTTAATTAGAGTTAGTTTGGAGTCTAAGTTAAGTCATTAGCTAGAAAGAATAACAGCTAGGTCATATGACCAAAATTGAGCTGAATTAGGGTTATAGGAAAGTAGTTAATTGTTTCCAAATTTGTTTAGGATTTTGAGTCATGTAAGGTTATAAATAGCCAACCTTATGCAACTTTTCAAAGTTAGGTGATTATGAATAAAATTGTCAGAGTTCTTTCTCTTTCTTGTTCCTTGGGAACGTCCTTTGATACAAAGTGAGTTGTGTGTCTTCTTTGTTCAAATTTGACTTATCAATTCAAGATCATGTTGAATTGTGACGATTTTCTACCTTTTAAACAATCTTGAGTTGTCTTTGATTGGTTTAGAGTCCGTATTTGTGTCCATAGCTTGATCAAGATAGATTTCCGCTGCCTGTGCAATGCATTTCTTCAAGAGCGGGAGGTTGGGGAATCGAGTTCATATCAGTTGGCATCAGAGCCAAGGAAATTCGGTGGTGTATCAGTTGGTAGTATTTCAATGATAGAGTCATCAAAGCTGTTCTTTGGTGAATGGAGCATGTGCAATGGTTTGGTTCATGATCAAGTTGAATTGGTGGCATGTTTCTTGGATTGCGTTTATCAGGACATCCTCGAGTTACTTCTTTGTAAGCAAGCACTTGATTTGAGGACAACTCGTCTTTCAAAAGGAAGGGAATGATAAGAACATGAAGATCCGAATCCCCTTCAAGTCCAAGAAAATTCCTTTTACAAGTCTTCACAATCTAATGATGCTTGATGGTGCAATCAGGCTCAAAAATCATTGAAAATCGAAACCCATGTCATGATTAGGTCTTGTTATCATTTATTTAATTGAGTTTCCAACAATGTTAGTTATTAAGTAGAGTTAGTTTGGAGTCTAAGTTAAGTCGTTAGTTAGAAAAAATAACGGCTAGGTCATGTGACCAAAATTGAGCCAAATTAGGGTTTTAGGAAAGTAGTTAATTGTTTCCAAATTTGTTTAGGATTTTAAGTCATGTAAACCTATAAATAGCCAACCTTATACAACTTTTCAAAGTTAGGTGATTATGAATAAAATTATGAGAGTTCTTTCTCTTTCTTGTTCCTTGGGAACGTCCCTTCATACAAAGTGAGTTGTGTCTCTGATACGATCTCCGTTGCATGCGAAGCTCGTGATCAACAAGCCCGGATCATGATGGTGATATTCAGGTTTGGCAGCGGAGAACCTATGATCCAATCTAACTCCCGAGGTGCGAACTTCTTGATATTATCTCAAGTTATGACCTAACGAGTTAGCGAACCAAGGTTGATAGATTGGCACCACAATCAAGTGCAATTCTTGATTGATAAGCCAAGAATTGAACACTCAAGAGAACCTCTAAAGTATTCAAAAGGAGCTCACGAAAAGCCAAGAGAAAAGCTCTCAATTTTCTGGAATAAATGACTTGCCTTACTGGAAAAAACATTTTAGTTCTTTTAAAGAGTTTACAAGACATGAAACCAACTCAAACTAGGAAACTAATTTGACCATCTCAGCCCCTAGACTTTCCTTAAGCTGGCCGAGCTTAATAACTGCCAAGATAACTAGAAAAAGTCACAAAAATGACTTAAAAATAGTAAGAAACTAATTCGGCACATATCTAAGATAAAGCTAGCCGAATGCAACAACTTCAACTACTCAATCAAACAACTAGATGATATGAACATGGGATCCATGGTTCATGTTCAAGTCATGAATAGGATCGATTCATAGAGACTCATTGAAAATTAGCAAAAATCAGCCATCCCTTCCTTGAAGTTTAGTGCATTTAAATTTTTTGTTCTTTAATATCAGTTGTTTAAGTATGACATTTGTCATTATTTTCCAGCAATTGTTAGTTGGTTAATTAGTATTAATTTGGAGTTAACTTGAGTCATTAGTTTTGGTTGACTAAAAGGCTAGGTCATGTTGACCATAGTTGAGCCTTAAGTCGAGTTAGTTTCCTAATTCTAGTCGAGTTAGTGTTAGTTAAGTAAGTTCTAGTTGCATTAGGTTTTGTGAAGCTTGTAAAGGCTATAAATAAGCCTCAAGTGTCGATATTTTTGATGGTTAGGTCATGATGAATTAAAGAAAATTTCAGCAAAACACTTTGTCTATGTAAGAGCTCGGAAAATTGCATATATATTTTATTTTATTTTATCTTCATATATTATCAAAAGTGTTGCATATACTATATAATTGATTAAATTATATGTCTAACTGATTTCTTATGAATTGAATATATGGAAATACCCTAAATCAATGTAAGAAATTTTCCAAGAAAACACAAATAAAGTTAGGAGTTAATGTATAAAATAATAAAACTACAGCTTTAGTAAGCAAATAAATTAAAGTTAAAAGACGAAGTTACCCTTGGAACCTAAAGAATTAACCAGGCAGCCAAGCAAAATAAGTTATCAGCAATTTTACAATAGGAACCGAGTGGAAGTAAGGCAATCAAATGCTAACCAAAACTTGGGCGGTGATTGAGAAAAACCAAAGAGAAATCAGTTGCCAAATATATTTGGACAGTTGGCCTGAGTGGAACAGCCTAGTATTGTGTAGTACCAATTGGAAAAGTTGACCACCGAATAGCATTTCCTTCTTCTAATTCTTAAGCCTTCTAAACAGAGAAATAAGTGAGTATAAGAGGAACATATTTCTGGTTCCTTTCTGTTTCAGCTTGCAACCGAGAGAGTGTGAGGGAGAGAGAGTTAGACATTTGCTAGCTTCACTTCTCCAGCTTGCAACCTCAAAACCGTGAGCCAAAAGTGAGAGAGAGGGAGCGAAATCTTGGTAGTATACTTCACCTACCAGCCTCAACCGAATGAGAGTTAAGTAGATAGAAGAAAGAAGGAGAGCTGGTGCAGGCCTTGAGGAACCGAAGCTAAGAAATGTGCCCGGTCTGCAACTTGTAAAACTTGAAAGAAAGAGGTAAATTTTCTGTGATCAATCCTTATTTACTGAGTATAAATGAATATACTCCCTCCGTCCCACTTTGATAGTCCTGTTTTCCTTTTTCGTCTATCCCAAATTATAGTCCACTTTCCAATTGAAGAATGTAGTTATATTTTAATTTTCCTAAAATACCCTTATTCAATGTAAGTTGTTGTTACTATAAACCTACCCCATTTAATGAGAGTTGATTCTTTTTTTACCATCAATTCAAGTTCCCATAAGGTTGTACTCTAATTAATGTGAGGGTATTTTAGGAAAATAACTACCTAAATTGATTGTTCCAACAAAGTTAACTACTTTTTATTAAACTGTGTGAAAAAAGAACCAGGACTATCAAAGTGGGACGGAGGGAGTATATAAGCTGCAAGTTAAGTTTTAGCAAGGGAAAATGAGTTTCGACTGAAGAAAAGTTCTGATTTAAGATTAAAATTGAAGCTGGACTGAACCTGTTGGAACCGAGAGATGATTGATTAAGTTACAGCCTGTTGTCAATGGAAAAATGGAAGAATGTTGTAGTAAATGCATGAAAATGTTTATTTCTGGCATAAAGTGAAATTTAGCTATAGGAACTTGTGAGTGTGAGGACTCGCAAATTTCTCATATTTTTTTTCTCAAAAATACCCTTTTATTTGGAAATTATTATATATTAAAGCCCTACTACCCAATTATTCCACAATAAGTGTAAATAAACCTAGAAAGTAGGGTTTCACTTTTGGTTTCAAGATTGGAGCAAAATTAGGGTTTTCGCGATTTTTCGCCGGATGAATTTTCGGTACTGAGCAAGGATCAAATTTGGTGATTAAAAGTGACTTTTAAGTGCGAAATAATATGTGATTAGGAGCAATGATATAGAGTTGGTGAATAGGAAGTAAAAACCCTAGTACATGTGTTTTTAAGAAAAACGGTGCGAACCGACGGGTACCGTGCACTACCGATTGAACGCACCACTTGACCATCATTTTTTATATACTTAATCTCTTTAATATTAGACCCAAACATCAGCTATAAATCTGAGCAAGCTGGCCGAATTTTTTGACCAAAAACAACAAGGAAAAGGAAAAAAATTAAGAACCAATCTTGAAGCAACAAGTGGTAGTCTTTCCTTGGTTGGTTGACTAATGAATTTACATCATATTTATCCCTAAAACCAACTACAAAGCTCTTCATTTCTGCACCATCACAGCCGAGAGAGAGAGAGAAAAGGAAGAGCAAGAAAAACAAGAAAAACAACCATTTCATCTTGAGTTTGATCAACCAAGTGAGAAAGAAAGGAAACTAGACCGATTAAAGTGTTAGTTGGTGAGTGGGGAAGCTAGAGGAACTAAGAAATTTCAAAGGGGGTGAAGTATCACTCTTCCAAGCCTTGTCTTTGAGGTATAAAAATCTGATCACGATCCTTGTTCCTTTAAATTTTGGTTTAAGATGTTATTTAGATCATGTTTTAGCTTGATTACAAGATAAGCAAGTTGTTGTGATGATTCTTGGATGAGATATGCAAGCTAGGGTTTGATTAATTTCTGCCTAACCTTGTTTTATATTTAGTATATGTTGTATATAAGAGTAGATAAGGGGCTTTGGTAGAATTGGAAGCAAGAAAATGGAAGGATTGACTTGAGAATTCAAAAATTCCAGATTTCTGGAATTTCAGGATTACATTCTGTCCGATTTTAATACTCATAGTTAGAGGCAAAATTAGGCTTGGATTAAAACATGAAAGTTGTATAGAATGGTATTTTATAGGTGCCTACAAAATTTCAGCTCAATCGGAGCAATGTATCCCGTGAAAAGACCAAAAATACCCTCACTGTTTTAAGGTTTTTCCCAGTAGTTCGTTTGGTCAGTTTATCCAGTTTATCACATTTATTCACTAGGATACGTACTGATTTAGCATTTTACCAAAACATGAAAGTTTTAGTATTCTGACTTAGC
Source organism: Coffea eugenioides (assembly GCF_003713205.1). Lineage (NCBI taxonomy): Eukaryota > Viridiplantae > Streptophyta > Magnoliopsida > Gentianales > Rubiaceae > Coffea > Coffea eugenioides. The sequence continues at coordinate 19,020,732 of NC_040043.1, forward strand.
TTTTAAATGCCTCTAAGAACACCTTAATCGGACCTTGGTAACCTGAGATATGACCATTCTAGTGCAGAGCGGTTAAATAGCCGACTAGTTAGATTTTGGTTCTGTAAATTGAGGATTTGACTAGGTTTCATTGGAAACTGGACTAAGTGATCTTCATGAACATTGTATCCCTGTGTCTTAGCTTCGAAACGGTATAAGTTGTGCCTCAATCCGATAAGCGTAGCCTCGGATGTGTTATTTCCGCAACCACACGTCAAATCTGTCTTTTGCTAGATTGTATTTCCGCACTTGTTATTACTTTGATTCACTACAAGAAAATTGCGTTTCTGTGACAGGCGAAAGTCGTCACTAAAAATTCAGAAGTCGTCACAAAAAAAATCAGTGACGACTTTTACTGCTGTCACAGAGCTGTCACTAGTTCTATGTCACAAAAGGGGGTCCATGTGACGACTGTTGAAAGTCGTCACAAACGATTTCGCTTTTGTGATGACTCTTGTCGTCACTCATTGTTGTACATTGTGTGACGACTTTTATTGTCACTAAGCTGGCTAAATTCTTGTCATAATCAACCCTTGGAGTTGTCACATTATGCTTCCGTTCAGTGACGACTTTTGTTGTCATTGTTTTCCATCCATAAAAAGTGACCACTTTCTGGTGTCACTAGTGAAACTTGTTGGCAGTGACAACTTTTTTATTGTCATTTATTTTTTTTGTAAAAAGCAATAATCTAATGTTAATTACGCAACATAGCTGCCAACAATCACAAAACGTTCATTGAGTAGCAATGAGAAAAAAAAAGCCAACATACGAAAAGAAAGCCAACATTCATTTCCAATAGAAGATCAACCCAAATACATATATATATAAATGTTGCCTCAAATGAGTCATAAACCATGCACCATCCAAAATAAGCCATTCAGTTACAATACTAGTGATTTCCCATCCACAATAGAGAGTAGTAAAGTTCTATACAAAAATATGAGCACGATTCCCATCTAGAACAAAACATGAGCACGATAGGCCTTGTAGTCTTCAAATCAAAAACCATCTTCACAGCAATGACTGGCTTCTTCTTCTTGGGAATCGTGTTAGAACCTACACGTTACCAAAATTGAAGCAATGAGCACAGGTGTTAAAACTGGAACTACACTTCTAGATAGGCACCATATTATAAAAACTAATGTCACTCTAATTTGAAATTATAGCAATCTAAGTAAATTGCTTAACACAAAAATAAAGTGAAATTATAGCAAATAAGACAATGAATGTATATTCTGTGAAATATAGAATAACAATACAAACACAATAAATATCTGCATGTTCACAAATATATATGCAATAACAATAACAATAACAACAATAAAATCCTAAAATCATTGAGAGCCTAGATGATCGTGAACCACACAGTATATCAAGAAAAAAAAACACACACACACACACACAATCACAGGTGAAAAAAAAAATTCTGATACAGAAAAATTTAGATGAGTTCGACAAAGAAAAAAGTGGAATACATCCCAAAGTGAAAAACCATCTCAAAAGGGGAACTCACGAAACCTAACTGTTGCCTCAATGAGACTTGCCAAATTAATTTAAAAGGAAAAATATTTCAACTAGCCGCAAAGTTATGTTTCAAGAAGCCACAAAGGCATACTCCCGCCTGAGAGCCACAAAGTTATGTTTCAAGTAGAAGGCAACTGCTCTTACCTTCAAGACATATTGAAGTGCAGAAAAAGCAAAGTGTACATATGCCACATATAATAACTTTGACTGTCTTTAGCAATTAAGAGATGAAATAGCTATGCTAAAAATATTTGTAGATAAATTACACTTCCACTTGGAGCAGTAGATGCAATATAACGCATTTTGAGAGATGACAGGACAAAGGAACCTAAACCAATCCCATCTATTACATCTCAATGTGCTTTGACTGCCAGTGTCATGATCAGCAGCTCAGGGTAAATTAGTATACAAAAATGTTTCCATGGTAGTAAGGTACAGGAGTAACAGGACAACCTCTGTCCAGGTGCATCCATTAGTTTTGCAGCTGGATAGGCATAATCAATGAGATCAACAGAACACAAAGCTCAGAAGGTGCATTTACAAAGACATGCATGTTATTTCAATCTATTACTAAACTTTGCAACCATATATCCTTTTGATCTGTGTCTAAGGGGCTAAAATTACAAAAAGTAGAGAGATTGAAACGAAGTGAAATTCAAGGCATAGACTAAGAATGAAACATTAATTCCAGAGAACTGGTTTGTCAAGATTGTAAAAATGTTCTTACGGTATAGTCCCTTCAAATATGGATGCTGACCACGATTAAGCTCAGTTACCACCTCCAGCTGGGGATTGATCTCTTTAAATGCTGGCAAATGAGATTCCATGAAAGCCCTGGTGTGTTACGGACATGGTTAGTCATTTCATTGTGCTAGAAGACGACAGGAATCTACAACTTTTTATTTCATACTCTCTCCCATTTAGATTAAAGAGAATTGTCCTTCATCATTAAGATTATATTAATGATATTTTTCTTATCAAAATTGCTTTTCTTTTGGTGGAACTGTGCTTGTAAACTAGCAGATAACTAATCTAAAGCAGGGAAAACTCGCTTTTTATATAAGCTAAACAAATTGTATTATAAGACCACATCCTGGACAGTCAAAATGCCATTCAAAAGCAGCAACAATGCCAAGTAGACTATAATTTAACCATTCCTTTAATACATATTTAAAAGATTCGACAGAAATAGTAGCATAGGAACTTGCACTGTCAAGTTGGAATTGGCCCAGATATACAGATTTTTGGAGTATGATTGAATTAGGGCCTGTGTCATATAAAGTGTCCTCTTACATAACAAGAAAAATGAGTGGACACAATTTAACATAGAGTTCCTGATATTGCCACAAGTAGGATTTCTAATGACTACCACATGTATTCAGTATTCAATGTTATCCCTTTTAACTTCTATAGTCCTCACAGTAATGGAAATTCGTAACCTACAAAACATTGTGGTAGCAGTCAATCTACATGCATTTAGATATGTTATCTATCCATTGCTCTGGTGAAAGAAATCCAGTACTATCTATACACTTGAAAATCACTTTGTATCATAAGATAACCAATGACATTGACCATACATATCAAATAAACATTCAACAACAAACGAAATGCAAAAGTAAGAATCTAAAATCACTAAAATTGACTTAAGATAATACATTGAGGAGCTATAATTGGAACATTCTCCTCAGAATAGGCTAATCTAAACTAAAGAGCTATCACGCGGTCAAGAAGATAAATTTGTGATGTACAGATTTACCGATTCTCAGGTGATTGCTAGTAACTGGGATTTGAAAAGTATAAAGATCAAATTTTTGTCCTTTTGAGTATATTCTGCTATTTTCCTGTGGTTGAATCAACGACAAAATCATATCGTACATGTAATCAAGTCAAGTCATTAAAGAAATTTGTACAGGCAAAAGTTCTGAATACAAGAGCAAGAAATGCAGAAGCAATTAAGAAAAGCATACCTGAGGCCTCTACTACTTCCACCCCAGTCACAATAGCTCACAATTTGTCCCCCCATTGTGCTGTCCCAATGTCGTGCAACATGTCATTTAAATCTTCAGTATCACTATCCTCCTCTCCATCCCCATGTTCAGTACTATCCCCACAATTTTGGTGTCGAAATTGTTCCCCATGGTGTATCCATCTTGTGTAGCTTTTACGAATGACTTGAGTCAATAAATGATCCTCCACAACTGTTTTAGTTTGGTTACAAAAATTATTGCATTGTGTACATGGGCATGGGATTTTCTGATTTTCAACTTTTTGAGAATATGCAAACTTGAGGAAATTTTTTACTCCGAGTTCATAAGCCTTGTCCTTCCTATTGCTAATCTTCATCCAAGTTTTATCCATGTCCTAGATATAGACACATCAACCTTTAGTACAAAATACTTTTCTAATATCAAACTAAAGAGAATACAAGTTTTTTATGAGACTTTCATGCAAAAGAAATGGAAGAAGATTTCGGCAAACTGAAGGTTTCGACAACACTAGCTGCAATTTTCATTTTCAATTGCGGATTCCTTATCAGATTGAATATCAAACCAGGCAATGAGACAAAACCAAGTAGCAGAAACATCACGAAACTCAGAGGCAGTCCTGATATGCTAATCAGATTTACAAGTTCATCAACCAGACTCAAATGCGTAAACTTGAGACAGGGATAGGGAAAGATAAAATGCAGCAATGAGCATTGAACGAATGCCCTGTTATAGCCTGCTGTTAGACCACTTGGGCATTTCAACAAACAGTAAACGAACATGAAAAATTCCAGCAATTCTTTGCTCAAATGAAGCCACGGTTGGCCCCAAAATCATCAGAAGTACAAGGGATTTCAAATTCAATCATGATATAACATGCGCATGCTAAAATTTGAACAATCAACGGGGCAATTGCAATAAACGAAGCCATGGCAGACATGCTTAGAGGACTTGGGAAGGAACTGAAATTCAAAGAAAAAGGGGCGACTTATAGTGCTCTTACTTGAGCGGTGGCGACGGCGATTATGACGAAGCCGAAGACGGTGAGTTGGAATTGGAAGATGACTAGGTCTGACTTCGTCCGAGAGCCTTCATCTAGTGTTACAGAGAACGGCAGCAGCCCAGGAGGTTGTGGGCGGTGTTGGCGATGGCAGACAGCAGCAGAGCGGACGCGGACTGGTGGTGACCTGGTTCTTCCTCCTCTGTCCGTTGCCACGTCTTTCTCTCCTGATCTTCCCATCAGCCGCCACTCTTCCTTCACTCTATTTTTTTTCTTTTCACGCTCAAGGCCTCCCTTCCAAGAACCCTAGCCGCTTCTCTGCTCTTCTGTTTCTCTTTTTCTCCTCTAAAACCTAGCCGCCCTTTCTCAGGCTTCCCCCTCAGCTTTTCTTGCTCACTTGTGCGCCGCTCTTTTTTTCTCCTCTATTTTGTTCTTTTTTTCTTGTTTTGTTCTTTTCCCTCTATTTTGTTCTACTGCCAAAGCCCTCCTCTATTTTCCTTCACCTGAGCTGGTGCTAAAGAGCTCGACGCGGTTGCGGGTCAATAGAGGGGAGAAAGGGCTATCGTCAGTGGTGAAGGAAATGCTGAAGAATAAATTATGGTGCTGGATAGCTCGGACTTCAGCGGCTGATGGTGGTGGATAGCGGCGGACTTCAGCGGTTAACGGTGGTGAGCGGCATTTCGACACGGTTGCGGGTCAATGGAGGGGAGAAAGGGTCATCGTCAGTGGTGAAGGAAAGGCTGAAGAATAAAGCTCAAGTTGCTGGGTAGCGGCAAACTTCAGCTGCTGATGGTGGTGGATAGCGGCGGACTTCAGCGGCTAACGGTGGCGAGCGGCATTTCGAATCTACGGGAAGGAAGGGTTAGTTCACCATAGGAAGGAAAGACTGAGAATGAAATTTGTCTAAGTGTTGGAAGAGAGAAGCGGCGAGACTTTTGTTTGTGTGTGAACAACCAAAAACGACGTCGTTTTGTAGAGATTTCAGCCACCCGCCTCGCGCCTCTTTCAGATTTCAGACTGGCGCTCTTTTTTTTTTGGCATCTAAGCACATCTTTGAGATTCCAGGATTCACACCTTTAGCTTCATACATTTTTTTTCTTTTTTTTTTCCCTGGTCAAATTTTTTTTTCAGGTTTCTTTTTTCATACTTAATCTCTTTTTTTTTTCCTTAATCTCATCTATAAATATCAAATAAATTATTTGATATTGGTTTCTTTTTTGTGCATGTATATATATATATATGTGTGCTTGTTTGTGTCTATATACATCTTTTTGGGTTTGGACAACTCAATATACAAATTATTTAAGAAATTACCTTACAATAAAACTTACACAATAAAACATGTTTCAAAAATTTAACATGCATAGAATCGCTTATATACAGTATAGCACTTCTTACTCATGCTTATACTACTCTTTGTCTATTACTTAGTTTTTATAATAAATTAAAAGAAACATGTAATCAAATATTCTGTTAATTGTGTGGCAACTCTCAATCTTATTGCACAACAGATATTTTACTGAATAATTTTAATTTCGTATATACCCATTCCATATGAAAATAATTATTACTTATGATGTATTACACGTTATACTAATCTTTCACAGTGCTAACATTAGACTACAAATTATATTCAATTACACTTTTTCAAATTATTTCAGTTATTGATTTTTGGGGGTTGTTATAAGGAATAATAAATTTTTATGCTCAGACATGTCTATTATGTCAACTTAGCAAAAAATTACAAATATCTAAAAATAGTTTGTTATTATATCATTTGCATTTTGCTAGTACGTAATGAATAGGGGCTAAATTATAAAATTAGGGTGTCATATCTTCGGTGCTTTTGCTCATATAAAAGAATTGGGGGCTAAATAATAAAATTAGGGTGCCATAGTAGAATTAGTGAAATTTGATGAAAATACTATAGAATTGCTTATATACAGTATAGCACTTCTTACTCATGCTTATCCTACCCTTTGTCTATTACTTAGTTTTTATAATAAATTAAAAGAAACATGTAATCAAATATTCTGTTAAATGTGTTACAACTCTCAATCTTATTGCACGACAGATATTTTACTGAATAATTTTAATTTCGTATATACCCATTCCATATGAAAATAATTATTACTTATGATGTATTACACGTTATACTAATCTTTCACAGTGCTAACATTAGACTACAAATTATATTCAATTACACTTTTTCAAATTATTTCAGTTATTGATTTTTGGGGGTTGTTATAAGGAATAATAAAAAATTCGTGAAAAAATTTTTATGCTCAGACATGTCTATTATGTCAACTTAGCAAAAATTACAAATATCTAAAAATAGTTTGTTATTATATCATTTGCATTTTGCTAATACGTAATGAATAGGGGCTAAATTATAAAATTAGGGTGTCATATCTTCGGTGCTTTTGCTAATATAAAAGAATTGGAGGCTAAAAAATAAAATTAGGGTGTCATAGTAGAATTAGTGAAAGTTGATGAAAATACTGTAGTATACAGTGATGCAAAAAGTTGTCACAAAATTGGAATCGGGTAGACCTTCAATGACAACAAGTTATGTTGTCACTGTAGAGAGAGCATTTGTGACGACTTTACTTGAGTTGTCATAAAATCATTTCCCGCGGCATCAAATGAGATGCGCGCCAACTATTTCGTGACGAGTTGAGAATGACAACTTCCAATGTTGTCACTGATTATGCTTGTGCTGTACTCATCAGTGATGACACCTAATGTCGTCACTGAATTAGGTTATCTGTGACAAGATTTTTGTTGTCACATAAATTTTTGTCACTGAAAAATATATTTCTTGTAGTGATTCTTATTCTTATGATGTTATGAGCCTATGGAACGGCTATTGACTTGCATTTATGATATATATGACTTTGGTATTTGCTGAGGAAAAATAATGAAGCCTAAATGGCTGGAAAATTAGGTAAACACAAAGGGCATGCTGCCCAAATTTACGCTCGAGGACTAGAAAACTATACTTGCAACTTGAGTAAAGGTTAAAAGTGATTATCACTTGAACTATCGAGGGTTATATGTTTAGGACTTGGCCGAACCCGTACTCTTAGGGAAAACGATATGAATCACTATGAAACTGTTTTACTTGCACTTTTGACTCAAAAGTCATCTCCAAGCAAACATGTTATCAAATTTTTCAGTTTGAAAAGCGAGCAACTATTTCACAGCTATTTCTCAAGTGAATTTCACTTTCTTGATTCTTATTGAACGAAACGCTTAAGTTTCGAACTTTAGTTGATTTTCAAAGTTCTCAAGTTAAGTTTTATCGCAGATTTGGACTCCAAACCCGGAGTACCACCCAGACACGAGCACTAGAGGCACTATTTTGGTGAGTGCTTCTAAATATCTGATTGAACTCGATATTTGCCATTTATCTTTGATCAACGTGAATACGTGATATATATATGATTTGATAGAGCAAGGGTGTACTTTATCGCACTTGCCCTATCCAAATTTGTTCTTGTTTATCGACTTTACTTGACTTGCTCTACATGCACATGAATTATATTATGCCTGGAATTCCAGAAACCCTGTGGCTAGTTAATCGAGTCGAGCCGGCAAGGGCCTGGTCGATTAGATAACAAACCCTGGGTCACTAGTAAGGTCGAGTGGAGTGTTATCTTCTCGACAATCCGGTATACTCGAGTATTACCATCCGTGTTTCGTGTGGCGTGCGGGCCCGGAGAAGGGGGTTGATTGGTGGACGGAGATTGGCGAGAAGTGGAGTTTTCTTTCTGGACTAGTTATTACTTGAAAGTTGACGGAGTGTCAACTACTATTCGATCAAGCTGGGATGGAGTCGAGACATGAGAAACTGTATCCTTACTTGTGAACATGATCCACACAATTCTTGACTACTTGAAGTTTTATCTCTTTACTTGAACTTGTTTGCTCGTTATTTCACTATTACATGGTTATTATCTTGGTTGCTGGACAATTTGATATTTGGAACATCACTGAGCTTTAGCTCACCCTATTAGTTTTGTTTTCCTTACAGGGGTACGAGGGGCGCGTGAGACGTGTAAAGACTAGCGTAGTCTAGTTATTTTGACTTTTGACTTGTACTCGCGCTATTCCTCGAATAGAATGTTTTGTTATGGGAATGTATATACTTTGATCTAGTTTGGGTATATTGAGACTTTGTACCCTGATTTCTATCAATGTAAATTATAAGTTTGAATTGTGGATGTAATTTATGGTTCATGGATGTGTGCACGTGATTCGAGTGAGTGAGTCCTGGCGAGAGTTGGGCAGGCGGTCCGCCGAACCCTCTGGTACGCCTTAGGGGGAGGTGGGGTCGTCACAGTGAAAGTTGGAACTTTGAGTTGAAAACAAAGAAAGAAACCTCCTGGAATTCTTATAGCATCATCCGAGAGAAAGGGACTGGATATGCAGCTTATCATTTGAGATTATGGAACAATTTTCATTTAAGAATTCAAGCTATATGTTTACACTCTTGTGCTATCTGAGAAACTAAAGCAGAGTTGATAACTTAAGTGAGAATATTTGCAAGAAATAGTTGGAGGTTCTGTCTAGCTAGCCGAGAGATGAAGTAAGGAAATTTTCCAATTTTTTTGACAGATTTTTGGGTTCCAAATTCCTACGTTGAAGCTGAATACCTTGCATAATTTTTTTTAATTTTAGCATGCAGGTTGGAGTTGAATGGGAATTGAAGTAGTTAATGGAGAAATTTTTTGTTTAAAACCTGATTGCTATCCAAAACAATCACAGCTTGACCGAGAGAGAGAAATAGACTTCATGTCAATTTTTCTTTTGAAATTCTGGCTGTGAAATTTTATATTGAAGATGAAGTTTACTCTGTAGTTGGAGAATCATCTTTTGCATGATGAGTTGGAGTTAAAACTGAAGAACATTATGGAGAAAGCACCATATGTTAAATTGCTATACTGCTGGAAATTGTAATGTGTTGCTGGCCGAATTAGTTGAGGCTTTTGGTGGGATTCTTTTCTGGAATTGTGTGTTATTTGTTCTAGTTTGGGTGGGCAAATTATGAGCTATGTGTTTAGCGTTTCAAGCAAGTAAAAGATGGAGATTTGTTGAACAATTTGAATGATATTGCTGGAACTTATACTTGTTGGCCGAAACAGGGAAGAGATGAACTTTCCTTGAAGTTTTTTAACAAAAGTCTAAGATAATTTGTTGTAACTATACATATAAATATATATATATAGATTCGTTTGTAGCATCTTAACCTTGTTTTGAATACTTTAAAGAATTTAAAACTCGAAGGGCTAGTGAAGTGGAACAAATAAGAATAACATGCAAACTAGAGTCTAGTTCAGTCTAAAAGGGAAGAAATAAAAGTTCCATCAGCTTTAATTATTAAGATTAGAATGAAATGATAATCTTAGCTCAAATGTTTTATAAGATCTTAAAATTTATATATGTACGTTAACCTTGTTTTAGAGCTATCAAACCTAATGGATTTTGAAGTAATATTGCTGAATTATGTTGAATGGTTGAATTGGTAATGAGATGAAGACTTCTGTAATGTTTTAGAAACTCTAAGGTAATTTGTTATGGCTATATACACGAAATGGCTCCTAATCACTTAGATTAGTTTTTATAATATTTAAGAGACTATAAAACTTGAGAAATTAAGGTTGTGAAACAAAATTTAATTGAAAAACAACATAGAGCGTAGTTAGTCTTAAAAGGGAAAATGGAGTATCTATAAGCCATAATTAATATTGGATTGAGAAAGTATATTAGTTTAAACATTATACAAGTTTACAAACTTGAAGATAGGTATTTCATGGTTTAAAAATAATAAAGCCAATAAGTTTCGAAAATAAAATGATAAATAAATATTGAGAATGTTATAGTTATAGTTTAAGGTCAAACTTGATTTTAATAAGTTTAAATAAAAGATTAACAAATGATCGACTACAAATTATATATTTACTTTGAACTTATTAACTTGTACTAGGAAGTAGCCGTGAACCAGGAAACCAACTTGAGACTCGAGAGTAGTCATTTGAATCCTTGGTGAGTGTTTTCCGAATTATGTGTTAACTGTTTATGTGTATGTATTATGAATATTGCTAAGTGATTCATTGTGAAGTGTTTTCAATTGTCCCTCACCTTCTAAGTTGGGAGTGTACTTTATCGCAGACGACTTAGTTTGAGCTTGAAGGTATTAAACTAAGAAACTCTTATTCTCTCTCTGATGTTGCATTTTGTTGGACATATGACTTGAATCTTGAATTATATTCGATGATACTCTAGTTCTGGTGAAGATTAACAAATTTCAGCTAGGGTTAGTGATTTTGCCCAGTTTTTGGACCCAACTGGAACTGCATATTCGTTCATAATCAGAACAAATCAGTTCTTGCTCAAAACATGAAAGTTTTAGGGAATTGAGTTGGCTAGCTTCCTGTAAAATTTCAGCTCAATCGGAGTACTGTAGCGAAAGAAATGACTAAAATACCCCTGACTGCCCAAATACCCAGATTAGCTGACAGTCTTCTATTTTCTCTGAGATTGCAATTTTTGACCTTGAAGATGCAAGAACTGGGTGTCGGTGTCTTCATAGGAAATGTTGGTCTCTGTCTTAGCTTCAAAGCGCCATAAAATTTACACCAATCCGATAAGCATAGCTTCAGTTGTGACTGTCAAGAGATGTCAAACCTACTATGTGGCTATTTGAACTTCTACCTTTAATTTGGATGGTTGCACTGCTTGAATTGACTTGTAATTGGATAATATTGAGTCTAGTTGAACAGCTATTATGTTGAGCTTGCTTATATGTTGAATTGGACTGAGTTGAGGAAAATAATGAAGCCATAAATGGCTGGAAAATAGCTAAATACAAAGGGCATGCTGCCCAAATTTTCACTCGAAGGTTAGGCGTGTGTACTCGCGGTTTGAGCGAAGATTTGAGGTCGACTTGAACTTGGATTGTCTATGGTATTCGAGTCTTCTTTCGTAAAGGTATATAAGTTAAAATTTGGCCGAAACTCATACCCTTGGAAAAATGAAAATGGTGACCACTCGGAATATATTTTCCTCGTCTTTTAGACTCAAATGCGAATTCCAAAGTTTTAGTTGCTTCTTTAGCAACACCAAAAGAGCGAGCATGAATTTTCTAGTGTTTGATACATAACGTGAATCCTATCTAAACGAGTCTCATTTACTTGATCTGTTTAAAGCGAAACTCTTAAGTTTCGAACCCTAGTGATTTCAAGCTTTTAAATGATATTGTATCACAGATTTGGACTCTAACCAAGGAGTTACACCTGAACGTGATTTTGACAAGCACTAAATCTTTGGTGAGTGCTTCCAAATACCTGATTGAACTGGACACTGATTTTCAATACTTGACCAATATGATCAAATGATATGTGATTGGTATGATCGGGCAAGGGTGTACTTTATCGCACTTGCCCAAATGTGATACGTACTTGTTTATTGTTGCAATTGACTTGAGATACTTGTGCGTGACTTGTAAGTACTGAGCGGCAGTATGTACCACACTCGATCTGAGTGAGAGGTACCTCTCATTCCCGTCTCCATACTTTTATCTTGATTCAGTTGATTGGAGATGTATCTCATCGACTTCTTGAGGACCCAAACCCCACTGGCTAGTTAATCGAATCGAGCCGGCAAGGGCTTGGTCGATTAGATAACGAACCATGGGTATCTAGTGTTGTCAAGTGGAGTGTTATCTCCTCGACTAATCAGTATACTTGAGTATTATCACCAGTGTTTATTTTGGAGTTCGGGCCCGGTAAGGGGTTTGGTTGGTGGACGGAGATTGGAGTTAAGTGGTGTGCTACTGGACTAGTTACCTTACTTGAAAGTTGACGGAGTGTCAACTACTATATGATCAAGCAATGGTAGAGTTGGTTTGCAAAAGCAACTGTATCCTTTTATGTGAAATACTGAATATTTAATGTTTGGCCATATGAAGTGTTATTGCTTATTTTCTTGACTTGTTATACTCGCTATTTTACTATGCGGATACTTTCACTTTTAATTAATGGTCAATTTGCTATTTGGAACCTCACTGGACTTTTAGCTCATTCCATCCCATTTGTTTTCCTTACAGGGGGTACGAGCGAGGCGTGAGACTTTTACAGAGTAGTCTAGTTTTGAATTTTGAATTATACTCGCGCTAACACCCGACTAGAGTTGATTGTACTTGGATTGTTAACCCGTTAATGTATTTGGGCATGTATAAGCCTTGTAGCTAGATTTGAGCATTGATGTATATACTAAGTTTGAAATGGTTGTGTTAATTATTTTCGATGAATGTAAGTTATTTTCTCGAGCTATGAATGAGTGAGTCCTGGCGAGAGTTGGGCAAGCGACTCGCTAAACCCTAGGGTACGCCCTAAGGGGAGGTGGGGTCGTCACAGATGGTATCAGAGCTCTTAATGATCTCAAGCCAGGAGAGGGCTCTCAGACTGTGGGGACTGGCCTATTTAGTGTTGAACTAATTACTATTGTTAAGGGAATTAGATATATACGTCGGGTAGGAATCTCAAATATATGTGAGTTACTCTTGGGACTGGCCAGCCTGAACTGTGAATTATCCTATTGTCAGATTCTTGTACTCGAGTACCAGATATTTCATTCAAAGGTGTATTTGCAAATTGTGAAGAATTCAGTATATTGCACTATGATGGGACTAGAAAGCATGATTAAATTTGGTAAAGTAGAATCGAAAGGACCAAGTCTAGCTTTTGAAAGTTAAAAGTGAAGAGCCAATAGTGAGATCTTGAAGATTAGTGCCAATTCTGTTTCTAAGACGAATAATTTTACTAGTCGTTCAATGGTAAATGGAATATATGCCATCTCTTACCCAAAATATAGGTTTAGAGTTAGAATTTGAGTGAAATCGTAGTTTAAGTAAGAACTATGCAGTTGTGAATAGCTCTAAACCTTGAGGAGAGTTTTCAAAATTGAGGTGAGATAAGTTTGACGAATTTGCCATGTGAGGTGAGTTGTCGATGACATTGTGGCTCCTTAAATTTTATTGGAGGATTATTTGTGGCTAATGTCCAATAGGATAAAGATAACTAGTTGTAGGTTATTAGAAAAGCCAATGTATGAAATGTTTGAGATCATTTAGAATACTTAAGAGCCATTGATGTACTTAAGTAATGATCATATTATTTGATTTGATATTAGACGTAGTAGATCTACAATTTACTATGAAATTTTGATTAGTGTTACTAATGGGGTAAATGGATTAGTAAATGTACTTGAACGATTGTCACCTTGACTATGTTGGGATGATTATACACGGTAGTCAGTATAAAATAAATGTCGATCAATGGATAAGAGTAAGTCAAGACTCAGGTTAATGGTGCTTTAACTATTAAGGCAAGGCTTAGATGGATGAAATAAGCAAATGAATTATTTTACAGTGGAATTCAGAGAAATGTAATATATGGAGTAGGTGGTGATTATTAGGGCAATGATGTTATGGTGAATTGTTGCAGTTTATGAGTCTAAAGATATATTTATCGTAACATGTTTACAAGTTGTGGATATAACAATTATTGATAACAAGAAGCAGGAAAGGGTGAGAACATGAATAATATGTTAAAGTTAGTAAATTTGATCTATTTGTCAGCTCATACGTTTAGAAGAAATGACAGACTAGTGATAAAGCCATGACTTGATAGATCTAGTGAATGTGATGATATTATTGGGATATTTGAACCAAAAAAAAAATTGAACTTTTGTGAATAAAGGTAGGAATTTCAGGGATCTACCAGCTCTATTATGGATAGAAACCCTAGGGTTGGGATGAGTGAGTCGGAACTTTGCCATGTTTGGATATTGAATGTACTTAAAAAGACTTGTTTGACTTCTTATTCAAGTGTACTTGAGCTTGATATATGCTGTAATTGACTTTGTTATGTGGTGTAATTTAATTGATCATGAATTTGCTTTGTATTAATGATATATATGGAGTGAATGTGTTTCTGGGTTACAGCTACCTCCAATTGCATGCATGCATAATTGATTATTACACATTTGTATATAGACTAGTTGTGAGAGATATAAAGTTTAAGGAGCGATAACCTAAGGGTTATAACATTATCTTAGGTATAGATTGTTTAATTATGTATCACGCGTAGTGGAATTGTATAATTAAAGTAGTTGAATTTTATATACTTGGGGAAACAGCCGATACAACACTTAGATCGGAAGGAGAAAATACTAAGAAACAAATCTCTTTGGTTAAGGTTTTGGTGGAAACATGAATGATTAGATGAAGTGATGTGGAAATTGGAAGAAAATATGCGGAAGGAATACTTGGAACTTTTGTGATTGAAGGTATGAATTTCGAGGACGAAATTCTCTTAAGGGGGGAAGTATGTAAGAGCTCGGAAAATTGCATATATATTTTATTTTATTTTATCTTCATTTATTATCAAAAGTGTTGCATATACTATATAATTGATTAAATTATATGTCTAATTGATTTCTTATGAATTGAATATATGGAAATACCCTAAATCAATGTAAGAAATTTTCCAAGAAAACACAAATAAAGTTAGGAGTTAATGTATAAAATAATAAAACTACAACATTAGTAAGCAAATAAATTAAAGTTAAAAGACGAAGTTACCCTTGGAACCTAAAGAATTAACCAGGCAGCCAAGGAAAATAAGTTATCAGCAATTTTACAATAGGAATCGAGTGGAAGTAAGGCAATCAAATGCTAACCAAAACTTGGGCGGTGATTGAGAAAAACCAAAGAGAAATCAGCTGCCAAATATATTTGGACAGTTGGCCTGAGTGGAACAGCCTAGTATTGTGTAGTACCAATTGGAAAAGTTGACCACCGAATAGCATTTCCTTCTTCTAATTCTTAAGCCTTCTAAACAGAGAGATAAGTGAGTATAAGAGGAAAATATTTCTGGTTCCTTTCTGTTTCAGCTTGCAACCGAGAGAGAGTGAGGGAGAGAAAGTTAGACATTTGCTAGCTTCACTTCTCCGGCTTGCAACCTCAAAATCGTGAGCCAAAAGTGAGAGAGAGGGAGCGA
The DNA here is from genome assembly GCF_003713205.1 of Coffea eugenioides. Lineage (NCBI taxonomy): Eukaryota > Viridiplantae > Streptophyta > Magnoliopsida > Gentianales > Rubiaceae > Coffea > Coffea eugenioides. The sequence goes on from NC_040043.1 coordinate 19,036,349, forward strand.
AATCTTGGTGGTATACTTCACCTACCAGTCTTAACCGAATGAGAGTGAAGTAGATAGAAGAAAGAAGGAGAGTTGGTGCAGGCCTTGAGGAACCGAAGCTAAGAAATCTGCCCGGTCTGCAACTATTAAATCTTGAAAGAAAGAGGTAAATTTTCTGTGATCAATCCTTATTTACTGAGTATAAATGAATATATATAAGCTGCAAGTTAAGTTTTAGCAGGGGAAAATGAGTTTCGACTGAAGAAAAGTTCTGGTTTAAGATTAAAATTGAAGCTGGACTGAACCTATTGGAACCGAGAGATGATTGATTAAGTTACAGCCTGTTGTCAATGGAAAAATGGAAGAATGTTGTAGTAAATGCATGAAAATGTTTATTTCTAGGATAAAGTGAAATTTAGCTATAGGAACTTGTGAAAGTTGGAACTTTGAGTTGAAAACAAGGAAAGAAACCTGCTGGAATTCTTATAGCATCATCCGAGAGAAAGGGACTGGACATGTAGCTTATCATTTGAGATTATGGAACAATTTTCATTTAAGAATTCAAGCTATATGTTTACACTCTTGTGCTATCTGAGAAACTAAAGCAGAGTTGATAACTTAAGTGAGAATATTTGCAAGAAATAGTTGGAGGTTCTGTCTAGCTAGCTGAGAGATGAAGTAAGGAAATTTTCCAATTTTCTTGACAGATTTTTGGGTTCCAAATTCCTACGTTGAAGCTGAATACCTTGCATAATTTTTTTAGTTTTAGCATGCACGTTGGAATTGAATGGGAAATGAAGTAGTTAATGGAGAAATTTCTTGTTTAAAACCTGATTGCTATCCAAAACAATCACAGCTTGACCGAGAGAGAGAGAAATAGACTTCAGATCAATTTTTCCTTTGAAATTTTGGCTGTGAAAATTTATATTGATGATCATGTTTACTCTGTAGTTGGAGAATCATCTTTTGCATGATGAGTTGGAGTTAAAACTGAAGAAAATTATGGAGAAAGCACCATATGTTAAATTGCTATACTGCTGGAAATTGTAATGTGTTGCTGGCCGAATTAGTTGAGGCTTTTGGTGGGATTCTTTTCTGGAATTGTGTGTTATTTGTTCTAGTTTGGGTGGGCAAATTATGAGCTATGTGTTTAGCGTTTCAAGCAAGTAAAAGATGGAGATTTTTTGAACAATTTGAATGACATTGCTGGAACTTATACTTGTTGGCCGAAACAGGGAAGAGATGAACTTTCCTTGAAGTTTTTGAACAAAAGTCTAAATAAGATAATTTGTTGCAACTATACATATAAATATATATATATAGATTCGTTTGTAGCATCTTAACCTTGTTCTGAATACTTTAAAGAATTTAAAACTCGAAGGGCTAGTGAAGTGGAACAAATAAGAATAACATGCAAACTAGAGTCTAGTTCAGTCTAAAAGGGAAGAAATAAAAGTTCCATCAGCTTTAATTATTAAGATTAGAATGAAATGATTCAATCTTAGCTCAAATGTTTTATAAGATCTCAAAATTTATATATGTACATTAACCTTGTTTTAGAGCTACCAAACCTAATGGATTTTGAAGTAATATTGCTTAATTATGTTGAATGGTTGAATTGGTAATGAGATGAAGACTTATATAATGTTTTAGAAACTCTAAGGTAATTTGTTATGGCTATATACACGAAATGGATCCTAATCACTTAGATTAGTTTTTATAATATTTAAGAGACTATAAAACTTGAGAAGTTAAGGTTGTGAAACAAAATTTAATTCAAAAACAACCTAGAGCGTAATTAGTCTTAAAAGGGAAAATGGAGTATCTATAAGCCATAATTAATACTGGATTGAGAAAGTATATTAGTTTAAACATTATACAAGTTTACAAACTTGAAGATAGGTATTTCATGGTTTAAAAATAATAAAGTCAATAAGTTTCGAAAATAAAATGATAAATAAATATTGAGAATGTTATTGTTATAGTTTAAGGTCAAACTTGATTTTAATAAGTTTAAATAAAAGAATAACAAATGATTGACTACAAATTATATATTTACTTTGAAGTTATTAACTTGTACTAGGAAGTAGCCATGAACCAGGAAACCAACTTGAGACTCGAGAGTAGTCATTTGAATCCTTGGTGAGTGTTTTCCAAATTATGTGTTAACTGTTTATGTGTATGTATTATGAATATTGCTAAGTGATTAATTGTGAAGTGTTTTCAATTGTCCCTCACCTTCTAAGTCGGGAGTGTACTTTATCGCAGTCGACTTAGTTTGAGCTTGAAGGTATTAAACTAAGAAACTCTTATTCTCTCTCTTATGTTGCATTTTATTGGATAGATGACTTGAATCTTGAATTATATTGGATGATACTCTAGTTTTGGTGAAGATTAACGAATGTCAGCTAGGGTTAGTGATTCTGCCCAGTTTTTGGACCCAACTGGAAATGCATATTCGTTCATGATAAAGAACAAATCTGTGACGGCCCCACCTCCCCCTGGGCGTACCCTAGGGTTTAGTGGACCGCCTACCCAGCTCTCGCCAGGACTCACTCCCTCGTATCACGTGCATACAACCGTCGACAATAAATAACATCGCAATTCAAGCTTATAATTTACATTGATGCACAATCAAGATACAAAACCTCAATATACCCTAACTGGTTCAAAGTGTATACAATCCAGATACAAAACATTCTATTCGAATAATAGCGCGAGTACAAGTCAAAAGTCAAAAACAACTAGTCTACGCTAGTCTTTACATATCTCACGCCTCGCTCGTACCCCTGAAAGGAAAACAAATGGAGTGGAATGAGCTAAAAGCCCAGTGAGGTTCCAAATAGCAAATTGACCATTATTTATAAGTACAAGTTTTCGATATAGCAAAGTAACGAGCATGAAGAGTTCATAAAAGGGAGCAATAACATGTCAAGTAGCAATCTCAAAATGAGCGAGTGTAAAAGTTTTTCAAAATAAACAATAATCCAATAAGCAATAATCATTCCAAAGCATAAGGATACGGATGGCTCTCAGGAGCCAACTTCCATTCATCATCAGGAGCTTGATCACGTAATAGTTGACACTCCATCAACTTTCAAGTAATTAACCAATCCAGTAGAACACCACTTACACTACTCTCCGTCCACCATTCAAACCCCCTACTGGGCCCAAAATCCTCAATAAACACGGGTGGTAATACTCGAGTATATCGATTAGTCGAGGAGATATCACTCCACTCGACAATCAAGAGACCCAGGGTTTGTTACCCAATCGACCAAGCCCTTGCCGGCTCGACTCGAGTAACTTGCAGCAGGGTTTCTAGAATTCCAGGAAGTGCGCACAACATGAACAAGTATAGCAATTCAATTTCAATAATAAACAAGTATATATCAAATAAGGGCAAGTGCGATAAAGTACACTCTTGCCCGATCAAGCCAATCATATATCATTTAATCATATTGATCAAGTATTGGAAACAAGTGTCCAGTTCAATCAGGTATTTGGAAGCACTCACCAAAATGAAGTGCCCCTCGTAATCACGTCTGGGTTATACTCCGGGTTCGGAGTCCAAATCTGCGATAAAACCTGGTTTCAGAACTTTAAAAATCAACTAAGGTTCGAAATGTAGACGTTTCGTTCAATAAATATCAAGACATGGAAATTCACTTGGAGAATATTCGTGAAACACTCGCTCGCTTTTCAAACTATATAACTTTGTAACATTTATACTTGGAAATGCCATTTGAGTCAAAAGTACAAGGAAAACGTATTACTAGTAGTCATAGTTGTATTTCTCAAGGGTACAAGTTTGGCCAAATCCTTACTTATATATCTCGGTAAAAGAAGACGCAAATATCCTAGATGATTCAAGTAGTAGTCACTCTTAACCCTTACTCAAGTCGCAAGTATATTTCTCTAATCCTCGAGCGTAAATTTGGGCAGCATGCCCTTTGTATTTTCCTATTTCCAGCCATTTATGGCTTCATTATTTTCCTCATTCAAACCCAAAGGTACACACACAACAATCTAATTTCAATAGCCATTCCATAGGCTCAAGACAATACAAGGACAAAAATCAAACTAATAACAAGTGCGGAAATGAGCTTTAGTAAAAGACAGATTTGATAGAGTTTTGCGTAACGGACACAACCAAAGCTACACTTATCGGATTGGGGTGCAATGTATACCGTTTCGAAGCTAAGAAGAGGGCCTACAACTTTCGTGAAGATCACTTAGTCAAATTTCCAGTGTAACCCAGTCAAATTCCCAATTCACAGAACTGACTTCCAACTAACTAGCTAGTTAACCGTACTACATTTAAATGGCCATATCTCAGGTTACCAAAGTCCGTTTAAGGAGTTCTTTGAGGTGTTGAAAAACTAAGACAGAGTACTAAAACTTTCATGTTTTGGAAAATGGCTAAATCAGCACGGATCATAGTGAATAGACACGGTCAACTAGATGAACTGTCTAAAACGGATCACTGAAAACATCCTAGGGCAGCGAGGGTATTTTGGTCTTTTCACAGGCTACGTTGCTCCGATTGAGTTGAAATTTTGTAGGAAACTATAAAACATCATTCTATACAACTTTCATGTTTTATTCTAGGCCTAATTCAGCCTCTAACATCACGAACTGGAACCGGACAGAACAGGGCTACATTTTTCCAGAAATCTGGAATTTTCATTTTCAATGGAAACTTTCTTCATTTCTTGCTCCAATCATCACCACAACCTCTTATATAAGCTTAGATACAACATATATTATCCATACAACAAGTTTAGGCAGAAAATCATCAAACCCTAACTTACATTCATCACCTCAAATTCATCCCAACAACTTGGATAACTACTAATCTAACCAAAATATGAGTTATATAACAACTTAAGCAAAAATAAAAGGACCAAAGCCATGGTTAGACCTTATACCTCAACAAAAGAAGCTTGCAAGAGTAATACTTCACCTCCTCTTGAAATTTTTGTTTCCCCTAGCTTCCCAAGGTCACAACTCACAAATTAATCGGTTTAGAATTTTGTTTCCTCACTTGGATGGCTCAAACTCAAGATGAAGGAAGGTTGTTTCTTGCTCTCTCTTTCTCCTCTCCTGTCTCGGCCAACCAGCAGAAAAATGAAGGGGAATGGAGCAAAATGGAGGATAAGAAGGTTGGACTTTTGGCTTGGTCAAGTGGACATAGGTGAGTGACACTTGTCACCACCAAAGCCAACCAAAATTTCTTTTTCTTTCCTTGCATTTTTAGCCCTAAATTTCGGTCAAAATCAGCTGGAAATAAGGAGATATTTTGCTCAAATAATAATGATCTTGTATGGTAAGAAAGTGGTGGTCAAGTGGTGCGTTCAATCGGTAGTGCACGGTACACGTCGGTTCGCACCGTTTTTCTTTAAATCACATGTACTAGGGTTTTTACTTCCTATTCACTAACTTTTTATCATTACTTCTAATCACATATTATTTCTCACCTAAAAGTCACTCTTAAGTACCAAATTTGATCCTTACTCCATACCGAAGAATCACCCTACGAAAAAACGTGAAAACCCTAACTTGCACCAACTTGAAAACGAAAAGTGAAAACCTTTACTTTTATGTTCATTTGCACTTATTGTGGGGTGATTGGGTGGTAGGGCTATTATAAAATCATAATTTCCAATAAAAAAGGGCATTTTTAAGAAAACGTGAGGGGTTTTACAATTCCATAAATTGAATTTAGGGTTTCGGTTAAAATATGAGAAATTTGAGAAAACGGTCAGTCACAAATGAAACTAGGGTTTTGATTAGACTTTATTTCTAGAATTTAGGGTTTCTAGTCTTTAAAACAAAACAATATCTTAAAATAAAAATAAACTAAAGGAAGCATAATATTTTTTTTCCTTTTCAAACTAAACAACAATAGTATCCTAAAAGTTGGGTATCACAAAATCAGTTCTTGTTCAAAACATGAAAGTTTTAGGGAATTGAGTTATCTAGCTTCCTGTAAAATTTCAGCTCAATCGGAGCACTGTAACGAATGAAATGACTAAAATACCCCTGACTGCCCGAATACCCAGATTAGCTGACAGTCTTCTGTTTTCTCTGAGATTGCGATTTTTGACCTTGAAGATGCAAGAACTGGGTATCAGTGTCTTCATAGGAAATGTTGGTCTCTGTCTTACCTTCGAAACACCATAAAATTTACACCAATCCGATAAGCATAGCTTATGACTGCCGAGAGATGTCAAACCTACTGTGTGGCTATTTGAACTTCTAGCTTTAATTTGGATGGTTGCACTGCTCGATTTGACTTGTAATTGGATAATATTGAGTCTAGTTGAATAGCTATTATGTTGAGCTTGCTTATATGTTGAATTGGGCTGAGTTGAGGAAAATAATGAAGCCATAAATGGCTGAAAATAGCTAAATACAAAGGGCATGCTGCCCAAATTTTCACTCGAAGGTTAGGCGTGTGTACTCGCGGTTTGGGCGAAGATTTGAGGTCGAATTGAACTTGGATTGTCTATGGTATTCGAGTCTTCTTTTGTAAAGGTATATAAGCTAAAATTTGGCCGAAACTCATACCCTTGGAAAAATGAAAGTGGTGACCACATGGAATATATTTTCCTCGTCTTTTAGATTCAAATGCGAATTCCAAAGTTTTAGTTGCTTCTTTAGCAACACCAAAAGAACGAGCATGAATTTTCTAGTGTTTGATACATAACGTGAATCCTATCTAAACGAGTGTCATTTACTTGATCTGTTTAAAGCGAAACTCTTAAGTTTCGAACCCTAGTGATTTCAAGCATTTAAATGATATTGTATTGCAGATTTGGACTCCAACCAAGGAGTTACACCTGACCGTGATTTTGACAAGCACTAAATCTTTGGTGAGTGCTTCCAAATACCTGATTAAACTGGACACTAATTTTCAATACTTGACCAATATGATCGAATGATATGTGATTGGTATGATCAGGCAAGGGTGTACTTTATCGCACTTGCCCTAATGTGATATGTACTTGTTTATTGTTGCAATTGACTTGAGATACTTGTGCGTGACTTGTAAGTACTGAGCGACAGTATGTACCACACTCGATCCGAGTGGGAGGTACCTCTCATTCTCGTCTCCGTACTTTTATCTTGATTCAGTTGATTGGAGATGTATCTAATTGACTTCTTGGGGACCCAAACCCCACTGGCTAGTTAATCGAGTCGAGCCGGCAAGGGCTTGGTCGATTAGATAACGAACCATAGGTATCTAGTGTTGTCGAGTGGAGTGTTATCTCCTCGATTAATCGGTATACTCGAGTATTACCACTAGTGTTTATTTTGGAGTTCGGGTCTGGTAAGGGGTTTGGTTGGTAGACGGAGATTGGAGTTAAGTGGTGTACTACTGGACTAGTTACCTTGAAAGTTGACGGAGTGTCAACTACTATATGACCAAGCTATGGTGGAGTTGGTTTGCAAAAGCAACTGTATCCTTTTATGTGAAATACTGAATATTTAATGTTTGGCCATATGAAGTGTTATTGCTTATTTTCTTGACTTATTATACTCGCTATTTTACTATGCGGATACTTTCACTTTTAATTAATGGTCAATTTGCTATTTGGAACTTCACTGGGATTTTAGCTCATTCCACGCCATTTGTTTTCCTTACAGGGAGTACGAGCGAGGCGTGAGACTTGTACAGAGTAGTCTAGTTTTGAATTTTGAATTATTCTCGCGCTAACACCCGACTAGAGTTGATTGTGCTTGGATTGTAAACCCGTTAATGTATTTGGGCGTGTATAAGCCTTGTAGCTGGATTTGAACATCGATGTATATATTAAGTTTGAAATGGGTGTGTTAATTATTTTCGATGAATGTAAGTTATTTTCTCGAGCTATGAATGAGTAAGCCCTAGCGAGAGCTGGGCAAGTTAGTCGCTAAACCCTAGGGTACGCCCTAAGGGGAGGTGGGGTCGTCACAGTCTAGGAGATCCAAACTTGAATACTTCAGAGAATTCTTAAGTTTGCAATTGACTTATCAATTCAAGATTACGTTGAATTGTGGCGTCATTCTACCCTTCTAATCAATCTCGAGCGGTCCTTGATTGGATTAGAATCCATCCAAATTTGTTCCACAACCTGATCAAGATAGATCTTTCCGCAGCCTGTGCAATTTGTTTCTTCAAAAGCGGGAGCTTGGGGATTCAGGTTCGCATCACATGCTATTCACTCTGCCACTCAGTTCTCATCATTTAAAATTGTTTATGGTTTTAATCAATTGACACCTCTAGATTTAGTTCATTTACCTATGCATGAGCGTGGTAAGAAACAAGTAGATTTTGTTAGACATTTACATGATAAGGTCCGTTCTAATATTGAGAAACGCACTGTGCAATATGCCAAACATGCTAATAAAGGTCGCCAAAAGATGGTGTTTGAGCTTGTCGATTAGGTCTGGTTCCATATGCGCAAAGAGCGTTTTCCAGTTCAACGCCTAACAAGTTGCTTCCACATGGTGATGGGCCTTTCCAAGTGCTTGAACGTATCAATGATAATACCTACAAGTTAGAATAGGTGAGTATGGTGTTAGTGTGACATTCAACGTTTCTGATTTGAGTCCTTTTGATGCAGATAACGCTTTAGATTTGAGGACAAATCCTTCTCAAGAGGAGGGGAATGATAATGACGAGGTTGGAGACGTTGGTGTTCAAGTATCGAGTGGTTCGTGATGATCTTGATCCCGGTTCTTTTGATACTTACAAAACAATTGGATAATACTAATATTTTTCAATGAGAAAGCTTTTCAGCTCTGAAGAAATTTGATTCAAAAACCAATTGAAAGAAGAAAAATGAAGTTGAAAGATGTCGGACGCTCACAATGGCAATACCGGATGTCCGATAGACAGGACAGATACCAGATGATCATATCAGACGAAGAACATCATCACTGGACGTCCGAAAGAATTGAAATGACTTCTCAAACTCTCTGACCGCTTTCGGATGCAAGCAGCGGAAGTAACGGACATCTGATACCCCCAACGGCTAGTTGACTCTTCAACTACCTTCTATCAACTGGAAATCTTAATGAAGCACTTGTTTGGTCTCATATAAATAGTGCGTGGTCAGAAACTTAAAAAGAACTTGTTGCACACTGAATACAAAAGATCAAGAGTAGTTTTAGTGAGAAAATACTCTCCAAGGAACATTTGTACTCTTTGTGGTATAAGATTCTTTGTAAGCTTTTAATTTGTGAGAGAATACTTCAATAGTGTAGTTTTGTGAGGGTTATCCTGAGGGATTGTAAAACTTCCTAACTTGACCGAGTGAAGTTTGGGGCAAGGAGGAAGTGAGCCTTTCTTTGTACACAAGATTGGTTGTATTTCATCAACTTGAAGAAACTTGTTTTGTGAGTTGATCTTCGAGCTCAAGAGGAGCTTGGTAGTAAATTGGTTTGTAATTCTTCTCTTTTTATTTATCATCTTGTGAACCTTAAATTGCATATCTGTTCTACTTCCCTTGAGTGATATTGCTCCTTTATTGATTGATTCATTGTGTGGTCACTTAGAAAAGAGGGTAAATTTTGTATTAAGCAAAAAGTGCCCATAACCTGATTAGTTTTTTAATCAACCTAATTCACCCCCCTCTTAGATTGTCTTCGGGACTAACAATTGGTATCAGAACTTGGTCTCGTAAAGATTAAGCTGAAATGGCTTAGAAGCAAAGATGACAACCAATAATGCCATATTTTTTGAAGAACAATCTGTATCTAGACCTCCAATGTTTAATGGGTCAAATTATGTGAGTTGGAAAGAGAGAATGGTTATTTTCTTGCAATCGATTGACATTGAACTGTGGTTTATTGTTAATGAAGGTCCATATGATGCCTCTATAGTAGATGAAAATACTCACAGATCTAGACCAAAAACAAGAAATGAATTGACTGCAGAGGATAGAGCTCATCTCACCTTAAATACAAAAGTTATGAATGTGTTATATAGTGCTTTAGACTCAAATGAATCTATTAGGGTCAAAGGCTGTAAGTCTGCTAAAGAGATTTGAGACAAATTGAGAGAAATTCATGAAGGTAGTGAGAATGTTAGAGAATAAAAGAGATCTATCTTGGTTACTAAATATGAGTCGTTTAAAATGGAACCTCATGAAAATATTGATAAAATGTATTGTAGATTTAATGATCTTATTAAGGATTTAGAGGTTCTGGAAAAGGAATACTCAGGAGCAAAAAAAAGAAAAATCTTGAATGCTTTGTCTAAAGAATGGGAGAGTAAAGTGACTGCTATTGATGAAGCGAAAGATTTAAATTCAATACCTATTGAATCTCTTATAAACTCTCTAACTTCTTATGAGTTGAAACTTAAGACCAAGGTACAAGAAGAAGAACATGCAAAAGTAAAAAGGAGCATTGCTCTAAAAGCATTTCAAGATAAAGATGACTCGGTTTCATTGGATGGTGAAGATATGGATGTTGATGACAATGATCTAGCTCGCATCACAAAAAGTTTCAAGAGAATCCTCAACAAAAGGAGATTCAGAAAAGAATGACCTAGAAACAAAGGAATGCAAGAGGCCAACAAAAGGCAAGGTGACAAATGCTATGAATGCGGCCAATTTGGACACTACATGAGTGAGTGTCCAATGAAGAAAAAGAAGGGAAAGTTAAAAGAAAATCAAGATTCAACAACTTCCAAATCACATGGAAGGAGTGCAACTCCGATAGTGAAATTGAAGAGGAAGAAGAATCTGCTCAAATGGCTTTTATGGCCATTGGAGATAATGAGGTAACAACTTGTAACCCTCAACTTGAAAGTGATGATGAAACTGATGATGAACTTGAATCATTCATTGAAAAATTGCATGATAGTTTGAAAGAATCTTATACTAGAAATAAGGAATTAAAATACAAAATTAGTTTTCTTCTTCAGGACAATGCACGTCTTTTTCAAGAAAACAAAAAGCTGAAAACTGAAAATGATTGCTTGAAAAAGGGTGATATTGATCTACAAAATGAGCTTGATAGAAAAACAAGGCTTTGTGAAATGTTCTAAGAGGAACAAGGTGATTTGAAAAGAAGAATGAATAATCTAAATAAGGTTCTCCAACATAAAAAATAAAACTATTTTCAAGAAAATGGATCAAAATCTCATCTTGGCATTCATGAAAAGAAGATAAATTCTAATGCAAATAAATTCACTATTCATAAGAGAAAAAAAGTAAGATGTATTAAAATTTTCATATAAATAACTCTTTGGTTATGTGTAGTTTTTGTTGTCAAAAAGGTCACATGAAAAGTCATTGCTATGTGAGGAAGAATATGAGAAGAGACATGAAATGCATGTGAATAGTTAGACATGATGCTAACTCTCAAGTATGAGGACTCGAATTTATTTTATTTTATTTATTTATTTTATCAATTTATTTATTGGTTTACCCTAAAATAGTTATTCTTATGATTTATTACCCAAGTATTAGTTAGTTATACTATCGTTACAAGAATTTCTTAGAAATTACACTTTATCGCGCATAAGTCGGAAGTTCGCATTTTCGCACGCGCGGCTAATTGAAGGACTTTAGAAAATTATTGTTGGACTACTAAGAGTGGATAATAATAGTGTTAAAGGAAGTGCATTAGAGGTTTAGTGCACAAGTGAAACAAACCCGAGAGGAATCGGACACGAAACGTGCGCAAACACGCACTATTGAGAGTTGACTTTTGTGCCAAAATTTGAACTATAACTACCAAGCTTCTCAAAGAAGCTTAACCATCACATTTTTCCACACTCTCTCTCACCCCTTGCTAGCCGAAACTCCAAAGGAAGAAGAAGAGCAAAAACTCTTCATCATCTCACTTCATTTCTTGCACCTTTTCACTCCAAATTCATCACACAAACTCACAACAACTTGGAGACTCACTTGGACTAGGAAAAGAGCATCTTTCTCACGGTTTCTTGGAGCTCTTAGTGACCCAAAATTTCTGATTTTTCATCATCCAAGAGATGGTAATCATCTAACCTTTTAAACTTGGTTCTAGTGAGTTAAATTTGATTTGGAAGCTTGTAGCTTCATGTGGGTATCTTTATTTGGTTGAAAATCATTTGAGTGGGCTCTATGAAATCCCACAATAGACATGTTGGAATGATATGATGATTATGGGTGTTATTTATGTTGATTAAGTGTTAAACAAGTGGGTATAAGTTGAAAGAGTGGAAGGAAAATCAAAGGAAAGTTGAAGCTAAGAAGGGCCGAATTCTGCCCTATTTTTTCCGAGCCCTTGGTTCGATTTTTTTGTGATCAAATGACCTTGAATTTATTGTAGATATGTTGTATAGGATGTGTGGAAAGTTTCCACCAAAAATTACTTGATTTGGTTAAGAAATTTGAGTTTTCAACAAGAAAAAACTGGAAATTCGCGTAACAGGGGTATGCTGGCAGTAATCTTTACACGATCATAACTCTTTGCTCAGATGTCAAAATCAAGTGCCGTTTGTGGAATTTGAAACTAGACACTTCCAGTTTTCTAACGGTATAAAATATATTCCCTGATTCGACTTGAGTGAGCCGTGCCAGTTCTTCAAATTTACCTGTTCTGTTTTATTGCTATGCTCGAGAGTGGGTGATGAGCTGAGGCTTGTTGCTTGAATTTGAGCTAGCTATGGACTGAATTTTAGAACAATTTCTCCGATGAAATGTCACCTTATGAATGTAGTTTCCAAATCCACCAACCATGCCCAATTCCAAGTTGAATTGACTGAGTTATGGCCAAATTACAGAACTGCACCAGTGATAGAAAACCCTAATTTTGGTTAGCTCGAATTGGGACTTGTTATTTTGAAACTTTTGGTGTCAATCACCTACTAAATGTATGTTGGATGTTTCTTAGACCTTTTCTTCATAAATGAACTATGTTTGAGATGATTTCATTGGCCAAAGGTTCGAAAAGAAAAACAGAAGCATGAAGGCAGTTTTGTCTTCAGATTTCCTTAAACTTTGGTAGTTCGGTTAACTATCTTCCCTTGTGAATTTTTAAGCAAAATTTGGTAGATGTGACGGCCCCACCTCCCCCTAGGGCATACCCCAGGGTTCGGCGGGTTGCCTGCCCAACTCTCGCCAGGACTCACTCACTCATAGCTCAACAAAAAAAAACGTACATCCATAGAAAATAAATAACACATCTACTTCAACTTAATATATACATTGATGCTCAAATCCAGATACAAAGCTTCTATAGACCAAAAAAAAACTTCAAAGTGTTTACATTTTGAGTATAATCAAACCTAGTCGGGTACTAGCATGAGTACAAATTTAAAATTCAAAACAACTAGACTACGCTAGTTTGTGCACGTCTCACGCCTCGCTCGTACCCCCTGTAAGGAAAACAAATGACGTGGAATGAGCTAAAAGCCCAGTGAGGTTCCAGATAGCAAGTTGACCATTATTTAAAAGTGCAAGTGTCACGTAGTAAAGTAATGAGCATGAAAAGTTCATAAAAGTGAGCAATAACACTTCAAGTAGTAAATCTCAAAATGAACGAGTGTAGAGTGCTTTTGTTTTTTGAAAGAAACAATAAGCCAATAAGCAAGAATCAGTCTCAAGTATAACATACGGATGGCTCTCAGGAGCCAACTTCCCATTGCATCACCAGAGCTTAATCAAGTAATAGTTGACACTCCGTCAACTTTCAAGTAAGTAACCAATCCAGTAGAGCACCACTTACACTACTCTTCGTCCACCATTCACACCTCCTACTGGGCCCAAAATCCTCAATAAACACTGGTGGTAATAATCGAGTATACCGATTAGTCGAGGAGATAACACTCCACTCGACATCACTAACTACCCATGGTTCGTTATCTAATCGACCAAGCCCTTACCGGCTCGACTCTGTGACGGCCCCACCTTCCCCTAAGACGAACCAAAGGGTTCGACGGACCGCCTGCCCAACTCTCGCCAGGACTCAATCACTCTATTCAGATAAAATAAAACAAAACCTCGAAGACAAGTAAAACGAAACCAATTCCCAAACTTGAAATGCTTACTTACATTCATTTCTATCTCAAAAGTAATACAATCCCAAATGTACAAAATCTTTAAGTTCCCAATACTTCCAACCCTAACCAAGCACTAGAGCGAGTACAATTGCAAAAGATAACTTCAAAAGGACTAGGATATGCTATTCTATACAAGTCTCTCTGTGACGCCCCGAAAAAAAAATGAGTTTGAGAACCCGGAAATTTTTTAATTTTCTAGGGTTTATTTTATTAAATCGCTCGCCTTTTCTATATTTTCTTTATTAGAAAAATTCCCCAGATAAAGTTTATGAGCAAAGATAGTTTTAAAATGATTTTTCTAGTGTCGGTTAGTTTTTGAGAAATTAAGATCGTATTTTGAACGTGGAACCCGCAAGTGCGGTAAATGCATTATATTTTTGACAACTTGTTGGAATTTTGTATTAAGTGATATTATTGTACAATGTGTTAAGATACCTAAAGGTGACAAGTGTCACTTTCTTACTCAAGGGTGGACTTTGACCATTTTTACTACCTTTACTAATTGATTAAAAACTTGACCCAAAATTCATCTTCTTCATAAGCTCCTTGGCCGAACCTCTTGGAGACAAAAAGAGAGAAAAGCTTCCAATTTCTTCCTTCTATTTCTTGCCCAATCTCACAAACCAACCGTTAAAACCGTGATTTGCTCCATAAAAACCTTTCTCTTGGTGGTATTAAGGTGTGTGGTGAAGTGGTTTGAGAAGCAAAGGTGCTAAGTTGGGTCTTTCCTTGGGTTTGCATGGTAAGTGACTAAGGAACCTTTCCTTTGATCTTGATAATGTTCAATTAGTGATTGGTGGTGGTTGAATAAGTGATTTTATGGATGATTTCATGATTTAGGTTGAAATTAGTGAATTTTATATTTAATTAGGATTTTTCTGTTCTCATATGATTGTTATTATGTGGTTATGTATGATGATTGGAAATGATAGTTGATGATTCTAGAAGGTGGAAAAAGTGGAAGATTGCAAGTAAATTCTGTTTTGGAAGAAATCTGGAAAATTAGGGTTCTTGGTTCTTCATTCTGTTCGAAATTTTTGGTCCTAGATAGAGGCCGAATTGGCCTTAGCTCAAAACATAAAAGTTGTAGGTATTGATATTTTAAGGGTGCCTGTAAAATTTCAGGGAAATTGGAGTAGTGTAGAATGAGATAAGCCGAATTTACTGTTGCTGTTCTGGGTTCATCAGGATGTAAGAACTGCGCCTGTAATGGGTTGTTTTGACTGGAATTGCTTTGGATTTGGTTGTTGAGGTCTTCTGATGAAATGTAGCTTGATGTCCTAGCTACCATATGCCTTTTGAATTTCTGCATTTGGACCTGTTTAGACTGAGTTGTACTGATTACAGCATAGTGTAATTTGTAAACCTGCAATTACGGTTCTGGTTTGGTATTCTGCATATTTGACTTAGTTGTGTTGGGATTTGGACTGAGTGACCTTCTACAATGTTGTAGCCCCGTCTTTTAGCTTCGAAACGGTGGGTCTTAGACCTCCATCCGATACTCGTAGTACCTTTGGTACCATTACCGCAAAATGACGTCAAAACTATTTTTCTGGTTTTGAGCTTAACTTTCATATCCGGACTTTTCCCTAGCTTGACTTGTACTAGTACTACTTGGAGCTTGCTGGATGGTTATTGGATGAACTTGTTGTTGTGTACCTTTGGGTTGGAATGAGGAAATAATGAAGCCTTGATGGCTGGAAAAGTAAAGAAAGATAAGAGGAAGTGCTGTCCGAATTTTGAAAGGACTTGTTTGCATTGAGTTTGTGATCTAAGACTTGGATTTGAGCAAGGCAATGCTATATGATGGATGGTTTCAGGGCCGTGGAGGTGAGTGACCTCAAACTATTTCTAAAATTATTTATGAATAATTTCTTGCATTATTTACTTTTGAACTGTTTTCAAAGTTACTTTTGGAACTGTTTTCTTACATATCATGCGTGCTTGCATATCAGTGTCTTGTTATTATTGATTTTGCTTTCAATGATTGTTAAAATGAGTTTTTTAGGCGAGTGAGTACTTTATCGCACTCGACCTAAATAAATATGAAATTTTCAATGATTAATGATTAAATGCTACTTGCGCATGAATGTAAGCCTTTTGGGCTGAACTGGCCATTGCCCCTTGTTACCGGTCGTCTCGAGCCAGAAGCGGACTCGGTCGGGCGACTAGGAACTTGGGTGAACGTTTCGGTATACTCGAGTATTACCTTGTAGGTTGGTGGAACCTGGCCAAAAGCCAGGGACGGGGTGAATGAATGCACGAATGAAACAAATGCAATGAAATGACAGGAGAACGAACGTATCCTTTTCATGAATGTTACTATCGCTTTCCATTGTAAATGTTTCGTGAATTATTGATACTCCATATTGAAATGACATCATTGAAATGAACTATTGTTAAACAGATTTGATTACTGATTTTACTGGTTACTCGCTGAGCTTCTAGCTCACCCCAAAATGTTTTATTCCCCTCCACAGGGCTCAAGGCGAAGGAGTGGCTTGTAGTGTTTATTCATGGATTATCTCATGTATGGATTGAATTTGGATTCCTTTTGTGTAATCATTCATATCGGGATTGTATTGAACGTTTAGAATTGATTGGATGTGTAATAGTCAAGATTTGGACTTCCTCCTGTATAATAATTGTGATCAAGGATCAGAGTGGCAGTGGAAGCGTGGACGCTTCGCTTTTGATATGTAAATGTTGGAATATTTGATTTTTATTTGAGACTTTATCTTGTATTTGTTTGAGGACTGTAGTGATCGACTGAGTCCCGGCGAGAGCTGGGCAGGCGGCCCGCCGAACCCTCTGGTTCGCCTTAGGGGGAGGTGGGGTCGTGACACTCTCGCCCTTGCTCGCATCCCTGTAAGGAAAACAAAACTAACGGAATGAGCTAAAAGCCCAGTGAGGTTCCAGACACATAAACAAACAATGAGTTCAATACGTTAACCATAGATAGCAAGTAATTCCAGAAACATAACAATATAATGCAATAATAACATTCATTAAAAGGATACATGCTCAAATGGAGCCATTCATTCATTCTCCTTTCATTTCCTTATTCCTCCATTCGTTTGAAAATGCATTTTGATAAGTAAAACCCTTCATTTACATTGACATTCTTTCATTCATTTCATTTCACCCCCTCCTGGACGTTGGCTAGGCTCCACCATACTACAAGGTAATACTCGAGTATACCAAACGTTCACCTAGGGTCACTAAATCGTCCGACCGAGTCCGCTTCTGACTCGAGTCGACCGGCAACGAAGGGCAAGGGCCCAGTTCAGCCAAACGGCTTACATTCATGGACAACTAGCATTTAATTATTTAATCATTGAAAATTTCACATTCATTTAGGTCGAGTGCGATAAAGTACACACTTGCCTAGAAAACTCATTTTAAGCAATCATTGAAAACATTTAACATGTTGTCATTCGTTCATAACAAGTCATATAATCAAGAACAAGCCACATAGTCAATGAAAATATAACAAACAAGGAACACTCACCTATTTACGCAAAATAATATCCAAAATATCCTGCCGGATAATACCGTCAATCACCGATGAACCCTAATATAATCAAAACACATTATGCTTCAACCATCAAAGATTTAAGTGATTCAAAGAAAATTAGAATACGTACTAGTACAAAGTATAAATATTGTTTTGGTAGTGAAAAGAGTAAATTTAAACCAAAATACATAAGTAAAATATTTGTAAAACTTCTACTCACTCGTAAAACTTTAAAATCTCCATTTGAGTCGAAGTGACAAAGAAAACGTATTTCTAATAGTCGAAAATTTCATTTTTCCAAGAGTACAAGTTTCGGCCGAATTCTAACTTATATACCTCGATAAAAGAAGACGCAAATATCCTAAATAGTTCACGTGATATTCGCTCTCAAGCCTTACTCGAGTCGCAAGTATAGCTGTTTAGCCCTCAAGCGTAAATTTGGGCAGCACGCCCTTTGTATTTACCTATTTTCCAGCCATTTATTGCTTCATTCTTTTTTTCAATCAGTCCCAAAATCACACACAAAATCATCTCATTTCAATAGCCGTTCAATAGGCTCAAAGTCATACAAGTACAAAATAAAACTAGGAAAATGTCCGGAAATGAAGTTTGCGTCAAAAAACAAAAGACTGATTTGACGTTGTTTTACGTAACGGACACAACTGAGGCTACGCTTATCGGATTGAGGTGAAACTTGTACCATTTTGAAGCTAAGCCAGAGGGATAAAATTTTGATGAAGACCACTTAATCCAGTTTCTAGTGTATCCAAGTCATATTCCCAATTTACAGAACCAAAATCTCACAAACAGGTCAGTTAACCGCGCTATGCTTAAACTACAATAACTCAGGATACCGAAGGCCAATCGAGGCGATTCTAGGGTCGTTGGAAAGCTAAGACATAGAACTACAACTTTCATGTTTTGGCTAAATGCTAATTCAGTACACATCAGGGTGAACAGACACGGTCAGATTGGTGAAATGTCAAAACTGTCCCTAAAGTTCTTCCTATGGCAGTCAGGGATATTTCGGTCTTTTCACATGCTACAGTACTCTTATTGAGCTACAATTTTACAGGAGTATATAAAAAATCATTCCCTACAACTTTCAAGTTTTGATCTATGGCTAATTCGACCTCTAACATGGTGAACTGAAACCGGCCAGAACAGGGGACATACTAACTTCAATTCTGGAAATTGGCTACAATCAAGATATAAATCTCATTTTTAGCTTGAAACCATCACTACCACCTCTTATACCAACATATATACATCATACACCATCCATACAACAAGTATGAGAAGGGTATCATTCAAACCCTAACTCAATTGCATCATTCCAATCATCCAAAATCACTTGATATAAGCATATTATAACCACAAATACAAGCTACTAAGCAACTCCAACATGATTAAAGGACAAAGAAAAGTGTGGGCAGCCATGTACCTGCCAAAAACTCCCTTGTAGGTGTGAAACCAAACATTTTCTTCCCAAACTTTTACCACACACAACTACCTAAGCACTCAAATGAATGTTTAATCGGTTTGGATTCATTGATTTTGCTCAAATGAAGGTGATGCAAGGTGAAACTTGGTGGTTGCTCACTTGGTTTCTTTCTCTCCTTTTCTCCTATCTAAGTCATGGGTCTAATGTGCAGAAATGGAGGCTAAAATGAAGCTTCAAGAAGGTTAAGAAGATATTAATAAGCTTGGGTCAAAGTTAAGTGGATTACCGCCAAGTGTCGCCGTAGGATTCAATCTCAATTTTTTTCTTTTCTTCCTTTTCTTTAGTCAACAAAGGTGGCTGGATTAAGGGGTAATTTAGGGCTAATTATTCAAGTAAAAACAAGGGAATTAAGGTAATAAAGTGGTAGTCAAGTGGTGTAATCCATCGGTAGAGAACGGTACACGTCGGTTCAACCCGATTTTCCTTAAATCGCGTATACTAGGGTTTTAACTTATAATTCTCTCTCTTATTATTCTTACTTCCAATCACACACTTAATATCATCTAAAACTCACTCTTAATCACTAAATTTAGTGCACATATCTCACCAAGTGATCACACGGTCAAAATACGCAAAAAGCCCTAATTTACTCGAACTAAGAACCTAAAGGGAAAACCCTTGATTCTATGGTTGATTGCAGTTACTGAGGGTGTGAATGAGTAGTAAAGCTATTATAAAGGAATAAATACCAAATAAAATGACATTTAAGAAAAATGTGAGAGATTTTACAATTCCCTTGATTCCAATTAGGGTTTCGGGTAAAATATGAGAGATTTGAGAAAAACAAGTAGTCACAAGTAAAACTAGGCTTTTTTTATTAGAATTTAGGGTTCCTAGTCTTTGAAACAAAATAATGTCTTAAAATAAAAATAAACTAAAGGAAGCGTAATATTTTTTTTTGAGACTAAACAACAATAGTATCCTAAAAGTTGGGGTATCACAGACTCGATTAACTAGCTAGTGGGGTTTGGGTCCCCAAGAAGTCGACGAGATAACATCTCCAAGCGACGGAATTAAAATAAAAGTATGGAGACGGGAATGAAAGGCACCTCCCACTCGGATTGAGTATGGTACATACTGCCGCTCCACACTTACAAATCAAGTACAAATATATCAAGTTAATTGCAACAATAAACAAGTATATATCATGTTAGGGCAAGTGCGATAAAGTACACTCTTGCCAGATCAACAAATCTCATATCATTTATTTACATTGATCAAATATTGAAAACAAGTGTCCAGTTCAACCAGATATTTGGAAGCACTCACCAAAAGATGCGGTGCCTTTACGAGTTACATTCGGGATTACTCCGTGTGTGGAATCCAAATCTGCGATAAAACATTGTTTAAGAACTTTGGAAATCGACAAAGGGTCGAAACTTAAATGTTTCGTTTAATAAGAACCAAGTAATTGAAATTCATTTGGAGAATATTCTTAAAACACTCATTCGCTTTTCAAACTGTGAAACGTTGTAACAATTATGTTTGAAAATACCATTTGAGTCGAAAGTACGAGGAAAACGTCTTCGGAGTAGTTGTTATTTCATTTTCCAAGAGTACAAGTTTGGCCAAGTCCTAACTTATATACCTCGATAACAGAAGACAAATCTATCCCAGATGGTTCAAGTGGTATTCGCTCTCAAGCCTTACTCAAGTCGTAAGTATCTCTTTCTAGTCCTCGGGCGTAAATTTGGGCAGCACGCCCTTTGTATTTACCTATTTTCCAGCCATTTATGGCTTCATTCTTTTCCTCAATCAATTCCAAAGTCACACACAAAATCAACTCATTTCAATAGCCATTTCATAGGCTCAAAGTCATACAAGTACAAAATCAAACTAGGAACTTGTGCGGAAATGAAGTTTGAGTCAAGAAACAAAAGATAGATTTGACGTTGTTTTGTATAACGGACACAACCAAGGCTATGTTTATCGTATTGAGGTGTAATTTATACCATTTCGAAACCAAGACAGGGGGCTACAATTTTGATGAAGACCACTTAGTCCGGTTTCTAGTGTATCCAAGTCATATTCCCAATTTATAGAACCGGATTCATACCAATAGGCTTGTTAACTGCACTACATTCAAATGGCCATAACTCAAGTTACCGAAGTCTGATTAAGGCGTCCTCAGGGGCGTTGGAAACCTAAAACATAGGGATAAAATTTTCATGTTTTGGCCAAAGACTGGTTTGGTACGTATCAAGGTGGAAAATGCAGCTAACATGAGGAAATGTCAAAACTGTCTGCTGGACTCTACCTAGGGCAGTCTCGGGGGTATTTTTGTCTTTTCACAGGTTACGATGCTCCGATTGAGGTGAAATTTTGTAGACAACTAAAAAACATTATTCTATACAATTTTAATGTTTTAGGATAAGCCTAATTCGGCCTCTAACATGGTGAAATAGAGCCGGGCAGAATAGGGTATACCTTAACTTCAATTCTGGAAATTTGATACAATCAAGGTATCAATCTCATTTTTAGCTTGAAACCATCACTACGACCTCTTATACAAACTTATATACATCATATACCACCCATACAACAAGTATGATAAGTGAATCATTCAAACCCTAACTCAAAATTCATCACCCCAACCATCCAAAATCACTTGATATAAGCATTGCAACCACAAATACAAGCTACTAAGCAACTTCAACACGATTAAGGAAAAAGAAAAGAGTGGTCAGCCATATTACCTCAAAACAAAGCTTGCTAGAGTTATCCTCCACTTCTCCTTGAAATTTTTGGTTCCTTAAGCTTCCCAAGCTCTCAACCTACAAGTTAATCGGTTTAGTTTTTCTTGGTTTCACTCACAACTCTTGATTTGAGGTTGGAAATAGAAACTCTCTCCACTCTTTCTCCCTCTCCTTGCTCTCGGCCAAACAAGAAAAAAATGGTGAAGAAACGAGCTAAAATGAAGATAAGAAGGTAAGAAAGTTGGCTTGGTCAAAGGGCCTTAAATGGCCAACACTTGTCACATTAGGTTCTCACAATTTTTTTTCTTTTCTCTCTCTCTCTTAGGGTCAAGAATTTTGGCTGCCTTGAAGGGTATTTTGGGATGATTTTTTCTGAAATAAAAGTAAGGAGATTGAGGAAATAGAGTAGTGTTCAAGTGGTGAGTTCAATCGGAAAAAAACGGTACACGTCGGTTCGAGCTGATTTTCCTTAAATCGCGTATACTAGAGTTTTAACTTATAATTCACTAACTTATTATGATCACTTCTACTCACACACTTAACAACACCTAAAACTCACTTTAATCACCAAATTTGATCCACACTCCGTACCTGATAGTCACACTACGGATAGACGTAAAAACCCTAATTCGCGTTAACTTGAAATCGAAAAGAGAAAACCCTTACTTCTATCTTCATTTGCACTTATTGTGGGGTGATTAGGTAGTAGGGCTATTATAAAATAATAATTTCCAAATAATTTTCAAATAAAAGGTAATTTTTAAGAAAAATATAAGAAATTTGCAAGTCCTCACACTCTCTCCCCCTTAAAGAAATTTCGTCCTCGAAATTTTCTTATCATCAGGACTATAACAGCCTAAGTTAAATGGCAGATCGTACCTTCTATGTTCTCTTCCCCCTACGCCGGTCCAAGGTTGGTCTTGGTCGATTGCCGGGTCCCTTTCTCGTCCCGTAATAGGACCGGACAATTAGCAATCCAATGCTTGGTGCTCCCACATCGCAGGCATTCTCCCCCTCTTTTCCGACAACTCTCCTTAGTATGGTTGATTTTTGCACAATAGCCATAAGATAAGTGGAGGATTGAGGTTTGATCTCCTTGTGAGACAGCTTTCAGTTGCTGTCCTCCACCTGGGGCTCCTCTCGGACTATCTTGTTTAGATGTCCCCAAAATTTTTACACCACTAACTCCTCGACCTACCTTAAAGGGTGGCCTACATCGTTCACCTTGTTCTTGACTTTGATTTTCACTAGGTGCACCCCTTTTCTTTGCATGGAAGCCTTTCACTTGTGCCCTTGCAATTTCTGTCCTTTGGACTTTTTCCGGATCCTTCGTAAAAGTTTTACTTTGTGCCATTGCCAAAACCTCTTCAGGAATCCCTTCGTATTGCCTTTTCAGTTCTGTGTTCTCGTGCAATAGCTCAACTTTCTACGAATATTCGTGTTTCCATCGCCCTTCCCAATACTCGGCTAGTCTCTTTTGGACCTCTATTTCATTTCGAAGAATCTCGAGTTCCTTATATATATCATCCAAATGCGCCATCTCACGGATTCACTGGGATTCAAATGATAGCCTGCCAGGCAGATCAATGGATCAGAGTAAGTAACTGAGCACAAGTGGCAATCTAACCATATAACTGTTAAGTTCCTTAACTCCCAATCCAACCACGGAAGATCAAATGAAACGGACAGGAAAGTAGAATCTAATTAGGGCAATATCTGAAAATACGAGGCATCAAGGGAGCATAACCAAGGGTAGAAGAAAGAAATCGGTCTTCGGTGAGACTTTCTTGACATATACTACAACCTAATCATCCTCTATAGGAACCCTAGCCAGACTATTACTCGATTCATTCATGATAACACTCCTGGGTATTCAGGTACAAGAATCCACAATAAGGTAATTCACAACTCGAGCCGGCCGATCCCAAGAGTAAATCACCCGTATTAGAGATTCCTACCCAACATACATATCAAAGATCCCCAACAATAGATCTTTGTTTCACACTTAGTAACCCAATCCCCACAATCCGAGAACCCTCCCCCGGCATGAGTTCGATAGGAGCTTTGATACCATCTGTGACGGCCCCACCTCCCCCAAGAGCATACCCTAGGGTTCGGCGGGTCGCCTGCCCAACTCTCGCCAGGACTTACTCACTCATAGCTCAACAAAAAAAATGTACATCCATAGAAAATAAATAACACATCCACTTCAACCTAATATATACATTGATGCTCAAATCCAGATACAAAACTTCTATACACCAAAAAAAACTTCAAAGTGTTTACATTTCGAGTACAATCAACCCTAGTCGAGTACTAGTATGGGTACAAATTCAAAATTCAAAACAACTAGACTACGCTAGTCTGTACACGTCTCACGCCTCGGTCGTATCCCCTGTAAGGAAAACAAATGACGTGGAATGAGTTAAAAGCCCAATGAGGTTCCAGATAGCAAGTTGACCATTATTTAAACGTGCAAGTATCACGTAGTAAAGTAATGAGCATGAAAAGTTCATAAAAGTAAACAATAACACTTCAAGTAGTAAATCTCAAAATGAACGAGTGTAGAGTGCTTTTTTTTTTCAAAAGAAACATTAAGCCAATAAGCAAGAATCATTCTCAAGTATAAGGATACGGATGGCTCTCAAGAGCCAACTTCCTATTGCATCACCAGAGCTTGATCAAGTAATAGTTGACACTCCGTCAACTTTCAAGTAAGTAACCAATCCAGTAGAGCACCACTTACACTACTCTCCGTCCACCATTCATACTCCTTACTGGGCCCAAAATCCTCTATAAACACTGGTGGTAATACTCGAGTATATCGATTAGTCGAGGAGATAACACTCCACTCGACATCACTAACTACGCATGGTTCGTTATCTAATCGACCAAGCCCATGCCGGCTCGACTCGATTAACTAACCAGTGGGGTTTGTGTCCCTAAGAAGTCGACGAGATAATATCTCCAATCGTCGGAATTAAAATAAAAGTATGGAGACGGGAATGAGAGGCACCTCCCATTTGGATTGAGTATGGTACATACTGCCGCTCCACACTTACAAATCAAGTACAAATATATCAAGTTAATTGCAACAACAAACAAGTATATATCATGTTAGGGCAAGTGCAATAAAGTACGCTCTTGCCTGATCAACAAATCTCATATCATTTATTTACATTGATCAAGTATTGAAAATAAGTGTCCAGTTCAACCAGGTATTTGGAAGCACTCGCCAAAAGATGCGGTGCCTTTATGAGTTACGTTCGGGTATTACTCCCTGTGTGGAATCCAAATATGCAATAAAACATTGTTTAAGAACTTTAGAAATCGACTAGGGGTCGAAACTGAAACGTTTCGTTTAATAAGAACCAAGTAATTGACATTCATTTGGAGAATATTCTTAAAACACTTGTTCGCTTTTCAAACTGTGAAACGTTGTAACAATTATGTTTGAAATTACCATTTACGTCGAAAGTACGAGGAAAACGTCCTCGGAGTAGTTGTTATTTCATTTTCCAAGAGTACAAGTTTGGCCAAGTTCTAACTTATATACCTCGATAACAAAAGACATATCTATCCTAGATGGTTCAAGTGGTATTCATTCTCAAGCCTTATTCAAGTCGTAAGTATCTCTTTCTAGTCCTCGGGCGTAAATTTGGGCAGCACGCCCTTTGTATTTACCTATTTTCCAGCCATTTATGGCTTCATTCTTTTCCTCAATCAATTCCAAAGTCACACACAAAATCATCTCATTTCAATAGCCATTCCATAGGCTCAAAGTCATACAAGTACAAAATCAAGCTAGGAACTTGTGTGGAAATGAAGTTTGAGTCAAGAAACAAAAGATAGATTTGACATGGACACAACTGAGGCTACGCTTAATGAGGTAAAATTTATACCATTTTGAAGCTAAGACAGAGGGCTAAAATATTTATGAAGACCACTTAGTCCGGTTTCTAGTGTATCCAAGTCATATTCCCAATTTACAGAACCGGATTCATACCAACAGGCTAGTTAACTGCACTACATTCAAATGACCATAACTCAAGCTACCGAAGTCCGATTAAGGAGGTCTTAGGGGTGTTGGAAAACTAAAACATAGGGCTAAAAGTTTTATGTTTCAGCCAAAGCCTGGTTTGGTATGGATCAAGGTGAAAAATGCAGCCAACATAAGGAAATGTCAAAACTGTCTGCTGGACTCTACCTAGGGCAGTCTCAGGGGTATTTTTGTCTTTTCACAGGTTACGATGCTTCGATTGAGCTGAAATTTTGTAGACCACTATAAAGTATCATTCTATACAATTTATGTGTTTTAGGCTAAGCCTAATTCGGCCTCTAACAAGGTGAACTAGAACCGGACAGAACAGGGTAAACCTTAACTTCAATTCTGGAAATTTGCTACAATCAAGGTATCAGTCTCATTTTCAGCTTGAAACCATCACTACCACCTCTTATACCAACTTATATACATCATATACCACCCATACAACAAGTATGATAAGTGAATCATTCAAATCCTGACTCAAATTCATCACCCCAACCATCCAAAATCACTTGATATAAGCATTACAACCACAAATACAAGCTACTAAGCAACTTCAACATGATTAAGGAAAAAGAAAAGAGTGGTCAGCCATATTACCTCAAAACAAAGCTTGCTAGAGTTATCCTCCACTTTTCCTTGAAATTTTTGGTTCCTTAAGCTTCCCAAGCTCTCAACCTACAAGTTAATCGGTTTAGTTTTTCTTGGTTTCACTCACAACTCTTGATTTGAGGATGGAAATAGAAAATCTCTCCACTCTTTCTTCCTCTCCTTGCTCTCGGCCAAACAAGAAAAAAATGGTGAAGAAATGAGCTAAAATGAAGATAAGAAGGTAAGAAAGTTGGCTTGGTCAAAGGGCCTTAAATGGCCAACACTTGTCACACTTAGGTCCTCACAATTTTTTTTCTTTTCTCTCTCTCTTGGGGTCAAGAATTTCGACTTCCTTGAAGGGTATTTTGGGATGATTTTTGCTGAAATAAAAGTAAGGAGATTGAGGTAATAGAGTAGTGTTCAAGTGGTATGTTCAATCGGAAAAAAAATGGTACACGTCGGTTCGAGCCGATTTTTCTTAAATCGCGTATACTAGAGTTTTAACTTATAATTCACTAACTTATTATTATCACTTCTACCCACACACTTAACAACACCTAAAACTCACTCTTAATCACCAAATTTGATCCACACTCCGCACCGGATAGTCACACTACGGATAGACGTAAAAACCCTAATTCGCGCTAACTTGAAATCGAAAAGAGAAAACCCTTACTTCTATCTTCATTTGCAATTATTGTGGGGTGATTAGGTAGTAGGGCTATTATAAAATAATAATTTCCAAATAAAAGGGAATTTTTAAGAAAAATATAAGGAATTTGCAAGTCCTCGCACTCTCTCCCCCTTAAAGAAATTTCGTCCTCGAAATTTTCTTACCATCAGGACTATAACATCCTAAGTTAAATGGCAGATCGTACCTTCTATGCTCTCTTCCCCCTTCGACGGTCCAGGGTTGGTCTTGGTCGACTGTCGGGTCCCTTTCTCGTCTCGTAATAGGACCGGGCAATTAGCAATCCAATGCTTGGTGCTCCCACATCGCAGGCATTCTCCCCCTCTTTTCCAACAACTCTTCTTAGTATGGTTGATTTTTCCATAGTAGCCACAAGATAAGTGGAGGATTGAGGTTTGATCTCCTTGGAGTATCTTGTTTAGATGTCCCCAAAATTTTCACACCACTAGCTCCTCAACCTACCTTAAAGGGTGGCCTACATCGTTCACCTTGTTCTTGACTTTGATTTTCACTAGGTGCACCCCTTTTCTTTGCATGGAAGCCCTTCACTTGTGCCCTTGCAATTTCTATCCTTTGGGCTTTTTCCGGATCCTCCGTAAAATTTTTACTTTGTGCCATTGCCTTTTCAGTTCTGTGTTCTCGTGCAATAGCTCAACTTTCTACGAATATTCATGTTTCCATCGCCCTTCCCAATACTCGGCTTGTCTCTTTTGGACCTCTATTTCATTTCGAAGAATCTCGAGTTCCTTATATATATCATCCGAATGTGCCATCTCACGGATTCACTGGGACTCAAATGATAGCCTGCCAGGCAGATCAATGGATCAGAGTAAATAACTGAGCACAAGTGGCAATCTAACCATATAACTGTTAAGTTCCTTAACTTCCAATCCAACCACGGAAGATCAAATGAAACGGACGGGAAAGTAGAATCTAATTAGGGCAATATCTGAAAATACGAGGCATCAAGGGAGCATAACCAAGGGTAGAAGAAAGAAATCGGTCTTCGGTGATACTTTCTCGACATATACTACAACCTAATCATCCTCTATAGGAACTGTGAGAACCCGTAAAACCCTAATTTTTTTTCCTAGGGTTTATTTTCCCTTAAATGCATGTTTTCTGCATTTTCTGGCTTAGACATATTTTCTTAGTGGATTTTATGAGCAATTATAGTTTTTAGATGATTTTTCTAGTATTGGCGAGTTTTTAGAAAATTAAGAGTAAATAGTGGACGTGGGACCCACTAGTGCGAAAAGTTCGGAAAATTCGGCCAATAAGGTTAAGTTTCGGATACTGTAAAAAATTTATCGGGTGTTAAGAGATAAGTAGTGTGTGTGAAGTGATTGATGTGAGAGAGAAAAGAAAGATAAGAATGCCTTTAATGAGGTGACAAGTGTCATCTTCTCATTTGTTGGACTTTAAGAAATACTATTCACTTTCTTGACTTTTTTGACCAAAGGATTAAATATCAAAAAAATTGCACAAAATTCACCATTTTTCTCTCCTTGTGGCCGGTTCTCCTTGAGCTAAGAAGAAAGGAATTTCCACCAACTTTCAAGCTTCTATTTGCCTTAATCTCCTACAAACAAAAGCCTAGATTAGATTCTTCTCCATAAAAACCTTTCTTCTAGTGCTAGTAAGTGTATTAGTGAGGTTTGTTTGAAGGTCTAAGGTGGTCAACCTCTCTACATCTCTTGATTTCTTGGTAAGTGATGCTTGAACACCCTACTACATCTAATGATGCTTATGTTTGGCTTAGAATTGGCTAAAGTGATGGATTATATGATTTATTTCTTGGTTTGGCTTGATTTGGTGAAGTTTTTAATTTTATGATGAATTTTCTGGTTTAATATGAAATGGATGTTGTAGCCATCTTTGATGATTGGCAATGGACTATAATGACTCTAGTAGGTGTGAATTTTGGATAAATGCAACCAATTTTGGATTTGAAGTGAATTGTGAAAAGTTAGGGTTCATAAACCCCTAATCTGTCCGAAATTTTAGGTCATAGATAGAGGCCGAATTGGACTTTGCTCAAAACATGAACGTTGTAGGTATTGATGAATATGAAGTGCCTACAAAATTTCAGGGCATTTGGAGTAGTATAGAGTGAGTTATGCCATTTTTACTGTTGCTGTTTTTGGTGAACAGAATGTCCGAACTGCGATAGTATTTGTCTGTTTTGACTGGAATTGGTTTGGATTTTGAAGTTGGTATCTTCTGATGATATGTATCTGGATGTCTTAGCTACCATATGCCTTTGGAATTTCGGCATTTGGACTTGTATAGACTGAGTTATAGTAATTACAGTTTTGTGTGATTTGCAAACCTGTTTTGGGAATTCTGGTATAGTATTTGGCATTTTTGACCTAGTTGTGTTAGGAACTGGATTGAGTGACCTTCTATATTGTTGTAGCTCTATTTATTGGCTTCGATATGGTGGGTCTTACACCCCCATCCGATAATTGTAGTGAGAGTTGTGCCATTACCGCATTATGACGTCAAACCGGTTTTCTTATCAAGGCCTACATTAAAGCCCTTTCTTAATTTCTGGTTTGCTATCATGCTTGTATATGGTTGTAAAACCCTATGAGGGTTATGATTGGCATTGCTATATGGCTCGGTATCGAGTCTCATTGAATGTGTTACCTGTGTTAGGACGTGACGGTAGCTCACGACGTCTTGGTGACCACGGTGTATGAAACACCACTTTCTTGCTTGGTGAGTATACTACTCACTTACTTTTTATTATGTGGCTTTGTGCTATGTGTATTTGATGCCTTGAAGGCTTAATTGGTTGTTGGAAGTGATTGAGGTGAGGGTGTACTTGACCGCCCTCACCCCTTGTGATTTCCTTCATGGCTATTTACCGTTTTACTGAAATACTGCACTTGTTATATGAGATACTGAATTCCGTGCATGGAAACTGAATTGGTGTAGTTTGGACGATTGTCCGACTGCTTTACTGTATTACTGAGCTCAACCCCGTTCGGTAGTCAATTGAATCGAGCCGGCGAGGGCTTGGTCGTGAAGATTGAATTGCCACGGGGACTGTACTGGGGAACCTTGTGGTAATGAGACCCTTGGTTCCGGTAAACTCGAGTATTACCAAAAACTACTGAATTGGAGTGCGGGCCCGGTTGGGGTATGTTGGGTGGAAGGAATGGAAGTATAGTGAGGTCTACGGTTTGGTACTCTTAACATTGACGGAGGGTCAATGAGATTGGATCAAGTTGGCAAGCATGGAATTGGGCTCTTGAGAGCCGACCGTATCCTTTTACCGTTTTGTTTTACTGCTTATTTGTGCACTTTAAATGAAAGTTCATCGTTATGTGACTTTGGTTGCTTATGTAGTAGTATACCACTGGGCTTTAGCTCATTCCGTGTTATTTGTTTTCCTTACAGGGATATAATTACTTTTGAGAATGGATTGGATAGTTAATTGCCAAGTTGAGCTTGTAAATGTCTTTTGTATAGCTCTTGAAATGAAGCCCTAATGTGTAACGGGTTCATTTCCTTTTGATAGGCAAACCGAATATGTACTACCTTAATGAATGTTTATGGCATGCCACTTTGGTTAAATGTTGGAATTCAATGTATATATATATTTGGATGATGTTTGGTTGGATTTCGGAGTGACACGACTTTCAAACGGAAAAGAAAAAAAATTGGCGAAGATGTACAGTGGCGAATCCGGCCAGGAATCCGGCCAGAAACTGGCCGGATTGCAGGCCGGATTGCTTGAGAAAAAATTGGAAATCCGGCCAGTTGCTCACTGGCCGGTATCCGGCCAGACAATCCGGCCGGAATCTTGGCCGGATTGCCGGCCGGATTGAGTGGGACTTTTGGAAATTTTTGAGTTTGCTCTCGGCCTTGTATCCGGCCGGAAATCTGGCCAGTTTCCGGCCGGATTCTGACGTGTCCTGCACTATTCATTTTGGCTTCAATTTTCATTTTTTTTTTATTTTGTGTTTTTGACTTGTTTGCGTGCGATGGGATGTTCCGGAACGTTATAGATTGTCGTAAACCGTACCGTTAGTCCTGGCGAGAGCTGGGCAGGCAGTCCGCTAACCCCTTTGGTTCGCCTTAGGGGAAGGTGGGGCTGTCACAGGTGGTATCAGAGCCTAGGTTTGAATTAGCCTGGGTATTATAGAAGTGCTCGATTTGAGGATTCTATTGTTTATGCCTATTAAGTGTAATCATATGATTTCTTCTTTTGCTATAGGATGGATGCGAGTGGTGACCCGAGTGACCGTCCGGCAGGAGATCGTCCTCGTAGTACGCTGCCGCCAATTAAGTATCAACTTAGGCAGAAGGGGGCCGTGGTGCGTTGGAGCCCGGCCAGCCGCGTTCGACAGTGCGAGTGCCGTAGCAACTACGCCTATCCAAACACTCTAGTGTTGGCGGTGGCAAAGGAACGTGAGGAGTTGGCTAAGGATAATACTAAGCTGGAAGCTGCGGTTGCGACATTGGAAGCTGAGGTGACTCAGGCTAGGGCAACCAATGAGAAGCAAGCCTCGCGTATTAAAGAGCTAGAATATGATGTACTCGAGGTCGAGGGCAGAGTTGATGATCTCTGCGACCAACTGAGAGATGCACGCGAGCGCGAGACTATGAGAGCTCGCAAGGTCAGGGGTCGTGCTGAGGCGATCCTTAATCTGTGCGACGACGGGCTCGAGGAATCTAGCGATGAGGCCTCGTGTGTTGGGGCCGAGGCTGGGGAGGAGTCTACCCCATCGCCTGGGTCTCAGACCCCGGCAACCGACTAAGTCTTGATATCTAGGCATCTTTTGGATGGTAGTGGTTTTGAATGTATATAGGGATAGGGATAGAGCCTTAGCTAACCGTATTGGATGTAGAGTTAGCTATGTGTAAATCTCTTTTGATAGGCCTATCCTCAGGTGGATCGTTTATGTACGTGCGTGCTTTGGCCGTACTCGACTGACTGATTGTGTATATGTGTTTGGCTTGTATATCTATGTTGTGCTCATGTTTGCAATGTATAAATGTGTGTTAATGTGAAAGCTTTGCGTGTTACTTATATGTTTTGTTACTACTTTTGGTTTAGTATACTTGCCTAGACCAAGTAACCTTATGGAAGGTACACGAAGTGGTAGGGGTCGTGGGCGTGGTGCTAGACAACCTACACCGGTTAGGGGTGCGGGGGAAACCTCGACTGGACCTGAGCCTGAACCCCAAGCCGACCCTATTGTTCAGATAGCTGCTGCTATGCAGCAAATGACCAATTTACTAGCACAAGTAGTACAACAGCAGGGCCAGAACCCAAACCCTAACCCTGGAAACCCCGGAAACCCTGGCCATCATGTCGAGAGCGAGGATAGAGCTCTCGAACGTTTCCAAAAGTTCGCTCCGCCGAAATTTGTTGGGGGACCCGATCCAGACGTTGCTGAGAAATGGCTTGAGAAAATGGTTGATATATTTGCCGCTTTACATTACCCAGACGAACGGCAGGTGACTTTTGCCGTGTTTCAACTTGAAGGGGCTGCCCGTTCCTGGTGGAACGTAATTAGACAGAAATGGGAACGGGAGCAGACACCTAGGACTTGGGTGAACTTCATCCGCGAATTTAATGCAAAGTTTTTCCCTCCTCTAGTCCAGGAGAGGAAGGAGGACGAGTTTATCCGGCTCCGGCAAGGGGCTCAGACTGTGGCAGAGTACGAGAGTCAGTTCACCCGCCTGTCTAAATTCGCGCCTGAGCTAATCATAACTGAGCAACGACGGGTTAGGCGCTTCATTCAGGGTTTGAACGTTGAGATCCAGAAAGACCTCGCGGCAGCTCAAATTACCACGTTTAGCGAGGCAATGGAAAAAGCCCAACGAGTTGAGAGTGCACGGCTGCAGGTCCGAAACTTCCAGGCTAAGAAGCGTGGTTTTCCTGGGAGTACGTCTGGACAAGGTGAGAAGAGCACTCCTTCTAAGTTTGGACGAGGATCGGGTGGCGGCCGACACTCTGGTTCAGGCAGAGGGACTCCATTTAGGGGTAGTCAAGCTGGGCGTGGACAAAGGGGCAATGTTCAGAGTGGCTCGGTTTCGGCACCTCGTGGTCCCTGTGGGCACTGTGGGAAAGCAAACCACACCGAGGATAACTGCTGGAGGAAGCAGGGTAAGTGTCTGCGGTGTGGAAGCGCGGACCACCAACTGGCTACTTGCCCGGTCCTGAAACAAGATGGAAAAGGAAGCCAACCACTGCCGAGGACCAATACAGGACCCGCCAAGGGAGATGGGTCCAAACCGAAAGTTTCAGCTAGGGTTTACTCCTTAGAGCCTCATCAGGTCCCAGAGTCTTCTGAGGTGGTGGAAGGTACGATCCCTATTTTCCACCGCTTTGCCAAAGTTTTAATTGATCCTGGTGCCACTCATTCGTTCGTTAACCCTGATTTCATGTGTGGCATCGATATAAAACCTGCTAGCTTACCATATGACTTAGAAGTTAATACACCTACGGGGAATCAACGGTTGGTGACTAGTATGGTTTATAAGGATTGCGAGGTATGGGTAGGAGAGAGGAGATTTTTAGGAGACTTGATTAGCTTGTCTATTAAGGGGTACGATGTGATTCTGGGTATGGACTGGTTAGCCAAATATAACGCCCAACTGGATTGTAAAACGAAAATAGTAGAATTTCGCATTCCTGGCGAGGCAACCTTAAGGTTGGATATAAGGGGTAGGTTAGCCTCATCTGCTCTCATTTCTGGCATTCGAGCTAGGAAACTGATAAGTAGAGGGGCGCAAGGATTTTTGGCCTTTTTAATTAATACCCCTACGAATAAGTTAAAGGTAGAAGATGTGGCCATAGTGAGGGACTTTCCGGATGTATTTCCTGATGAGTTAGTAGCCTTACCTCCGGAAAGGGAGATAGAATTCCGTATAGACTTGTTGCCTGGAACCGCACCTATCTCGAAAACCCCATACCGAATGGCGCCTGCAGAACTTAAAGAGCTTAAGTTACAGTTGCAAGATCTGTTGGAGCGGGGTTTCATACACGAGAGTGAGTCTCCTTGGGGAGCTCCTGTTCTATTTGTGAAGAAAAAGGATGGAACTTTGAGGATGTGTATTGACTATAGGGGGCTGAACAACGTTACGATCAAGAATAAATATCCACTGCCCCACATTGATGAGTTATTCGACCAGTTGCAAGGAGCAGTGGTCTTCTCGAAGTTAGACCTCCGACAGGGATACTACCAGTTGTTGATTAGGAAGGAGGACATTCCGAAAACTGCTTTTAATTCAAGATACGGGCACTACGAGTTCGCCGTTATGCCCTTTGGACTGACCAATGCTCCCGCCGCCTTCATGGACCTAATGCATAGGGTTTTCAAACCCTATCTAGACCGATTTGTCGTTGTATTCATTGATGACATTTTGGTCTACTCTAAGACACGCTTAGAGCATGAGAAGCATTTGAGAGTGGTGTTGCAGACATTGAGGGAACATCAACTGTACGCTAAGTTTAGCAAATGCGAGTTCTGGTTGGAGAAAGTAGCGTTTTTAGGGCACGTGATCTCCCACGAAGGTATTTCGGTGGACCCGGCGAAGGTTGAGGCCGTGACAAATTGGAAGAGGCCAGAAACCCCCACGGAAATTCGTTGCTTTTTAGGGCTAGCTGGGTACTACCGACGGTTTATTCAAGATTTTTCCAAACTAGCAGGACCCCTAACTGACTTGACAAAGAAGCATGGCCAGTTTATCTGGAACGGCCGTTGCGAAACAAGTTTCCAGGAATTAAAGAGAAGATTGACCACGGCTCCGGTACTGGTCTTGCCAAGTGGAGTGGACGGGTTCGCGGTATATGCAGATGCGTCGCGAGAAGGCCTGGGGTGTGTTTTGATGCAGAATCGGAATGTAATTTCATTTGCCTCTAGGAAGTTAAAGCTTCACGAGCAGCATTACCCGACGCACGATCTGGAACTAGCCGCAGTTGTCTTTGCACTGAAAAAGTGGAGACATTACCTATATGGGGTGACTTTCGAAGTGTATTCGGATCACAAAAGTCTTAGATACCTCTTTTCCCAGAAGGAACTAAACATGAGGCAACGAAGGTGGATGGAATTTCTGGAAGATTACGACTGTACAATCAATTACCATCCGGGAAAGGCAAATGTGGTAGCAGATGCCTTGAGTCGTAAGGTGCAAATAGCAGGGCTAATGATTAAGGAGTGGGATTTGCTAGAATCCGTGTGCGAGTGGAAACCCTGTCTAGGGAGCCATAAGGTGATATTTGGCAATGTTAGGGTTACCTCCACTCTATGGGAACGTATTAAAGAGGCACAAAAAGAAGATTTGATGGTACAGAAATGGAGAGAGAAAGTGGATAAGGGAGAAACTACGGACTTTAATTTGAGTCCTGAGGGTATTTTAAAATATTGGAACCGAATAGTGGTACCGAAGGTGGAGTCGTTGAAAATGGAGATTCTGGAGGAAGCTCATCGGTCCAAGTATACAATCCATCCGGGCAGCAGCAAGATGTATCAAGACCTAAAAGGAAATTATTGGTGGGACAACATGAAGAAGGAAATCGCTCAATACGTGCAGAAATGTCTCATTTGCCAGCAAGTGAAGGCAGAGCATCAAAAACCATCGGGTCTGTTACAACCCTTGGAGATACCCGAGTGGAAGTGGGAAAACATCAGCATGGACTTCGTTTCAGGTTTACCGAGGACACAAAGAGGACACGATGCCGTTTGGGTGATCGTTGATCGATTAACCAAGTCGGCCCATTTCTTGCCGGTGAACATGAAGTATTCAATGGACAAGTTGGCTCGACTGTACATGGATGAGGTTGTAAGACTACACGGTGTTCCTGTGAGCATCGTTTCCGATCGGGATCCACGGTTTGTGTCACGATTTTGGCAAAAGTTCCAAGAAACCCTGGGGACGAAACTCAATTTGAGCACGACCTATCATCCTCAGACGGATGGCCAGTCAGAACGGACTATTCAAACTCTCGAGGACATGCTACGAACGTGCATTCTGGACTTTGGAGGCAATTGGGGTCAGCACATGACCTTAGTCGAATTTGCATATAACAATAGCTTTCATTCGTCGATTCAAATGGCTCCGTACGAAGCTCTCTACGGACGCAAGTGCCGGTCGCCGATTTACTGGGATGAAGTTGGCGAAAAGAAAGCACTGGACCCGGCAACTATTCCATGGATGGAAGAGGCTCAAGAGAAGGTCAAGTTGATAAGGCAACGACTTCAAACAGCTCAGAGTCGACAAAAGAGCTACGCAGATAACCGAAGAAAAGATTTGGAATTTGAAGTTAGAGATCATGTATTTCTCAAAATCACACCCTTACGAAGTCTTACAACGGGTAAAGGAAAGAAACTTCAACCGCGGTACGTCGGACCCTACAAGATCCTTCAGAGGGTTGGAGCGGTCGCGTATCGATTGGAACTGCCATCCAGTCTATCTCGAATCCATGATCTATTTTACGTCTCGATGCTAAAGAAGTATCATCCAGACCCATCCCATATATTGCAACCGGAGGAGATTGAAGTGGACGAATCACTGGCCT
This sequence comes from Coffea eugenioides, assembly GCF_003713205.1. Lineage (NCBI taxonomy): Eukaryota > Viridiplantae > Streptophyta > Magnoliopsida > Gentianales > Rubiaceae > Coffea > Coffea eugenioides. The sequence continues at coordinate 19,072,957 of NC_040043.1, forward strand.
ATGAAGAGAAACCGGTCCAAGTACTCGATCGAAAAGTCAAAGAGCTCCGAAACAAGATGATTCCGCTAGTGAAAGTGCTATGGAGAAACCACAGAGGTGAGGAAGCTACCTGGGAAGTGGAAGATGAAATGCGAAAGAAATACCCAAACCTTTTCGGGAGTTAAGGTGAGAAATTTCGAGGACGAAATTCTTTTAAGGGGGAGAGAGTGTGAGAACCCGTAAAACCCTAATTTTTTTTCCTAGGGTTTATTTTCCCTTAAATGCATATTTTCTGCATTTTCTGGCGTAGACATATTTTCTTAGTGGATTTTATGAGCAATTATAGTTTTTAGATGATTTTTCTAGTATTGGCGAGTTTTTAGAAAATTAAGAGTAAATAGTGGACGTGCGACCCACTAGTGCGAAAAGTTCGGAAAAATTCGGCCAATAAGGTTAAGTTTCGGATACTGTGAAAAATTTATCGGGTGTCAAGAGATAAGTAGTGTGTGTGAAGTGATTGATGTGAGAGAGAAAAGAAAGATAAGAATGCCTTTAATGAGGTGACAAGTGTCATCTTCTCATTTGTTGGACTTTAAGAAATACTATTCACTTTCTTGACTTTTTTGACCAAAGGATTAAATATCAAACAAATTGCACAAAATTCACCATTTTTCTCTCCTTGTGGCCGGTTCTCCTTGAGCTAAGAAGAAAGGAATTTCCACCAACTTTCAAGCTTCTATTTGCCTTAATCTCCTACAAACAAAAGCCTAGATTAGATTCTTCTCCATAAAAACCTTTCTTCTAGTGCTAGTAAGTGTATTAGTGAGGTTTGTTTGAAGGTCTAAGGTGGTTAACCTCTCTACATCTCTTGATTTCTTGGTAAGTGATACTTGAACACCCTACTACATCTAATGATGCTTATGTTTGGCTTAGAATTGGCTAAAGTGATGGATTATATGATTTATTTCTTGGTTTGGCTTGATTTGGTGAAGTTTTTAATTTTATGATGAATTTTCTGGTTTAATATGAAATGGATGTTGTATCCATCTTTGATGATTGGCAATGGACTATAATGACTCTAGTAGGTGTGAATTGTGGATAAATGCAACCAATTTTGGATTTGAAGTGAATTGTGAAAAGTTAGGGTTCATAAACCCCTAATCTGTCCGAAATTTTAGGTCATAGATAGAGGCCGAATTGGACTTTTCTCAAAACATGAAAGTTGTAGGTATTGATGAGTATGAAGTTCCTTCAAAATTTCAGGGCATTTGGAGTCGTATAGAGTGAGTTATGCCGTTTTTACTGTTGCTGTTTTTGGTGAACAGAATGTCCGAACTGCGATAGTATTTGTCTGTTTTGACTGGAATTGGTTTGGATTTTGAAGTTGGTGTCTTCTGATGATATGTAGCTGGATGTCTTAGCTACCATATGCCTTTGGAATTTCGGCATTTGGACTTGTATAGACTGAGTTATAGTAATTACAGTTTTGTGTGATTTGCAAACCTGTTTTGGGAATTCTGGTATAGTATTTGGCATTTTTGACCTAGTTGTGTTAGGAACTGGATTGAGTGACCTTCTATATTGTTGTAGCTCTATTTATTGGCTTCGATATGGTGGGTCTTACACCCCCATCCGATAATTGTAGTGAGAGTTGTGCCATTACCGCATTATGACGTCAAACTGGTTTTCTTATCAAGGCCTACATTAAAGCCCTTTCTTAATTTCTGGTTTGCTATCATGCTTGTATATGGTTGTAAAACCCTATGAGGGTTATGATTGGCATTGCTATATGGCTCGGTATCGAGTCTCATTGAATGTGTTACCTGTGTTAGGACGTGACGGTAGCTCACGACGTCTTGGTGACCACGGTGTATGAAACACCACTTTCTTGCTTGGTGAGTATACTACTCACTTACTTGTTATTATGTGGCTTTGTGCTATGTGTATTTGATGCCTTGAAGGCTTAATTGGTTGTTGGAAGTGATTGAGGTGAGGGTGTACTTGACCGCCCTCACCCCTTGTGATTTCCTTCATGGCTATTTACCGTTTTACTGAAATACTGCACTTGTTATATGAGATACTGAATTCCGTGCATGGAAACTGAATTGGTGTAGTTTGGACGATTGTCCGACTGCTTTACTGTATTACTGAGCTCAACCCCGTTCGGCAGTCAATTGAATCGAGCCGGCGAGGGCTTGGTCGTGAAGATTGAATTGCCAAGGGGACTGTACTGGGGAACCTTGTGGTAATGAGACCCTTGGTTCCGGTAAACTCGAGTATTACCAAAAACTACTGAATTGGAGTGCGGGCCCGGTT
>NC_040043.1:19082713-19176642 GCF_003713205.1 Coffea eugenioides
GCGATGGGATGTTCCGGAACGTTATAGATTGTCGTAAACCGTACCGTTAGTCCTGGCGAGAGCTGGGCAGGCAGTCCGCTAACCCCTTTGGTTCGCCTTAGGGGAAGGTGGGGCTGTCACAGGTGGTATCAGAGCCTAGGTTTGAATTAGCCTGGGTATTATAGAAGTGCTCGATTTGAGGATTCTATTGTTTATGCCTATTAAGTGTAATCATATGATTTCTTCTTTTGCTATAGGATGGATGCGAGTGGTGACCCGAGTGACCGTCCGGCAGGAGATCGTCCTCGTAGTACGCTGCCGCCAATTAAGTATCAACTTAGGCAGAAGGGGGCCGTGGTGCGTTGGAGCCCGGCCAGCCGCGTTCGACAGTGCGAGTGCCGTAGCAACTACGCCTATCCAAACACTCTAGTGTTGGCGGTGGCAAAGGAACGTGAGGAGTTGGCTAAGGATAATACTAAGCTGGAAGCTGCGGTTGCGACATTGGAAGCTGAGGTGACTCAGGCTAGGGCAACCAATGAGAAGCAAGCCTCGCGTATTAAAGAGCTAGAATATGATGTACTCGAGGTCGAGGGCAGAGTTGATGATCTCTGCGACCAACTGAGAGATGCACGCGAGCGCGAGACTATGAGAGCTCGCAAGGTCAGGGGTCGTGCTGAGGCGATCCTTAATCTGTGCGACGACGGGCTCGAGGAATCTAGCGATGAGGCCTCGTGTGTTGGGGCCGAGGCTGGGGAGGAGTCTACCCCATCGCCTGGGTCTCAGACCCCGGCAACCGACTAAGTCTTGATATCTAGGCATCTTTTGGATGGTAGTGGTTTTGAATGTATATAGGGATAGGGATAGAGCCTTAGCTAACCGTATTGGATGTAGAGTTAGCTATGTGTAAATCTCTTTTGATAGGCCTATCCTCAGGTGGATCGTTTATGTACGTGCGTGCTTTGGCCGTACTCGACTGACTGATTGTGTATATGTGTTTGGCTTGTATATCTATGTTGTGCTCATGTTTGCAATGTATAAATGTGTGTTAATGTGAAAGCTTTGCGTGTTACTTATATGTTTTGTTACTACTTTTGGTTTAGTATACTTGCCTAGACCAAGTAACCTTATGGAAGGTACACGAAGTGGTAGGGGTCGTGGGCGTGGTGCTAGACAACCTACACCGGTTAGGGGTGCGGGGGAAACCTCGACTGGACCTGAGCCTGAACCCCAAGCCGACCCTATTGTTCAGATAGCTGCTGCTATGCAGCAAATGACCAATTTACTAGCACAAGTAGTACAACAGCAGGGCCAGAACCCAAACCCTAACCCTGGAAACCCCGGAAACCCTGGCCATCATGTCGAGAGCGAGGATAGAGCTCTCGAACGTTTCCAAAAGTTCGCTCCGCCGAAATTTGTTGGGGGACCCGATCCAGACGTTGCTGAGAAATGGCTTGAGAAAATGGTAGATATATTTGCCGCTTTACATTACCCAGACGAACGGCAGGTGACTTTTGCCGTGTTTCAACTTGAAGGGGCTGCCCGTTCCTGGTGGAACGTAATTAGACAGAAATGGGAAAGGGAGCAGACACCTAGGACTTGGGTGAACTTCATCCACGAATTTAATGCAAAGTTTTTCCCTCCTCTAGTCCAGGAGAGGAAGGAGGACGAGTTTATTCGGCTCCGGCAAGGGGCTCAGACTGTGGCAGAGTACGAGAGTCAGTTCACCCGCCTGTCTAAATTCGCGCCTAAGCTAATCATAACTGAGCAACGACGGGTTAGGCGCTTCATTCAGGGTTTGAACGTTGAGATCCAGAAAGACCTCGCGGCAGCTCACATTACCACGTTTAGCGAGGCAATGGAAAAAGCCCAACGAGTTGAGAGTGCACGGCTGCAGGTCCGAAACTTCCAGGCTAAGAAGCGTGGTTTTCCTGGGAGTACGTCTGGACAAGGTGAGAAGAGCACTCCTTCTAAGTTTGGACGAGGATCGGGTGGCGGCCGACACTCTGGTTCAGGCAGAGGGACTCCATTTAGGGGTAGTCAAGCTGGGCGTGGACAAAGGGGCAATGTTCAGAGTGGCTCGGTTTCGGCACCTCGTGGTCCCTGTGGGCACTGTGGGAAAGCAAACCACACCGAGGATAACTGCTGGAGGAAGCAGGGTAAGTGTCTGCGGTGTGGAAGCGCGGACCACCAACTGGCTACTTGCCCGGTCCTGAAACAAGATGGAAAAGGAAGCCAACCACTGCCGAGGACCAATACAGGACCCGCCAAGGGAGATGGGTCCAAACCGAAAGTTTCAGCTAGGGTTTACTCCTTAGAGCCTCATCAGGTCCCAGAGTCTTCTGAGGTGGTGGAAGGTACGATCCCTATTTTCCACCGCTTTGCCAAAGTTTTAATTGATCCTGGTGCCACTCATTCGTTCGTTAACCCTGATTTCATGTGTGGCATCGATATAAAACCTGCTAGCTTACCATATGACTTAGAAGTTAATACACCTACGGGGAATCAACGGTTGGTGACTAGTATGGTTTATAAGGATTGCGAGGTATGGGTAGGAGAGAGGAGATTTTTAGGAGACTTGATTAGCTTGTCTATTAAGGGGTACGATGTGATTCTGGGTATGGACTGGTTAGCCAAATATAACGCCCAACTGGATTGTAAAACGAAAATAGTAGAATTTCGCATTCCTGGCGAGGCAACCTTAAGGTTGGATATAAGGGGTAGGTTAGCCTCATCTGCTCTCATTTCTGGCATTCGAGCTAGGAAACTGATAAGTAGAGGGGCGCAAGGATTTTTGGCCTTTTTAATTAATACCCCTACGAATAAGTTAAAGGTAGAAGATGTGGCCATAGTGAGGGACTTTCCGGATGTATTTCCTGATGAGTTAGTAGCCTTACCTCCGGAAAGGGAGATAGAATTCCGTATAGACTTGTTGCCTGGAACCGCACCTATCTCGAAAACCCCATACCGAATGGCGCCTGCAGAACTTAAAGAGCTTAAGTTACAGTTGCAAGATCTGTTGGAGCGGGGTTTCATACACGAGAGTGAGTCTCCTTGGGGAGCTCCTGTTCTATTTGTGAAGAAAAAGGATGGAACTTTGAGGATGTGTATTGACTATAGGGGGCTGAACAACGTTACGATCAAGAATAAATATCCACTGCCCCACATTGATGAGTTATTCGACCAGTTGCAAGGAGCAGTGGTCTTCTCGAAGTTAGATCTCCGACAGGGATACTACCAGTTGTTGATTAGGAAGGAGGACATTCCGAAAACTGCTTTTAATTCAAGATACGGGCACTACGAGTTCGCCGTTATGCCCTTTGGACTGACCAATGCTCCCGCCGCCTTCATGGACCTAATGCATAGGGTTTTCAAACCCTATCTAGACCGATTTGTCGTTGTATTCATTGATGACATTTTGGTCTACTCTAAGACACGCTTAGAGCATGAGAAGCATTTGAGAGTGGTGTTGCAGACATTGAGGGAACATCAACTGTACGCTAAGTTTAGCAAATGCGAGTTCTGGTTGGAGAAAGTAGCGTTTTTAGGGCACGTGATCTCCCACGAAGGTATTTCGGTGGACCCGGCGAAGGTTGAGGCCGTGACAAATTGGAAGAGGCCAGAAACCCCCACGGAAATTCGTTGCTTTTTAGGGCTAGCTGGGTACTACCGACGGTTTATTCAAGATTTTTCCAAACTAGCAGGACCCCTAACTGACTTGACAAAGAAGCATGGCCAGTTTATCTGGAACGGCCGTTGCGAAACAAGTTTCCAGGAATTAAAGAGAAGATTGACCACGGCTCCGGTACTGGTCTTGCCAAGTGGAGTGGACGGGTTCGCGGTATATGCAGATGCGTCGCGAGAAGGCCTGGGGTGTGTTTTGATGCAGAATCGGAATGTAATTTCATTTGCCTCTAGGAAGTTAAAGCTTCACGAGCAGCATTACCCGACGCACGATCTGGAACTAGCCGCAGTTGTCTTTGCACTGAAAAAGTGGAGACATTACCTATATGGGGTGACTTTCGAAGTGTATTCGGATCACAAAAGTCTTAGATACCTCTTTTCCCAGAAGGAACTAAACATGAGGCAACGAAGGTGGATGGAATTTCTGGAAGATTACGACTGTACAATCAATTACCATCCGGGAAAGGCAAATGTGGTAGCAGATGCCTTGAGTCGTAAGGTGCAAATAGCAGGGCTAATGATTAAGGAGTGGGATTTGCTAGAATCCGTGTGCGAGTGGAAACCCTGTCTAGGGAGCCATAAGGTGATATTTGGCAATGTTAGGGTTACCTCCACTCTATGGGAACGTATTAAAGAGGCACAAAAAGAAGATTTGATGGTACAGAAATGGAGAGAGAAAGTGGATAAGGGAGAAACTACGGACTTTAATTTGAGTCCTGAGGGTATTTTAAAATATTGGAACCGAATAGTGGTACCGAAGGTGGAGTCGTTGAAAATGGAGATTCTGGAGGAAGCTCATCGGTCCAAGTATACAATCCATCCGGGCAGCAGCAAGATGTATCAAGACCTAAAAGGAAATTATTGGTGGGACAACATGAAGAAGGAAATCGCTCAATACGTGCAGAAATGTCTCATTTGCCAGCAAGTGAAGGCAGAGCATCAAAAACCATCGGGTCTGTTACAACCCTTGGAGATACCCGAGTGGAAGTGGGAAAACATCAGCATGGACTTCGTTTCAGGTTTACCGAGGACACAAAGAGGACACGATGCCGTTTGGGTGATCGTTGATCGATTAACCAAGTCGGCCCATTTCTTGCCGGTGAACATGAAGTATTCAATGGACAAGTTGGCTCGACTGTACATGGATGAGGTTGTAAGACTACACGGTGTTCCTGTGAGCATCGTTTCCGATCGGGATCCACGGTTTGTGTCACGATTTTGGCAAAAGTTCCAAGAAACCCTGGGGACGAAACTCAATTTGAGCACGACCTATCATCCTCAGACGGATGGCCAGTCAGAACGGACTATTCAAACTCTCGAGGACATGCTACGAACGTGCATTCTGGACTTTGGAGGCAATTGGGGTCAGCACATGACCTTAGTCGAATTTGCATATAACAATAGCTTTCATTCGTCGATTCAAATGGCTCCGTACGAAGCTCTCTACGGACGCAAGTGCCGGTCGCCGATTTACTGGGATGAAGTTGGCGAAAAGAAAGCACTGGACCCGGCAACTATTCCATGGATGGAAGAGGCTCAAGAGAAGGTCAAGTTGATAAGGCAACGACTTCAAACAGCTCAGAGTCGACAAAAGAGCTACGCAGATAACCGAAGAAAAGATTTGGAATTTGAAGTTAGAGATCATGTATTTCTCAAAATCACACCCTTACGAAGTCTTACAACGGGTAAAGGAAAGAAACTTCAACCGCGGTACGTCGGACCCTACAAGATCCTTCAGAGGGTTGGAGCGGTCGCGTATCGATTGGAACTGCCATCCAGTCTATCTCGAATCCATGATCTATTTTACGTCTCGATGCTAAAGAAGTATCATCCAGACCCATCCCATATATTGCAACCGGAGGAGATTGAAGTGGACGAATCACTGGCCTATGAAGAGAAACCGGTCCAAGTACTCGATCGAAAAGTCAAAGAGCTCCGAAACAAGATGATTCCGCTAGTGAAAGTGCTATGGAGAAACCACAGAGGTGAGGAAGCTACCTGGGAAGTGGAAGATGAAATGCGAAAGAAATACCCAAACCTTTTCGGGAGTTAAGGTGAGAAATTTCGAGGACGAAATTCTTTTAAGGGGGAGAGAGTGTGAGAACCCGTAAAACCCTAATTTTTTTTCCTAGGGTTTATTTTCCCTTAAATGCATATTTTCTGCATTTTCTGGCGTAGACATATTTTCTTAGTGGATTTTATGAGCAATTATAGTTTTTAGATGATTTTTCTAGTATTGGCGAGTTTTTAGAAAATTAAGAGTAAATAGTGGACGTGCGACCCACTAGTGCGAAAAGTTCGGAAAAATTCGGCCAATAAGGTTAAGTTTCGGATACTGTGAAAAATTTATCGGGTGTCAAGAGATAAGTAGTGTGTGTGAAGTGATTGATGTGAGAGAGAAAAGAAAGATAAGAATGCCTTTAATGAGGTGACAAGTGTCATCTTCTCATTTGTTGGACTTTAAGAAATACTATTCACTTTCTTGACTTTTTTGACCAAAGGATTAAATATCAAACAAATTGCACAAAATTCACCATTTTTCTCTCCTTGTGGCCGGTTCTCCTTGAGCTAAGAAGAAAGGAATTTCCACCAACTTTCAAGCTTCTATTTGCCTTAATCTCCTACAAACAAAAGCCTAGATTAGATTCTTCTCCATAAAAACCTTTCTTCTAGTGCTAGTAAGTGTATTAGTGAGGTTTGTTTGAAGGTCTAAGGTGGTTAACCTCTCTACATCTCTTGATTTCTTGGTAAGTGATACTTGAACACCCTACTACATCTAATGATGCTTATGTTTGGCTTAGAATTGGCTAAAGTGATGGATTATATGATTTATTTCTTGGTTTGGCTTGATTTGGTGAAGTTTTTAATTTTATGATGAATTTTCTGGTTTAATATGAAATGGATGTTGTATCCATCTTTGATGATTGGCAATGGACTATAATGACTCTAGTAGGTGTGAATTGTGGATAAATGCAACCAATTTTGGATTTGAAGTGAATTGTGAAAAGTTAGGGTTCATAAACCCCTAATCTGTCCGAAATTTTAGGTCATAGATAGAGGCCGAATTGGACTTTTCTCAAAACATGAAAGTTGTAGGTATTGATGAGTATGAAGTTCCTTCAAAATTTCAGGGCATTTGGAGTCGTATAGAGTGAGTTATGCCGTTTTTACTGTTGCTGTTTTTGGTGAACAGAATGTCCGAACTGCGATAGTATTTGTCTGTTTTGACTGGAATTGGTTTGGATTTTGAAGTTGGTGTCTTCTGATGATATGTAGCTGGATGTCTTAGCTACCATATGCCTTTGGAATTTCGGCATTTGGACTTGTATAGACTGAGTTATAGTAATTACAGTTTTGTGTGATTTGCAAACCTGTTTTGGGAATTCTGGTATAGTATTTGGCATTTTTGACCTAGTTGTGTTAGGAACTGGATTGAGTGACCTTCTATATTGTTGTAGCTCTATTTATTGGCTTCGATATGGTGGGTCTTACACCCCCATCCGATAATTGTAGTGAGAGTTGTGCCATTACCGCATTATGACGTCAAACCGGTTTTCTTATCAAGGCCTACATTAAAGCCCTTTCTTAATTTCTGGTTTGCTATCATGCTTGTATATGGTTGTAAAACCCTATGAGGGTTATGATTGGCATTGCTATATGGCTCGGTATCGAGTCTCATTGAATGTGTTACCTGTGTTAGGACGTGACGGTAGCTCACGACGTCTTGGTGACCACGGTGTATGAAACACCACTTTCTTGCTTGGTGAGTATACTACTCACTTACTTGTTATTATGTGGCTTTGTGCTATGTGTATTTGATGCCTTGAAGGCTTAATTGGTTGTTGGAAGTGATTGAGGTGAGGGTGTACTTGACCGCCCTCACCCCTTGTGATTTCCTTCATGGCTATTTACCGTTTTACTGAAATACTGCACTTGTTATATGAGATACTGAATTCCGTGCATGGAAACTGAATTGGTGTAGTTTGGACGATTGTCCGACTGCTTTACTGTATTACTGAGCTCAACCCCGTTCGGCAGTCAATTGAATCGAGCCGGCGAGGGCTTGGTCGTGAAGATTGAATTGCCAAGGGGACTGTACTGGGGAACCTTGTGGTAATGAGACCCTTGGTTCCGGTAAACTCGAGTATTACCAAAAACTACTGAATTGGAGTGCGGGCCCGGTTGGGGTATGTTGGGTGGAAGGAATGGAAGTATAGTGAGGTCTACGGTTTGGTACTCTTAACATTGACGGAGGGTCAATGAGATTGGATCAAGTTGGCAAGCATGGAATTGGGCTCTTGAGAGCCGACCGTATCCTTTTACCGTTTTGTTTTACTGCTTATTTGTGCACTTTAAATGAAAGTTCATCGTTATGTGACTTTGGTTGCTTATGTAGTAGTATACCACTGGGCTTTAGCTCATTCCGTGTTATTTGTTTTCCTTACAGGGATATAATTACTTTTGAGAATGGATTGGATAGTTAATTGCCAAGTTGAGCTTGTAAATGTCTTTTGTATAGCTCTTGAAATGAAGCCCTAATGTGTAACGGGTTCATTTCCTTTTGATAGGCAAACCGAATATGTACTACCTTAATGAATGTTTATGGCATGCCACTTTGGTTAAATGTTGGAATTCAATGTATATATATATTTGGATGATGTTTGGTTGGATTTCGGAGTGACACGACTTTGAAACGGAAAAGAAAAAAAATTGGCGAAGATGTACAGTGGCGAATCCGGCCAGAAACTGGCCGGATTGCAGGCCGGATTGCTTGAGAAAAAATTGGAAATCCGGCCAGTTGCTCACTGGCCGGTATCCGGCCAGACAATCCGGCCGGAATCTTGGCCGGATTGCCGGCCGGATTGAGTGGGACTTTTGGAAATTTTTTAGTTTGCTCTCGGCCTTGTATCCGGCCGGATTCTGACGTGTCTTGCACTATTCATTTTGGCTTCAATTTTCGCTTTTTTTTTATTTTGTGTTTTTGACTTGTTTGCGCGTGATGGGATGTTCCGGAACGTTATAGATTGTCGTAAACCGTACCGTTAGTCCTGGCGAGAGCTGGGCAGGCAGTCCGCTAACCCCTTTGGTTCGCCTTAGGGGAAGGTGGGGCTGTCACAGGAACCCCAGCCAGACTATTACTCGATTCGTCCATGATAACACTCCTGGGTATTCAGGTACAAGAATCCACAATAAGGTATTTCACAACTCGAGCCGGCTGGTTCCAAGAGTAAATCACCCGTATTAGAGATTGTGAGAACCTTGAAAAAAAAATATATATGTATATTTATATATACACACATTGCATTTGCATTTTTGATTCTTACTAACTTTTGTTATTATTGGTTTTTAAATAAGTATGTGATGATAAGTTTAAAGTCGCAAATAAGTTAATTGTGCAAAATATTCGATTATTTGAATTTCAATAACTAATTTTAAGTGTCATTAGCATTAGGTGTTAAGGGGAAACTAGAATTAAGACGAAGTCGTTTTGAGTCAAAACTTTTTATAATTACTCTTAGGACGTGAATCTCGATAGTTTAATTTTCTTTCGAGACTAGTATATTAGTAAGCTTTCAAATTTCATTTAGGGTGAAATCATGAGGTTAGTTTATTAATGAGAGCTTAAATGGAAGTCCGAACAAGTTGTTAAAAGACCGAAATAGCCTTCCTCCATTTCAAATTCATCATGCAACCATGGAACGTCCTAGAACAAGCTCCACATACAAACATTTCCATTCCAGCCGGTTCCCTTCTCCACTATAACAACTACCACTCACCACAATATCTTGATTCCATTTGCTTTTCTGCCATGAGCCGTGAGTGACCAGCTTCTTTGGAGTTAACGACCGAGAGAAAAATTAAGTGAGGACTTAGCTTAATTCCTAGCTTCACCTTAAGACCAACCGAGAGAGTGTGAGCAAGAGGAAGGGTGCGAACCATCTGTCTTCACCTCCTCCACCACTGCCGAGCTGCCATTTCCTTCTTCGTCCTCCCTCAGCTGAGCTCAACCACAACCACCAACTCCACAGCTTACACAAACCGAGCTCAGCCCAGCCATACCTGAGTTCCATAGCAAGCCGAGAGAAAAAAAAAATTCGCAGCTGCTTGTTGTGTGAGCTAAGCCTTAAGCTAAGGTAATTTCTGGATTTAAACTAGTTGATTATGGGTTGATGAAGCTGTTTGTAAGCATGCATGTGGGGTTTGTGTGGTTGGATGACAAAATTAAGTTACAAGAAATCTGGTTGTGAAGGAATTGGAATTGCCGAGAGCTTGAGCTAGAAATTTCAGCTTTAATCTGTGAATTTGTGATGATCTGAGTTTAATTGTGGGTTTAGCTAGTTAAAAACTGATAGATAGTTAATTATTTGGTGTTGCATGTGAATTGTATGGCCGGAAATTCAGTTGTATGGCTGGAAATTTTTATTGGAAGTTGGTTGACTGCTGAACCAATTTTCCAGCTTAGCCAATGGAGTTATTTTGGGAGTTGTATGGATATTTTGGTATAAAATTCACTGGAAAGTGCTTGATTCTCACTTCGTTGTGTGTTTAGCTAACCAAACACTGGATGATTAAGCCTTGCATGAGATTATTTGGCTGTGAGTAAATCAGAAAATTGAAGGAAAACTGAATCTGCTTGCATGCAAGCTAACCGAGTGGGATTGAATAAATTTCTGGTTGAATGATAAGTTGTTGATGTTGTCCGCACTTGGTTTGGATCAAAAATGCTAGATAGCTAATTATTTTAATCATGCATGAAGCTGATGTGAGTCGTGGATAGAAAAAAAAGGGGGAAAGAAAAGGAATCTGAAATTTGCATTCCAGCCAAGAGAAAAGGGTTGAACATTTGATTAGTTTTTCTTCGAATTTGTAGCTGAGATTTTCATATTGGATGCTTAAGATTTACTTGTAGCTTGTTAATCACTTTTTGCACGCTGAGTTGAAGTAAAACTTGAATGAAATTAGGGGCAAAGCACTATAATTAAACTGTAAAATTGCTGGATTTTGTTCAAGATTGCTGGCCGAATTAATTGGGACTTTTGGTGAGATTATTTTCTGATTTTGTGTATTACTTGTTTTAGTTAGGTCAGTCAGATTATAAGCTATATGTTTAGTGGTTCTAGCAAGTAAAAGATGGAGATTTAATGGATGTCTTGAATTGGCAATTGCTGGATTTTTCTTGACTATCGAAACAAGAAAAGGAATCTGAAATTCTAGAGTTATTTGTGAGTAAGCTAACCGTGATTTTCTTTCATGTTTGAGTTAAATTTCTAGTTGATTGGTTGCAAGAAATATTTGTTTGATGCCAAGAGCTAATGATTGATGAAGCTCTTGGCCATTTGAGTAATTTTTGCAAGACTTTAATTTTTGGGAAATTTGTTCAAGTGGATGGCTGAAATGTACTTGGAAGGTCCATGGGTTGTGATTTGGGTTTGTTTTGATACCTTGGACTTTCTTTGATTTTTGTTTGGAACTGAATCTGTTGAGACCTAGGGCTAATGATTGATGAAACCCTAGTGAAATTGATGTTTGAATTGTGATTTGGCTATTTTGGCAAATGGGAATACAATGTGCAAATGATTTGAAATCGTGAAGTCCGTTTTGGTCTGTTGAATTTGAGTACTTTTAAATCAAGCTTTGTGGAATTATTTTATCTTACTATCAAGTTATAGAGATTGAGAATAGCACGTTAATATTAAAATTTAAATGACAGGACTTTTAAAACCTTACTAACTAGTTAATTCTTTTCTTTGCTTAAATTAGTTTTATTACTTTTAGAAAATAATTGTATTAACTTCTAAACTTTAAGTTTTTGTAAAATTATTCCTGGCTAGTTGTTTTGAGGAAAATTGTTAAAAACATGAGATTTTAATTATTATAAAAAAAAGAAAGGCTTAGAAAACTTGTTCGACAAGAAAACTTGTTTGAATTAAATTGATTTTTAGTCACCACTAGAAAGAAAAGTATCTTTAAAGAAATCATACGAAATATTTTATCGTTTTATTAGCTTTAATTTCTAAGAGGTATATTGATTTATTTCGAGAAAATAAACTAGTTATATACCAGATAATATTTTATATATAAGCCAAGAGTTTGTATAGTAAAACTTATAGCTTTTAAAACTTGGTTTTCTAGGGTTTAGCGAGGGCGTGGACTTCGATTCCCAGCTTGACTTTTGAGCTTGACTTTTGGTGAGTGTCCGTGCTTGTTCTATGACTAAAGTGTTAAAGTGCTTTCTTGACTTGTTATGTGATAATTGGAAAGTGATTTTCCTGAACCATCGAAGTGGCAGTGTGTACTTTATCGCACTAACCTTTCGAGTGGTGACTTGCTTCAAATGTTTTCTCCAATATCTTGCAATTGTTGACTGGAGTGTGGACCCGTCAACTAACCTACCAGGCAGGGGAACGTACCACACCTTAGGGTGGGAGGGCCTCTTATCCTGACTTGGTAAAAACGTGTTGTGACGTCGTTGGGTGAATCCCTCGACTAGTTTATAATGTGACGTCGTTGGGTGAATCCCTCGACTAGTTTACAAAAAGGTATACTCGAGTAATACCAAACTCTCTCGTAAGGCGTGTGGGCCCGGTGGGAGTAAGTTGGTTGGAGCGTGTTAAGGAAAAAAATAGTGAATCTACATGGATTTTAGATAGTGAGAGTTGACGGAGGGTCAACTGCGGTTAATTTTGATCAAGAGCGAGGAAAATGGCTCCTGAGAGCCCCTGTATCCTACCCTGTGCTGTTATATGCTTTTCTACTTGCTAAATTTAAGCTTGAAGATTACTTACTATTTGTGTTATATGATTGCATGTTTTGGGGCACCACTGAGTTTTAGCTCACCACACGATATTTGTTTTCCTTAACAGGTATTGGCGTTCGAGAGATTTGAAATCTGCTTTTGGCTTTGTAAATATTGTTTCGAATCAGTCTATGTATCTTTTGTTTTGGGTTGCCACTTGAAGCTGGGAAAGTGCAAACCCTAAACTTTGGCCTGTATGAATAAATTTGTAATTTTCAGATTTCACTTTGTGGTTTGAATTGTATAAGTGTAGTTATGTGTTAAGCTAGTTGGGGTTGTACTAAGGGTGAACATGCAGATGTCCAATGTCAATGTTATCTCTGAAGTTAATGTGTTTTGGTATTCCGGTCGTTTAAAGGTTTGACATGCTCGGATGACGAATTCTGTTTTGATTAAAGTTGTACGTGGAAAGGGTTTAGTCGGTTTCCTTGCGTGAGTCCTGGCGAGAGTTAGGCAGGCGACCCGCCAACCCTCTGGTTCGCCTTAGGGGGAAGTGGGGCCGCCACAGAGATTCCTACCCAACATACATATCTAAGATCCCCAACAATAGATCTTTGTTTCACACTTAGTAATCCAATCCCCACAGTCCGAGAACCCTCTCCCGGCATGAGCTCGATAGGAGCTCTGATACCATCTGTGACGGCCCTACCTCCCCCTTGGGCATACCCCAGGGTTCGACGGGTCGCCTGCCCAGCTCTCGCCAGGACTCACTCTGTGAGGCCCCAGTCCATTCTTAAGTTTGATATTAGGTTATATTCATTATTTGTGCGGTAACATTAGGTTTTGGGACTAATTCGAAAACCCTAAGTTGGGGTTAGAATTGAAACCCTAGTTTTGGTATTACTTATAAGTTCGAGTGGTGATTAAAGCTAGTTATGCTAGTGTGTGTGTTTTAGTACAGGTACATATAAGATTTGATCCATTTTAGATAGGTTAAGTGAGTTTAAAAGTTAGGAAAATCCTAAACTAGAAAAGTTTCAAAGTTTAAATCCCTAATTTTGCCCTTGACAAAAAGGTTGTTATTTAATTGCTTTTATGTGGGATTAAGTATGATTAAGTATAGGTGATTAAGATAGGAAGGTGATTAGTGAAGTAATTAAGTGTGATTATATGTTGTGGACTAGATTAAGTTATAACCTATGGAGTTAATTGAAAGAGTCCAAAATGTTTGAGGGCAAGAGTAGAACTAAAGCTAAGTTGAAGTGTAAGGGTTAAAAAGTAAATAAGGTACTTTTATGTGATTGGTGGAGAGAGAAAATATCTTCTTACACTTTGACCATCTTATATATATCATAGGATTGCAAGATTGTCATAAGAAAACAAAACAAAATAAGAAAGAAAAGAGAGGGAGAGAGAGCCGAGAGAGAGAGAGCAAGAAAGGAGAGGAAATTTCCTTCAAAATTCTTCAATTTCTAGCTTCCATCTTGTAGTTAGAGCTTAAGGGAAACAACTTGGGGCCTTGTTGTGGTAGCTTTCTTCATTTACAAAGCTCTCTTGAAGGTAAAACATCTTTCTTTGAAGTTAAAGTTTGGTGATTAAGTTTTGAAGTCATGTAAGTGAAGTTTTGTTGTGATTATGTATTTTTATGGGTTGTATGATGACTTTTGAGTAGTTTAATGGTTAATTTTAGTGAGTTATTGCTGCTGGAATTTCGGTCAAGAGATGAAAGAATTAGGGTTTCTTGTTAAACATTTTAGTTAGCTCTAATCTTGTGTTATTGAACTTGTAGTGGTTGTGTTTGATGATTGGCTTCATTGGTATGGTGAGTGAGTGGTAAGAACTGATTTTGGGTTAAGAAACCCTAGGCTTCCTTAGGTTGGTTTAGCTTGGCTAAAGTTTGGTTAGTTAGGGTTTGGTTAGTAGGTGGTTGGATTAAGTTTGGTGATGCAAATGGAGTTAGTCTAAGGATCATGGTTAGTTTTGGCAATTTTGTAGTGGCTTAGAGGGAAAACTTCGGACCAATTGTAGGTCATTTAGAAGTTAGTATATGTGTGCTTAGTTGGTATGAATTTGGTTGGAAACCTTGCATAAGAACCATAGAAATGAACCATGCGTTTGCGACATTGGAAACCGGCAAAACGGGTAACCAGGGAAGTTCAGCATCTGAACTTCGGTTCCATTTTTCTTGATGTTACGTACGGATTCAAGGTTTTCTCATAACATGAAAGTTGTAGCTTCTTAAGTTCTTGTTGTTCCTGCAAAATTTCAGCCTAATCCGATCAGCAAATCCTGAGTTATGACTAAAACACTTATAGTCATGCAAAACTGTGGTTTTGGTGACGTTTCTGGATTCAGCCTCTGACCGTGTTTTATCTGTCTTGATAACGTGCGAACTGGGTGTTGATCCCTTCATAAGAAATGTATATCTTGGTCTTAGTCTCGAAATGGTATAAAGTGCATCCAAATCCGAGTTCTGTAGCTCCGGTTATGACCAAAACAAGATCGGTTGTCAGAACTGCCTTCGAATTTGGACAGTTCTGACAAGAATGTTTGGACCCGTTTTCCTCCATGCTCTGTATTGATTCAGCTTTTGGTCCAAACATGAAAGTTATAGCCTTATGTCTTAGCTTTCTAACGCCTCTGGAATTTCTTGATTCTGATTTCTGAGCCGTGAGTTACGGTCTTTCAAACAGGGGCTGTTTGGTAACCCGAAATGAAATAGCTGGAACAATTTTGTGCATTTTTGACCAATACCTATTGAGATCTGGGTTGAGATGTCTAAATAAAAGTTGTAGCCCTTCCTCATAGCTTCAAAATGGTGTCTCACCCACCAGATCCGATATTCCTAGCCTAACTTTTGATCAAAACGGTTTGAGATGGCAGATTTGGCCGTTTCCGTTTGCCGTTTCCGCACTTGCGTGTGTCCATTTTGCCGTTTCTGTGACGACCCCACTTCCCCCTAAGGCGAACCAGAGGGTTGGCGGGCCGTCTACCCAGCTCTCGCCAGGACTCACGCAAGCATTCTAGCTTAAAATCCTCCAGGGATTAACCTAAACTACTACAAAAATAATTCTTCCGAAATAAATCAATTTCTATCACCTCATTAGCTTCAAAGATAACGGCATACAACTTAGCCAAACGACGGCTCTTAACCACTTCACACATTACTCGCAAGGTTAAAGACATACTATACTAATAAAAAACATACAAACCGAATATTAGAATTTGGGATTACATTTTTCCAGCTTCAAGTGGCAACCAAAATAAAAGGTACAGAACTTAACGTAGAATTCATTACAAACCGAAATCTAAATTCAAGCTATTCAAATACATTCATAGGAAATATAAGCAGCTCAAATTCTTTCAACTTCCAGACCTGTAAGGAAAACAAATAAACGTGGGGTGAGCTAAAGCTCAGTGGTGCCCCAAAACATGCATTCACGTAAATCAAACAGCGAGAAATAACTTAAACAAATTGAACAGTTAGGAAAGCGTATAACAACACAAGGTAGGATACAGGGGCTCTCAGGAGCCATTTTCCTCGCTTGATCGCCATTCATCGTAGTTGACCCTCCGTCAACTCTCACTACTTATAGTCCATGTAGATCCACTCATTTTAATCCTAACCCGTCACCATTCATACCCCTGTCCCGGGCCCGAACGTCGACTAAGGACGCAGTATACTCGAGATATACCCGTAGATAATTTGTCGAGGGATTCACCCAACGACGTTTTTGTAGTTCGATTCAAGTGCCGAGGGATTCACCCAACGACGTAACTACTTTTAGATTCAAGGATTCACGAGAAAAATGATTCACGCAAGTCACCACTCGAACGGCTAGTGCGATAAAGTACACACTGCTCACTTCGATGGATCAAAAACTCATTTTGCAATTTATCACATATCGAGTCAAGAAAGCACTTTAACCAAGTAATCATAGAACAGGCAGGGACACTCACCAAGAGTGGAGTTCAGATATCAAGCTGAGAATCGAATTCCGCGTCCTCGCAAAATCCTAGAAACCAAATTTTGAAACTATGAGTTTTTACTCAGTTTTTAAGCTTATAGATATTGAGGTATATCTAATATACTACTAGTTCACTTTCCCTTAGAAAAATCAAGAATTTCCATAGGTTGAAACTTGACAAATTTAGAAGAAATGTTTCTTATAGTTTTCCGTAAGATACTCTTCCTTATAAAGAGTAACTAGTATCCTTTTCTTGAAATAAGTCGACAAATCTCTCAACAACAATGTTAGAAAGTTACTTTGAACATTTCTCTAAAGTTACGGCTTTTGCAAAAATTATCCTTAAAAACTATTTTTCCTAAAATAGGGTTTCTTGCCGAGCAAGTCTCCCAAGCTTTTCACTAAACTTAGTAAAGCTCGTATTTTGGAACTTTTCCTATAGTTAACTATCCACGTGCAAAGCTTAAAGAAAGAAAAAGAATTAAAATAAGACTTAGAGTTTCCAAAAGCTATAGAACTTATTTACTATAGCTATCAAGGCTAGTTTGAGCTAAAGGAAATTATTGAGTTGGAAAGTTTTAGGCAAAACACTAGATATGGAGTTTTATAATATAGTACTAGCTGGAAAAATATTCTTGATTAATTTGATCACAGTTACTCGAGTTCGCAAGGTCGATACAACTTCCACAGCTCCGATTCCGTTTCGAAATCATAATATGGATCAAAGTATGGCAAAAGTTCACATAGCAAATTACTAGGGCTTCGTCAATCATTAGCCCTAGCTTTCAACAATTGCATTTCTGAATAAAATAAAATGGTCAACCAAGGCTTCATCAATCATTAGCACTTGGTTTCAG
The DNA here is from genome assembly GCF_003713205.1 of Coffea eugenioides. Lineage (NCBI taxonomy): Eukaryota > Viridiplantae > Streptophyta > Magnoliopsida > Gentianales > Rubiaceae > Coffea > Coffea eugenioides. Next base: position 19,099,936 of record NC_040043.1, read on the forward strand.
CTAACCCAACATAAGCAAATAAAATAAAAGTGGAGTCCCAAGACATTCCAGCAATTAACTTCCATCATCCAATAATACTTTATAAAATCATTTCAATGGCTAAGGGCTTCATCAATCATTAGCCCTTAGCACTCAACCAGTAATTCTTGTGACAACCAAGCTTAACATTTCAAATGTTTAAATCTACTAACAGTTATTTAAAACCAAAGATCACATTTGCAGCAGCCTCCTACTCAAGTATTTGACCCAAAGCCAAGAAATTCCATCCATAATATCACATTGTCACCCCAAAATTCAAATGCATGACCATCTCAAGGTATTATAAAGCGAATTCAGTAGTAATACAATTTTTCCACAGCTCCAAAATATATGAAGAAATCCATACGTACTTCTTTATCAAACATGACTAAGGCTGGAAAATTTTTAGCTTATATCCATAGCTACGCTTCACTATTTCCAAATCGAATTCCCAAGATATCAAATGACTCATTGCCAAACAGTTTTCACAGACTACGTGTGCATTATGTCATGCATTTCGGGTTTCTAGCACCCCAAGGAAGAATTCTAAAGTCAAGCTGAAGATTCTGGTTCATAATCAAATTCGAGCAACAAGATTAAACATCCCAAAAAAAATTCAAGAATCTGTCTAGCAAGCCACGGATGAATCATGCATGAAGGAGTTTTCTGTTTTCACTTTATTTCCTTAGTTGAAACAGGCTATTAAACTCTCACTTCCTCATGCAATTACTTAGCTAAACAATGCACAATTCTCGTTCAGGAGTTGAAGTTAAACCACTGTTATAATTTTCAAAATTTCCAAGTTCAAGTTCACGGCATTTCCCAAAGGAATTCCAGCATTAACAATGGTTCTAAAATAGGATTTTCTTTGGTTAAAACAGAATTTTTGGTACTCTATTAGTACATGTAAACACGTAGTTAGCTAGTAAAGGTTTCCAAATCAAATCCAGGTTCAAGCTACAATTATACTCACAAATCCAGAAATTATAACAACTAGTCTCGGATGATCATTCATGAATCAGTTTTTCTGTTTTCATTTTATTCTCTTGGTTAGCCAAGCTACTTGACCTCATGCAAGCTTTAATTAACATGTTGTTAACCAGTTAATCGCATTTATTCACTCTAATCATCACCATATGACAGATTGAGAATTATATTTCAGATTCAAGATCTCGGAAATTTTCAGCTCATAAGAATTCCAATTCACAAAACCAGAATTCCTTAGGTTCCTTAATTCATCAATTAACTTCATAGAATTAACATGCAGGGTCCTAGTCATCATAAACATTAAGTTTCACTCGGCTAATTACACTCAAATGCTCAGGTTATCACAGGAAAAACAGAATTTCAGTTGCATTTCCAATCCATCCTCTCGGCAGAATCATTCTCAATCAAAACAGAATTTTCCAATCTCCTTAGTTCATCATCCGATATTATCTTCAATTGAAGCCTTTTAATTTGCCCTTAAATTCTCACATGCAAGATTGCTGAGTTAATTAGCTAACATCCAGACCAGAAAATTCAGCTCGGCAGCAGCAAAACACTTTCATAAATCCAGAACTTGGTGAGACTACACTCGGGTGAGTTTGCATGCATAAAGTTCTGTTTCATTTTTATTTCTAGGGTAATCTAGGCTAATTAAATTCATGCATGACACTAATCATAATAATCATCCAAGATTCGATTAGTTAATCACTAATGCATGCCCAAATCAATTCCAGAAAACACCTTAGAGTTGCATTTCAAATCAGTTTCTCGGCTAAGACATTTTCCCCTTAAAACAGAATTTCCTTAAGCCTTACCATTATCATCCGCAAGCACAATCAACATGCATGGTCTTAATCATCAAGTATTCTCACGGCTAATTCCTTTAGAGTGCTCAGATCGTCACAGGAAAACCAAATGAAGCCGCAATTCAAATCAGCTTCTCAGCCGAAACATTTACTTCCAAAACAGATTTTCCCATGACTTTGATTTCATTAACTGGCTGTCTAAACCGTGCATGCATGTCCCTAAAGGTTCAATCTACCTCTGATAACTCCTAATATGATCTAGAAATTACCTCACAGCAAGCTAAGTTCTCGGACAGAAAGCTGAGGTCTATCCCTCTCCCTCGGCTCTTCTCCTCACGCACGGCAAGCTGGTTCTGGTTGGAGCTGGTGGATGTTGGTCTGAAGTTAACAAAGATGGTGATGGTCAGCAGCTCCTACGACTTCCACTAACTCTCCCCTTTCTTTCCTCTAGCTCACGCACAGAAATGGGAGGTATTGCAGCTCGGTCTCTCCCTCTCTATCTCTGGCGATGATAACAAAGTGGGAGTAGTGTGTTATCTGAGGTAGGAAGTGTGCAGATGTTATGGACTGGGATTGTGAAGTGGTGCTGCGGTTTTGAGGATGGTTGAGTGTCGGCAGAGATGGTGTGCTGCAGTGGTGAAGCTGCGGTTGGCCGAATGGAGCGGCTTGTGATCATGGTGTCCGGGGAGTTGTTTGGCTGCCTGGAATGGTTGTGGCCGTGGGGTAATTGTGAAGTTGTGAGGGGTATTTTAGTCTTTTCACTTCTCCTCCTATTATCCACTTAAGTCCTTGGTTCTAACTTAGCTCCAAAAATTGTCCCAAGTATGATTTGATCGCCTAATTATACGCTAATATACCTAAACCATTTTTATCGAATAATAATCAATTAAACTTGAATATTAAGGTTCCTAGTAATTCTTATATTAGTTAGCGATTGAATTAGTTATTAGAATTTCCAATTATTATATCTCAAGAATTAGAGTTAATCTAACTCGAAATTTATCGTTTTAGTAATATAAAGTCAAGTGAAACAATAATTTAATCCAAGGGTGTCAGTTTGCACATAAAGATTATCTTTACGCACTTATTGTGAAAACAGAGAAGGATAAGACTATACTTATCGAAATTTTCACGCCTTAAGTATGTTTAGTATATTTGTATCATATTTATCTAAAATTCATTGGTTTTCATCTTAACGCGGAAATTCCTATTAACATTTAACATTATTAACGATTAAAACTAGTTATCGGAAATCAAAGAATTTATTTTAAAGTAATAGAATTAATCCAACTCAAGAAATATTAATTTAGTATAGCAAAACCGAATAATTCAATATTGGCACAATTATATTATTTATTACATAGAAATTATCTTTACACCTTTATTTCAAAACAATTAATTACAATACTAGAATTCAAAGAAATTAATTATTAGATCAATGAAATAGTTTACCATTGAAATATGAAGTTAATGTAACAAAACTAAGAAGTTTAGTAGTTTAGCACAATTCTTTTATTTTACACCTAACGTTTATTTCTACGTACTCATTTAAAAACAATTGGACTTAGTGCTAAAATTTATTAAAGAATTAAAATGTAAATAAAATATGCACTGATATTTATATGTCTATTTTCAGGGTTCTCACAGTTTCCGCACTTGCATGTGCCGATTTTGCCGTTTTGCTTGTTTTGGGCACGTTAGTGGCCGTTTGTGATGTAATGTGATGCAATCTTCTATTTCAGACCGTGGTGAGTTAGGCGGAGCTGGTGGGGCCTACTCCTAGCTAACAAGCACGAAGTGATTTCTGCTCTTGTACTTTTGTGTTTTGGGTAAGTATTCGGGCCCTTTTTGTATATAACTTGCTTATGGGTTTAAGGTGAATGAAAGGGTACCTAGGCGAGGGTGTACTTCATCGCACTCGACCTAAACCCTAACTTGCACGCATATTTGTAAATGACATATGTGTATGAACTATTTTGGAACTAACCCCTTGAGCTTGTAGCTCGGGGTGACTTTTGGGTAATTTTGTGAAGTTCGTGAGTTTGGGGCCCGATCTCAAGACTTAGATGGACTATTCGAGTTGGCCGGGGCTTGGTCGAAACCAGTCCAATCTAGTCTGAGGTCACCAAGTTTGTGAATCCGGTTCACCGAGTAAGTGAACCAAGTTTGTGACCCGAGCTTGTGATTCAAGCTCAAGTTTGTGATTTCGTTCGCTCGAGCAAGTTCGTGAGGTGACTGGCCAGTGAGGGTGATAAGGTGTTAGGTAGGTGTACAAGTGGAGTTCTACGGACCTTATTCGTGGTCGACGGAGTGTCGACAGGAGGTCACGCATGGCAAACAACTTGGCTTTGGAGCCAAACTGTATCCTCCCTTTGTATTGTTACTTTTGCACTTGACTTGGCATTTTGTGAAATAATTGTTTATTTTAATATGAAATTTACGTGTTTACCCCGTGTACTTACTAAGCATATAGCTTACCCCGTTTCCTTTGTTTTCCTTAGCGGGGAAACTTTTGGACACTGCCACTAGTATAGTTAGGGTTAGTTGTAATAGTTGGTCGGTTAAGATGTTCCTTTTTGTTCTGGTGGTTTGTATATGGACCCACCTTAGGGTCCACCTTCTGCTGATTGTTATTATAATGTAATATGGTGGTCTGAATCGATACTTTTGAAGATGTAAATAGTACTCTTTTGGTTTAATATAGTTTTATTAGCTTTGTGTTTCGAGTCCTGGCACGAGCTAGGCAGGCGTCCCGCCGATACCCTAGGGTTCGCCCTTGGGAGAAGCGGGGGCGTCACACACTTACTCATAGCTAAACAAAAAAAATGTACATCCATAGAAAATAAATAACACATCCACTTCAACTTAATATATACATTGATGCTCAAATCCAGATACAAAGCTTCTATCCACCAAAAAAAAAAGCTTCAAAGTGTTTACATTTCGAGTACAATCAACCCTAGTCGGGTACTAGCGTGAGTACAAATTCAAAATTCAAAACAACCAGACTACGCTAGTCTGTACACGTCTCACGCCTCGCTCGTACCCCCTGTAAGGAAAACAAATGACGTGGAATGAGCTAAAAGCCCAGTGAGGTTCCATATAGCAAGTTGACCATTATTTAAGTGTGCAAGTATCACGTAGTAAAGTAATGAGTATGAAAAGTTCATAAAATTGAGTAATAACACTTCAAGCAGTAAATCTCAAATTGAACGAGTGTAGAGTGCTTTTGTTTTTCAAAAGAAACAATAAGCCAATAAGCAAGAATCATTCTCAAGTATAAGGATACGGATGGCTCTCAGGAGCCAACTTGCCATTGCGTCACCAGAGCTTGATCAAGTAATAGTTGACACTCCGTCAACTTTCAAGTAAGTAACCAATCCAGTAGAGTACCACTTACACTACTCTCCGTCCACCATTCACACCCCCTACTGGGCCCAAAATCCTCAATAAACACTGGTGGTAATACTCGAGTATACCGATTAGTCGAGGAGATAACACTCCACTCGACATTACTAACTACGCATGGTTCGTTATCTAATCGACCAAGCCCTTGCCGGCTCGAATCGATTAACTAGCCAGTGGGGTTTGGGTCCCCAAGAAGTCGATGAGATAACATCTCCAATCGATGGAATTAAAATAAAAGTATGGAGACGGGAATGTGAGGCACCTCCCACTCGAATTGAGTATGGTACATACTGTCACTCCACACTTACAAATCAAGTACAAATACATCAAGTTAATTGCAACAATAAACAAGTATATATCATGTTAGGGCAAGTGCAATAAAGTACACTCTTGTCCGATCAACAAATCTCATATCATTTATTTACATTGATCAAGTATTGAAAACAAGTGTCCAGTTCAACCAACTATTTGGAATCACTCACCAAAAGATGCGGTGCCTTTATGAGTTACGTTCGGGTATTACTCCCTGTGTGGAATCCAAATCTGCGATAAAATATTGTTTAAGAACTTTAGAAATGGACTAAGGGTCGAAACTTAAACGTTTCGTTTAATAAGAACCAAGTAATTGAAATTCATTTGGAGAATATTCGTAAAACACTCGTTCACTTTTCAAACTGTGAAACGTTGTAACAATTATGTTTGAAAATACCATTTGAGTCGAAAGTACGAGGAAAACGTCTTCGGAGTAGTTGTTATTTCATTTCCCAAGAGTACAAGTTTGGCCAAATTCTAACTTATATACCTCGATAACAGAAGACATATCTATCCTAGATGGTTCATGTGGTATTCGTTCTCAAGCCTTACTCAAGTCGTAAGTATCTCTTTCTAGTCCTCGGGCGTAAATTTGGGCAGCACGCCCTTTGTATTTACCTATTTTTCAGCCATTTATGGCTTCATTCTTTTCCTCAATCAATTCCAAAGTCACACACAAAATCATCTCATTTCAATAGCCATTCCATAGGCTCAAAGTCATACAAGTACAAAATCAAGCTAGGAACTTGTGCGGAAATAAAGTTTGAATCAAGAAACAAAAGACAGATTTGACGTTGTTTTGCGTAACGGACACAACCGAGGCTACGCTTATCGGATTGAGGTACAATTTATACTGTTTTGAAGCTAAGACAGAGGGCTACAATTTTTATGAAGACAACTTAGTCTAGTTTGCGACAGCCCCACCTCCCCCTAAGGCGAACCAGAGGGTTCGGCAGGCCGCCTGCCCAGCTCTCGCCGGGACTCAGTCGTTCACTAAAGTCCTCAAACAGATTACAATATAAATCTCAAATATTAAATCAAATTCTCCAATAATTACATATCAAACGCGAAGCATCCACGCTTCCACTGCGCCACTCTGATCCATGATCCCAATTAGGATACAGGAGGAATTCCACAACAATAAAATCACAACAAGCCTTCCTTCGCCACGAGCCCTGTGGAGGGGAATAAAATCGTTTTGGGGTGAGCTAGAAGCTCAGCGAGTAACCAGTAAAATCAGTAATCAAATCGGTTTCACAATAGTTCATTTCAAAAATGTCATAAATCAATGATGGAGTATCAATAATTCAAGAAACATTTACAATGGAAAGCGATAGCAACATTCATTAAAAGGATACGGGCCCACATGGAGCTATTTGTTTGTTCGTTCGATCCCCTAACATTTCCCCTTATTTCCCCAATCATTTAAAAAAAACATTTTTGTAAGTAGAATCCCTCGTTCATCATTTTGTTCGTTCATCCCTTTTCCGGACGTTGGCCGGACTCCACCCATCCGGACGTGGCCGGACTACAAGGTAATACTCGAGTATACCAAATTCACCCAGGGTCACCATATCGCCCGACCGAGTCCGCTTCTGGCTCGAGTCGATCGGTAACGAAGGGCAGGGCCCAATTCAGCCAAACGGCTTACATTCATGCGCAACTAGCATTTAATCATTGAAACTTTCACATTTATTTAGGTCGAGTGCGATAAAGTACACACTCGCCTAGAAAACTCGTTTTAACAATCATTGAATGCACTTAACACATTATCAATCAATCATAACAAGCCAATACGTCAAGGAATATAGCAAACAAGGAACACTCACATGCAAGCACGCATGATATACAAGAAAACAGTTCAAAAGTAAATAATGCAAGAAAACAGTTCAAAAGTAACTTTGGAAACAGTTCAAAAGTAAATAATGCAGGAAACGGTTCATAAATAACTTTAGAAATAGTTTGAGGTCACTCACCTCAATGGCTCAGAAATCATCCATCATATAACATTGCCTTGCTCAAATCCAAGTCTTAGATCACAAACTCAATACAAACAAGTTCCTTCAAAGTTCGGACAGCACTTCCCCTGAATTTGCTAACTTTTCCAGCCATCACGGCTTCATTATTTCCTCATTCCAACCCAAAGGTACACACACAATAACAAGTTCATCCAATAGCCATTCAGCAAGCTCCAAGTAGTACTAGTACAAGTCAAGCTAGGGAAAAGTTCGGAAATGAAAGTTAAGCTCAAAACCAGAAAATAGTTTTGGACGTCATTTTACGGTAATGGTACCAAAGGCACTACGATCATCGGATGAAGGTGTAAGACCCACCGTTTCGAAGATAAGAGATAGGGTTACAATATTTCAGAAGGTCAATCAACCCAGTTTCGAGTGTAACCAGGTCAAAAATGCAAGATACTATACCAGAATCACAAAAATAGATTCAAAGAACGCATTCTAGCGGAAACATCATAAATCAGGCTATCCAAGTCCAAATCCAGAAATTCTAAAACCAGATGAAAGCTAAGCAACAGGGGTAAATTTCATCAGAAGACCTCAACAACCAATTCCTAAGCAATTCCATCCAAAACAACCAATTACAGGAGCAATTCTTACATTCGGGTAAAACCAGAACAGCAATAGTAATTTCGACTTTTCTCATTCTACACTACTCCGATTGACCTGAAATTTTTTAGGTACCTCTAAAATGTCATTCCCTACAACTTTCATGTTTTAATACAAGGCCAATTCGGCCTCTAACTAGGAGCTACAAATTCGGGCAGAATGAAGAACATCAAACCCTAACTTTCCAAGATTTCTTCCAAAACAGAAATTGGTTGCAATTTACCACTTTTTCCACCTCATAGAGTCCTTAAATATCATTTCCAATCATCATATATAACCACACAATCATATCCATATGAAAACAGAAAAATCCCCAATAATTATAAAACTTCCCCAATTCAACCAAAACCAAGATATAATCCATAAAAGTGCATCTTATACCACCACCAATCATGAATTGAACATCATTAGAGGAAGGAAAGTGGTTCTTCACAACTCACCTTAGCAACACAAGAAAGAGAGCAACTAGTCACCTTAGCTTTCCAAACAACTTCACAACCAAGCTCAACTCCACCAAACTAAGAGGTTTTATGGAGTAAATTCAAGTTTAATCGGTTGGACTTGAAGATTGAGTGAGATGAGAAGCTAGAAAGTTGAGAGATTTTTCTTCTTTTCCTTTGAGAGAGAGCCGGCCATGAAGCATAGAAATAGGATGATTTTTGGGTCAAAATTGAGTATTAGTAAAGGTAAGAAATAATGGTCAAAGTCCAAGATTAAATCACAAGGTGACACTTGTCACCTTTTTGGTTTAAAACTTATCTTTTTGTCTCTCCAATACAAATATCTTAACACCTTGTAAAATAATATCACTTAATACAAAATTCCAACAAGTTGTCAAAAATATAATGCATTTACCGCACTTACGGGTCCCACGTTCAAAATACGCTCTTAATTTCTCAAAAACTAACCGATACTAGAAAAATCATTTTTAAACTATCTTTGCTCATAAACTTTATCTGGGGAATTTTTCTAATAAAGAAAATGTAGAAAAGGCGGGCGATTAAAAAAAATAAACCCTAGAAAATTAGAACATTTCCGGGTTCTCACTCTCATTCTTTTCGGGGCGTCACACAGTTTCTAGTGTATCCAAGTCATATTTCCAATTTACAGAATCAGATTCATACCAACAGGCTAGTTAACTGCACTACATTCAAATGGCTATAACTCAAGCTACCGAAGTCCGATTAAGGCTTTGTTAGGGGTGTTGGAAAGTTAAAACATAGGGATAAAAGTTTCATGTTTTGGCCAAAGACTGGTTTGGTACCAATCAAGGTGAAAAACGCAGCCAACATGAGGAAATGTCAAAATTGTCTGCTGGACTCTACCTAGGGCAGTCTCAGGGGTATTTTTGTCGTTTCATAGGATACAATGCTCCGATTGAGCTGAAATTTTGTAGACAACTATAAAACATCATTCTCTATAATTTTCATGTTTTAGGCTAAGCTTAATTCGGCCTCAAACATGGTGAACTAGAACCGGGCAGAACAGGGTATACCTTAATTTCAATTCTGGAAATTTGCAACAATCACGGTATCAATCTCATTTTAAGCTTGAAACAATCACTACCACCTCTTATACCAACTTATATACATCATATACCATCCATACAACAAGTATGATAAGTGAATCATTCAAACCCTAACTCAAATTCATCACCCCAACCATTGCTAGAGTTATCCTCCACTTCTCCTTGAAATTTTTGGTTCCTTAAGCTTCGCATGCTCTCAACCTACAAGTTAATCAGTTTAGTTTTTCTTGGTTTCACTCACAACTCTTGATTTGAGGTTGGAAATAGAAAATCTCTTCATTCTTTCTCCCTCTACTTGCTCTCGGCCAAACAAGAAAAAAATGGTGAAGAAATGAGCTAAAATGAAGATAAGAAGGTAAGAAAGTTGGCTTGGTCAAAGGGCCTTAAATGGCCAACACTTGTCACACTTAGGTTCTCACAATTTTTTTTCTTTTCTCTCTCTCTTGGGGTCAAGAATTTCGGCTGCCTTGAAGGGTATTTTGGGATGATTTTTGCTGAAATAAAAGTAAGGAGATTGAGGTAATAGAGTAGTGTTCAAGTGGTGTGTTCAATCGAAAAAAAACGGTACACGTCGGTTCGAGCCGATTTTCCTTAAATCGCGTATACTAGAATTTTAACTTATAATTCACTAACTTATTATTATCACTTCTACTCACACACTTAACAACACCTAAAAGTCACTCTTAATCACCAAATTTGATCCACACTTCGTACCGGATAGTCACACTACGGATAGACGTAAAAACCCTAATTCGCGCAAACTTGAAATCGAAAAGAGAAAACCCTTACTTCTATCTTCATTTGCGCTTATTGTGGGGTGATTAGGCAGTAGGGCTATTATAAAATAATAATTTCCAAATAAAAGGGAATTTTTAAGAAAAATATAAGGAATTTGCAAGTCCTCACACTCTCTCCCCCTTAAAGAAATTTCGTTCTCGAAATTTTCTTACCATCAGGACTATAACACCCTAAGTTAAATGGCAGATCATACCTTCTACGTTCTCTTCCCCCTTCGACGGTCCAGGGTTGGCCTTGGTCGATTGCCGGGTCCCTTTCTCGTCCCATAATAGGACCGGACAATTAGCAATCCAATATTTGGTGCTCCCACATCGCAGGCATTCTCCCCCTCTTTTTTGACAACTCTCCTTAATATAGTTGATTTTTCCACAATAGCCACAAGATAAGTGGAGGATTGAGGTTTGATCTCCTTGTGAGACAGCTTTCAGTTGCTGTCCTCCACCTGGGGCTCCTCTCGGAGTATCTTATTTAGATGTCCCCAAAATTTTCACACCACTAGCTCCTCGACCAACCTTAAAGGGTGGCCTACATCGTTCACCTTGTTCTTGATTTCGATTTTCACTAGGTGCATCCCTTTTCTTTGCATGGAAGCCCTTCACTTGTGCCCTTGCAATTTCTATCCTTTGGACTTTTTCCGGATCCTTCGTAAAAGTTTTACTTTGTGCCATTGCTAAAACCTCTTCAGGAATCCCTTCGTATTGCCTTTTCAGTTCTGTGTTCTCGTGTAATAGCTCAACTTTCTTCGAATATTCGTGTTTCCATCGCCCTTCCCAATACTCGGCTTATCTCTTTTGGACCTCTATTTCATTTCGAAGAATCTCGAGTTCCTTATATATATCATCCGAATGTGCCATCTCACGGATTCATTGGGACTCAAATGATAGCCTGCCAGGCAGATTAATGGATCAGAGTAAATAACTGAGCACAAGTGGCAATCTAACCATATAACTGTTAAGTTCCTTAGCTCCCAATCCAACCACGGAAGATCAAATGAAACGGACGGGAAAGTAGAATCTAATTAGGGCAATATCTGAAAATACAAGGCATCAAGGGAGCATAACCAAGGGTAGAAGAAAGAAATCGGTCTTCGGTAAGACTTTCTCGACATATACTACAACCTAATCATCCTCTATAGGAACCCTAGCCAGACTATTACTCGATTCGTCCATGATAACACTCCTGGGTATTCAGGTACAAGAATCCACAATAAGGTAATTCACAACTCGAGTCGGCCGGTCCCAAGAGTAAATCACCCATATTAGAGATTCCTACCCAGCATACATATCTAAGATTCCCAACAATAGATCTTTGTTTCACACTTAGTAAGTCAATCCCCACAGTCCGAGAACCCTCTCCCGGCATGAGCTCGATAGGAGCTCTGATACCATCTGTGACGGCCCCACCTCCCCCTAGGGCGTACCCAAGGGTTCGGCGGGTCGCGTGTCCAGCTCTCGCCAGGACTCACTCACTCATAGCTCAACAAAAAAACCGTACATCCATAGAAAATAAATAACACATCCAATTCAACTTAATATATATACATTGATGCTCAAATCCAGATACAAAGCTTCTATACACCAAAAAAAACTTCAAAGTGTTTACATTTCGAGTACAATCAACCCTAGTTGGGTACTAGAGTGTGTACAAATTCAAAATTCAAAACAACTAGACTACGCTAGTCTGTACACGTCTCACGCCTCGTTCGTACCCCTTGTAAGGAAAACAAATGACGTGGAATGAGCTAAAAATCCAGTGAGGTTCCAGATAGCAAGTTAACCATTATTTAAACGTGCAAGTATCAAGTAGTAAAGTAATGAGCATGAAAAGTTCATAAAAATAAGCAATAACACTTCAAGTAGTAAATCTCAAAATGAACGAGTGTAGAGTGCTTTTGTTTTTCAAAAGAAACAATAAGCCAATAAGCAAGAATCATTCTCAAGTATAAGGATACGGATGGCTCTCAGGAGCCAACTTCCCATTGCGTCACCAGAGCTTGATCAAGTAATAGTTGACACTCCGTCAACTTTCAAGTAAGTAACCAATCCAGTAGAGCACCACTTACACTACTCTCCGTCCACCATTCACACCCCCTACTGGCCCAAAATTCTCAATAAACACTGGGGGTAATACTCGAGTATACCGATTAGTCGAGGAGATAACACTCCACTCGACATCAATAACTACCCATGGTTCGTTATCTAATCGACCAAACCCTTGCCGGCTCGACTCGATTAACTTGCCAGTGGGGTTTGGGTCCCCAAGAAGTCGATGAGATAACATCTCCAATCGACGAAATTAAAATAAAAGTATGGAGATGGGAATGAGAGGAACCTCCCACTCGGATTGAGTGTGGTACATACTGCCGCTCCACACTTACAAATCAAGTACAAATATATCAAGTTAATTGCTACAATAAACAAGTATATATCATGTTAGGGCAAGTGCGATAAAGTACACTCTTGCCCGATCAACAAATCTCATATCATTTATTTACATTAATCAAGTATTGAAGACAAGTGTCCAGTTCAACCAGGTATTTGGAAGCACTCACCAAAAGATGCGGTGCCTTTATGAGTTACGTTCGGGTATTACTCCGTGTGTGGAATCCAAATCTGCGATAAAATATTGTTTAAGAACTTTTGAAATCGACTAAGGGTCGAAACTTAAACGTTTCGTTTAATAAAAACCAAGTAATTGAAATTCATTTGGAGAATATTCGTAAAACACTCGTTCGCTTTTCAAACTGTGAAACGTTGTAACAATTATGTTTGAAAATACCATTTGAGTCGAAAGTATGAGGAAAACGTCTTCGGAGTAGTTGTTATTTCATTTCCCAAGAGTACAAGTTTGGCCAAATTCTAATTTATCTACCTCGATAACAGAAGACATATCTATCCTAGATGGTTCAAGTGGTATTCGTCCTCAAGCCTTACTCAAGTCGTAAGTATCTCTTTCTAGTCCTCGGGTGTAAATTTGGGCAGCACACCCTTTGTATTTACCTATTTTCTAGCGATTTATGGCATCATTCTTTTCCTCAATCAATTCCAAAGTCACGCACAAAATAATCTCATTTCAATAGCCATTCCATAGGCTCAAAGTCATACAAGTACAATTTGAGAACCCTAAAATTTTTACGTTTTCTTAGCCTTTTGTTTATTCTCACTTCCCCTTGTTAAGTGAAAATGTGTTAACCATTTGTTTTCAACAAATGAAGGTTTTGATATTACGTGTATTTGGGTGAACGATATGTATATACGTGTATGTGTTGGAAGTACGGTTGAGCGCGGCAATTGAACTAGGATTATTTTATTTCTTTGCCTAAATTTTATACTTTCCTTGGAAATATTAAAATTTCTATGCATTTTTACAAGCAAGTACAGTTTTAAATTCATTTTTCTATTATGAGTTAGTGTATGTTAGTTTCAAGTGCATTATAGACGTGGGACCCGCTAGTGCGATATAATTTTGGTGACTAAGTGAGTTTTGTGCTAAGTGTTATTATTTTACAAGGTGCTAGGAGATAATTGGAGATTAGTTAGATAGATTACCATTGAGAGACAAGAGGTTAAGTTTGGAAACAAAAAGTGCCAAGTGTCGCGTTTTGGTTAGGTTTGGACTTTGACTATTTTTCCTCTACCTTTACTAAACATAAAATTTGACCAAGATCATCTTCATCTTCTCCATAAGCTGGCCGAAAATTTTGAGGGAAGGAAAGGGAGAGAAACTTCATTTTTCACTTCAATTTCTCGCTCCATATTGAACTCCAACCAGAAATTTTGCAAAACCCACCATAAAAGTGCTAGGTAAGGTGGTTTTTAGGGTGTTTGTGGAGTTATTTTTGGAGGACAAGCTTAAGCTACCATCTTTCTTAGGGAGATAAGGTAAAGTTTCAAGAAACTCCTTCTTTACTTCAATTAATGGGCAATTTGTGGTTATAGTTGTTGAATTAGTAATTTTGTGAGAAAATTGCATGGGTTGTAGTGGATTTGTGGATATTTCAGTTTTCTTGGTGAAATTTCTACCATAATATGAAGATTGATGATTAGTCATGGTTTGATAGTTTTGATATATGAAATATCTAGTGTTTAGATGGTAGTTGACTTGGTTTAAAGAAAATTCTGGTTTGTGGGTACAAATTCCAGCTTAGGGTTCCAATGGTAGTAATCTGCCCTGTTCTGCCCGAATCTATTTGGCCATTTTAGAGGCCAAATTAGGCTTAGCATAAACATGAAAGTTGTAGAGAATGATGTTTTATAGTTTCTTACAAAATTTCAGCTCAATCGGAGCAACGTAGCCTGTGAAAAGACAAAAATACCCCTGACTCTCATAAGTTTAGTCCAGTGGACAATTTTGATATTTCACAACACTAACCGTGTCTGTTCACCCTGATGTGTACTGAATTATCCTTTGGCCAAAACACGAAAGTTGTAGTGCTATGTCTTAGCTTTCCAACACCCCTGGAATCACCTCATTTGGACTTCAGTAGCCAGAGTTATTGTCGTTTACGCATAAGGCGGTTAACAAGCTCGAATGTGAGATTCTGGTTCTGTTATTTGAGATTTTGACTTAGATACACTACAAACTGGACTGAGTGGTTTTCATCAAAGTTGTAGGCCTTTGTCTTAGCTTCGAAACGGTGTAAATTTTACCCAAATCCGATAAGTATAGCTTCAGTTGTGTCCATTACGTAAAACAACATCAAATCTGTCTTTTGTTTCTTGACTCAACCTTCATTTCCGCACATGTTCCTAGCTTGATTTTGTACTTGTATGACTTGGAGCCTATGGAATGGCTATTGAAATGAGATGATTTTGTGTGTGACTTTGGGATTGATTGAGGAAAATAATGAAGCCATAAATGGCTGGAAAATAGGTAAATACAAAGGGCGTGCTGCCCAAATTTACACTCGAGTATTAGGTAACGCTTTGAGAGCGAATACCATATGAACCATCTAGGATATTTGCATCTTCTTTTATTGAGGTATACAAGTTAGAATCTGGCCGAAACTTGTACCCTTGGAAAAATGAAATTTTCGACTAATACAAATACGTTTTCTTTGTCACTTCAATTCAAATGGAGATTTTAAAGTTTTACGATTGAGCCTAAGTATTACAAATATTTTACTTATATCCTTTGGTTTCAATGTACTCTTCTCACTAACAAAACTTATATTTTGTACTAGTACATATTCGAATTTTCTTTGAATCACTTAAATCTTTGATAGTTGAAGCATAATGTGTTCTTTTGATTATATTAGGGTTCCTTGGTAATTAAGGGTAATACCCGGAAGAACACTTTGGACGTTATTTTGCGTAAATAGGTGAGTGTTCCTTGTTTGTTATATTTTCATTGACTATGTGGCTTGTTCTTGATTATATGACTTGTTATGAACGAATGACAACATGTTAAATGTTTTCAATGATTGCTTAAAATGAGTTTTCTAGGCGAGTGTGTACTTTATCACACTCGACCTAAATGAATGTGAAATTTTCAATGATTAAATAATTAAATACTAGTTGCGCATGAATGTAAGCCGTTTGGCTGAACTGGGCCCTTGCCCTTCGTTGCCGGTCGACTCGAGCCAGAAGCAGACTCGGTCGGGCGATTTGGTGACCCTGGGTGAACGTTTGGTATACTCGAGTATTACCTTATTGTCGGGTGGAGCCTGGCCAACGTCCAGGAGGGGGTGAATGAAATCAACGAACGAATGTCAATGCAAACGAGGATTTTATTTACAAAAATGCATTTTTAAATGATTGGAGGAATAAGGGGAATGACAGGAGAATGAATGAACGAACGAACGAATGAATGGCTCCCTGTGAGCCCGTATCCTTTTAATGAATGTGTTAGTATTGCTTTCCATTGTAAATGTTTCGTGAATTATTGATTATTGATGGTTAATGCATTGAACCTATTGTTTGATTATGTGTTCGGAACCTCACTGAGCTTTTAGCTCATCTTTTTAGTTTTGTTTTCCTTAATAGGGGAAGGCGAGCAAGGACGAGAGCTCGGTATAGACTAGTCTTGACTAGTTTCAGATTTTTGTAATGGTTCTCGCCTTACCTTTCGGCACGGGTTAGATGTATGAAGGATTGAGAACCTTTGTATATTCGGTGTTTGTACTCCCTTTTGAGATAGAAATGTATATAAGTTTCGCTTTAAATTTTGGATTGTTGATATATTTATTCCTGTGGTTTTATTCCGGTTTTAAGTGAGGATTGAAGTGAACGACTGAGTCCCGGCGAGAGCTGGGCAGGCGGTCCGCCAAACCCTTTGGTTAGCCTTAGGGGGAGGTGGGGTTGTCGCATACAAGATCAAGCTAGGAACATGTGCGGAAATGAAGTTTGAGTCAAGAAACAAAAGACAGATTTGACGTTGTTTTACGTAACGGACACAACCGAGGCTACACTTATCGGATTGAGGTACAATTTATACTGTTTCGAAGCTAAGACAGAGAGATACAATTTTGATGAAGACCACTTAGTCCAGTTTCTAGTGTATCCAAGTCATATTCCCAATTTACAGAACCGGATTCATACTAACAAGCTAGTTAACTGCACTACAATCAAATGGCCATAACTCAAACTATCGAAGTCTGATTAAGGCGTTCTCAGGGGCGTTGGAAAGCCAAAACATAGGGCTAAAAGTTTCATGTTTTTGCCAAAGACTGGTTTGGTACGGATCAAGGTGAAAAATGCAGTGAACATGAGGAAATGACAAAACTGTCTGCTGGACTCTACCTAGGGCAGTCTCAGGGGTATTTTTGTGTTTTCACATGCTACGATGCTCTGATTGAGCTGAAATTTGGTAGGCAACTATAAAATATCATTGTCTACAATTTTTATATTTTATGCTTAATTTGGTCTTTATCATGGTTAACTAGAACCAGGCAGAACAGGGTATACCTTAACTTCAATTTTGAAAATTTGCTACAATCAAGGTATCAATCTCATTTTTAGCTTGAAACCATCACTACCACCTCTTATACCAACTTATATACATCATATACCACCCATACAACAAGTATGATAGGTGAATCATTCAAACCCTAACTCAAAAATTCATCACCCCAACCATCCAAAATCACTTGATATAAGCATTACAACCACAAATACAAGCTACTAAGCAACTTCAACATGATTAAGGAAAAAGAAAAGAGTGGTCAGCCATATTACCTCAAAACAAAGCTTGCTAGAGTTATCCTCCACTTCTCTTTGAAACTTTGGTTCCTTAAGCTTCCCAAGCTCTCAACCTACAAGTTAATCGGTTTAGTTTTTCTTGGTTTCACTCACAACTCTTGATTTGAGGTTGGAAATAGAAACTCTTTTCACTCTTTCTCCCTCTCCTTGCTCTCAGCCAAACAAGAAAAAAATGGTGAATAAATGAGCTAAATGAAGATAAGAAGGTAAGAAAGATGGCTTGGTCAAAGGGCCTTAAATGGCCAACACTTGTCACACTTAGGTTCTCACAATTTTTTTTCTTTTCTCTCTCTCTTGGGGTCAAGAATTTTGGCTGCCTTGAAGGGTATTTTGGGATGATTTTTACTGAAATAAAAGTAAGGAGATTGAGGTAATAGAGTAGTGTTCAAGTGGTGTGTTCAATCGGAAAAAAAATGGTACACGTCGGTTCGAGCCGATTTTCCTTAAATCGCGTATACTAGAGTTTTAACTTATAATTCACTAACTTATTATTATCACTTCTACTCACACACTTAACAACACCTAAAACTCACTCTTAATCACCAAATTTGATCCACACTCCGTACCGGATAGTCACACTACGGATAGATGTAAAAACCCTAATTCGCGCTAACTTGAAATTGAAAAGAGAAAACCCTTACTTCTATCTTCATTTGCACTTATTGTGGGGTGATTTGGTAGTAGGGCTATTATAAAATAATAATTTCCAAATAAAAGGGAATTTTTAAGAAAAATATAAGGAATTTGCAAGTCCTCACAGTAGAGGAGTATTCCTCAAATGGAAGTTGAATTGTGCCAATTTTGGTGTTATTCTAAGACTATTTTGATGTACAAATAAGTTACCAAAGTTATTCTTCAAATCTAGAAAAATTGCCCAACAGCCCTCATTTTGAACCAACTTTGAGCTGCTATATCTTGGCGCTCAAAACTTCGATTCTTGTTCCATTTGTTGTGTTTTAAACTTTGATTGTAACTCTAATTGAGTTTCAAATTTAGAGGCTAGTTCACATTCTGTCAATTTTGCCGAATTTCCAAAGTTTGCCAAAAATCAACCTCGAATCTGTCTTGGAAGTGCAAGTCAGTAGCTTTAAATCGAAATTTAAGTGTCTTCCATTTAGAATCATGGAAAAATGTCTTCTAAAAACTTTTAGTACTTTGGAATTAGTTTCCAACGGTATCAAGTTTCCAATTTTTGACCTACAGAGAGTGAGATATGATTTTTCAAAGATTGCATCTCAAATCTGGAATTTCTGAACTTGAAGGGAATTGAGGTTTTAGAAACTCTCCATTACCCTTGGATATTGCTTCACCGTTTTACACTTGGTTTCAAAGATGAAAATCAGTTTTTTCTTGTATTATTAAACCCCACTTTTGAGCCTCGATTTACGAGTAATTAAGGCTCTCTTTCATGATATTTTCTTAGGTTGTACAAGTGTACAATCTACCTTGTTAACTAGGCGTTTATAAGGGATTGTGTGTGATAGTTAACTATTATTTGTTCACGCACTCAAGGAGACCTTCAAGAGGATCTCACAGTGGACGCCTAAAACCCTCACTTGAACACTTGATTGTGCACCACTCTCTTATTTTGACTAGGTGAGTGTCAAGTGCATGTTTTGGTACAATTATGTGAATTGCTTCTCATGAACTGAAAATTGATAACTGCTGAGTCGAGTGTGTACTTTATCGCACTCGTTCTCATTTAAATGAATTGTAATTGAATTGCCTGAATTGAATTGAATTACCTAATCTGAATTGAATTGAATTACCTGACCTGAATTGAATTGAATTGAATTATATTCTATGGCTGCATATGTCGCTGGAGTGAAACTCCTCGACTCATACCTGACCTGGGGGACGCCCAAATCTCATCGGCCGACCTTGGTCTCGAGCCGACATGGGCTTGGTCGGGAACCTTGGTGAGCCATGAGAAAACCTGTATAAGCTTGATCTATTGGAGAGATCTTGCTTGGCCTACTCGTGCAGTAGCGCCTTTATAGAAGTTCGGGCCCGGTGGGGGGTTGTATGGTGGACGGATCTGTGAAGTTAGTGGAGATCTACGGTGTGACAGCCCCACCTTCCCCTAAGGCGAACCAAAGGGGTTAGCGGACTGCCTGCCCAGCTCTCGCCAGGACTACGGTACAGTTTACGTCGTTCTATAACGTTCCGGAACATACCATTACACGCAAACAAGTCAAAATCATAAAAATAAAAAAAAATGAAACTTTGCGCCGAAGATGAATAGTGCAGGACACGTCAGAAATCCGGATTCAGTCCAGAGCCTTTTCGTTCAAAATTTTCTTTTGCCGTTTGATAGCCAAATCATTCCGAAAGTCAACCAAACATCAACCAAGCATATATACATTGAAATTCAATATTTACAACCACCTTGGCATGTCAAAAGCTATGTATCATGGATATACATGTTTGGTTTGCCATTCAACAGATAAACCCACTATACATTAGGGTTTCATGCAAGAGCGATTCAAAATGGCATATACATGGCTCAATTTGGCAACCAACTTCCAAAAGGGTTCATTTTCCTGTAAGGAAAACAAATGGAACAGAGTGAGCTAAAGCTCAGTGAGTTACCACCACCAAAGCATCTAAAATCACATAAGAACAATCGTTCAATGCAAGTATGCCAATAAGAAGTAAATCAAATCAGTGAAAGGATACGGACGGCTCTCAGGAGCCCATTTCCACGCTTATTTCTTGATCCAACCTCATTGACCCTCCGTCAATGCTAAGAGTAACCATCCGTAGACATCACTTACATCCAACCGTCCAACTATCATACCCCAACCGGGCCCGCACTCCATTCAGTCATTTTGGTAATACTCGAGTATACCGGAACCAAAGGTCTCATTACCACAAGATTCCACAGTACAGTCCCCGTGGCATGACAATTTTCACGACCAAGCCCTCGCCGGCTCGATCCAATTGACTACCAAACGGGGTTGAGCTCAGTGATACAGTAAAGCCATTGGACATGCACCCCAATGACACCAAATCAGTTTCCATGAATGGAATTCAGTATCTCATATAACAAGTGCAGTATTTCAGTAAAACGGTAAATAGCTATGAAGGAAATCACAAGGGGTGAGGGCGGTCAAGTACACCCTCACCTCAACCGCTTCCAACAACCAATTAAGCCTTCAAGGCATCAAATACACATAGCACAAAGCCACATTATAACAAGTAAGTGAGTAGTATACTCACCAAGCAAGAAAGTGGTGTTTCATACACCGTGGTCACCAAGACGTCGTGAGCTACCGTCACGTCCTAAAACATATAAAACATACAATGAGACTCGATAACGAGTCATAAAACAACGCCAATCACAACCCAATAGAGTTTCATATACATAACTAAGCATGATAGCAAACCAGAAATTAGAAGTAGCATTAGTCTTGGCCCCAAATAGAAAAACTGTTTTGCCCTTGTTATGCGGTAATGGCGTCAAATTCACTACGGTTATCGGATGGGGGTGTAAGACCCACCGTTTCGAAGCTATGAAATATAGCTACAACAATGTAGAAGGCCACTCAGTCCAGTTCCTCGCACAAATAGGTCAAATGTGACAAAAACTAAACCAGCATTACCAAAACAGGTTTGCAAAACACACAAAACTGTAATGAACACAACTCAGTCTATACAGGTCCAAATGTCGAAATTCCAAAGGCATATGATAGCTAAGATATCCAGATACATTTCATCAGAAGACACCAACAACAGAATCCAAAGAAATTCCAGTCAAAACAGACAATTCCTATCGCAGTTCGGACATTCTGTTCACCAAAAACAGCAACAGTAAAAACGGAATAACTCACTCTATACTACTCCAAATTCCCTGAAATTTTGTAGGCACTTCATACTTATCAATACCTACAACTTTCATGTTTTGACCAAAGTCCAATTCGGCCTCTATCTATGACCTAAAATTTCGGACAGATTAGGGGTTCATGAACCCTAACTTTTCACATTTCATTCCAAATCCAAAATTGGTTGCATTTAACCACAATTCACACCTACTAGAGCCAAAGCCCCTTATTACCAACCATCATACTAGTCCAAAACATCAAAATCATATGAAACCAGAAAATTCATCATAAAATGGAAAACTTCACCAAAACTCTTCAAATCAAGAAATAAATCACATTTTCCAACACTCAAGCCACTTCTAAGCATAATATAACCATCATTAGGTGTAGTAGGGGGGTTCAAGCATCACTTACCAAGTAGCAAGAGAGAGAGAGATGTTGGCCACCTTAGAGCTTCAAACAAACTTCACTAATACACTTACTATCACTAGAAGAAAGGTTTTTATGGAGTAGAATCTAATCTAGGCTTTTGTTTGTAGAAGATTGAAGCATATGGAAGCTTGAAAGTTGAAGAATTTCCTTCCTTCTTTGCTCAAGGAGAACCGGCCACAAGGAGAGAAAAATGGTGAATTTTGTGCAATTTTTGATATTTAATCCTTTGGTAAAAAAAAAGTCAAGAAAGTGAATAGTGTTTCTTAAAGTCCAACTAATGAGAAGATGACACTTGTCACCTCATTAAATGCATTCTTATCTTTCTTATTCCCTCTCACATCAATCACTTCACACATTCTACTTATCTCTTGACACCCGCTAAATTTTACACAGTATCCGAAACTTAACCTTATTGGCCGAATTTTTCCGAACTATTCGCACTAGTGGGTCCCACGTCCACTATTTACTCTTAATTTTCTAAAAACTCTCCAATACTAGAAAAATCATCTTAAAACTATAATTACGCATAAAATCTACCAGAAAATATTTCTAAGCCCGAAAAGGCAAAAATATAAGCAATTAAGGGGTAATAAACCCTAGAAAAAAATAATTAGGATTTTACGGGTTCTCACATACGGACTTAAAATACCGACCCGGTTGACGGAGTGTCATTGCGGGAAAGTATTCGATCGAGATTGGCAAAGCAAGTGGAAATTAGCTCCTGAGAGCTACCATATCCTTGAATTGTTTCTGTTTAAATTTCACTTGAATTGTTAATTACCCGAATATTACTATTGTACTTGTTAAATGGGATTGTTACGTGGACAACGTGCTTTCATGTATGTTTCTTGGCCTCACGAGTAATTGCTCACCCCATAGATTTTTTTCCCTTAACAGGAGCGGATGTGGAGTGAAACTTGGAGAAACCTTTGGGATGAACTTTTGTATTAGGGTTTCGATTGTAATTGACTAGACATCTTTTGGCAGTTGTTTATTTTGGAAAATTGATGTATTTTGAACTCGTGGTGTAAGATCGGATATTTATAGATGGAAGCATCTGTATTTTCTTACTTTGTCTTGTCGTATTAGCTATTATTGTATTAAGGTTGAACGAAAATTGTACCGAGTCCTGGCGAGAGTTGGGCAGGCGTTCCACGGATACCATTTGGTTCACCTTAGAGAGAAGTGGGGGCGTCACAGTTGGTATCAGAGTGCTAGGTTAGAGACCTAATTGGGAGATGTGTTAGGGACTTTACCCTTAAGATTTGAGATGAGATGACTTAGTCATATTTTAAGTGATATCTGAGCGAGTTAGTGACTAATTTTCTAATCCAAAAATTGTGGTTGTTTTGCAGGGATGGAAAATGGAAACGGGAACCCTGCTGCTAATGGGAATGGTCATGCCAATGGCCATGTAGAGCCTCCTATGCCTATTTACTATCGAGTTCTTCGTGGATGAACTCGCGTGCGCTACTCACCCACTACTAGGTATCCTCGATGTCCATGTAGGTCGACGTATGCATACCCGAACCACCTTGTACTAGCCCTTGATGATGAGTGTTGTCAGTTGGTGAACACCAACCGAGACCTACTCCAGGAGATAGAGGAGCTGAGCTAGATAGTGAATGCTCAGAGTGAGAGGATTGCTGAGCTTGAGGAGGTATTGGCAGGCGAGGTGGCTACGGCTGAGGTCACTCGCGATGAGCTTCAGAGGACTAGGGCTCGACTTACTAGGTTAGGTGAGGAGGTCCGAGATCGGATTTTTGGGATCCTAGCAGATACTAGTATGTTGGTTGATGAGATGATGGACATTATCCAGAGTCCAGCTCAAGAGGAGGATCCTGAGGAGAAGATTCCACCTGGTAGCCCTACTATAGACTAGATCCAGAGTGATAGGCCATTTTGACTGATATAGTTTGAATTAACTGGGGTGATGCTAGTGCCAAAGACATTGTACTTTTGTTTGACTGTGTGGCCTACTTTTGAGGCACTTGACTTTACTTTAGTCGTATGTGACTAAAAGTACTTTTGTGGCACTTGTGTGCTATATTTTTGTACTCCCCCATGACTTACTAATTGTATGAACTTTAACGTGTTAATGTATGTAAATTATTTTATTTCCAATGTTTTTGGTGATTGGTTCTTGCTTTCAACATTTTTCCCGCGTAATTGATTTATTTCTTGCACTAGGCACAACTAGGATAATGGAAGGACGAAAAAGTGGTCGAGGTCATGGGCGAGGGCTTAGACAAGCCCAACCTCACGGGGATGACCAGGAATCGGCAACTGGACTGACTCAGGGACAAGAGAATGTAGAGGGTAACCAAGTGGCTACTGCCATCAATAGGATGACTGATATCCTTGAACGCTTAGCTGAGAGACAGGGTCCAGGACCACTTAACCAACCTGGGGGCCAGGATAGAGGGGAAGATAGAGCCTTGGAGGGGTTCTTGAAATTTAACCCGCCTAAGTTCACTGGTGAACCTGATCCTGAGGTAGCGGAGAATTAGTTGGAGAGATTGACCAACATATTTGCCGCCTTAGACTATACCGAAGATAGGCGAGTGAATTTTGCCGCTTTCCAATTTGAAGGAGTAGCACGTGCTTGGTGGGACGTGATAAAGGGAAAGTGGGAGAGAGCCCAAACCCCTTGGACTTGGGAGAATTTCACGAGGGAGTTTAATGAGAAGTTTCTTCCACCTTTAATTCAAGAGAAGAGGGAGGATGAGTTCATCAAGTTGAAACAAGGAACTCCTAGTGTGGCTGAGTATGAAGGGAAGTTTACTAAACTTTCTAAGTATACTCCTGAATTGGTGATCAATGAGCGGAAAAGGATAAGACGTTTTGTACAAGGGCTTAATGTAGAAATCCAGGAGGGCTTGGCTGCGGCCCAAATCTCTACATTTACTGAGGCTCTAGAGAAAGTGCAAAAGGTCGAGAGTGCAATGATGCAAGTTAGGGACTTCCACAATAAGAAAATAAACTTTTCCAGTCATATTTTTGGACAGGCTAGTAAGAGTACACAACCTTCCAAAATGGGAAGAGGAATGGGAAGAGTAAGGACTATCGGAGCGTCAAGGAGAGCTTTATCCAGAAGAAGTCGTAGTGGGCCAATTCAAGTAAGAGGAGTGCCTTCTAGTGGTTCAGCAGTGACACCTCAAGTTAACTATCGTTACTGTGGTAAACCCAATCATTCGGAGAATGAGTGTTGGAGGAAGTCGGGAAAGTGTTTTTTTTGTGGTAGTGCCGAGCACTAGCTCGCGACTTGTCCAAGTAAACTGAAGGTAGGAGGTAGCACTCAAAGGCCAAAAAAGTCAACCTCTAAGCAGACTAGTGCTGGAGGGAGCTGACCAAAGGTACCTCTAGGGTTTATGCACTGGATCATCAACAGATACCCGATGCGACTGAGGTGGTTGAAGGTACGATCCCTATTTTCCACCGTTTAGCTAAGATTTTAATTGATCCGGGTGCAACACATTCTTTTGTAAACCCTAACTTCATGGGCGGAATAGACTTGAAGCCAATTAAGTTACCTTATGATTTGGAGGTTAGGACGCCTACTGTGGATCAAAGTTTAATCGCTAACTTAATATATAAGGATTGTGAGATCTGAGTTGGAGAACGGAGATTATTGGCCGATTTGATGGGCTTAGCGATTAAGGGGTATGATTTGATTGTAGGAATGGACTGGTTAGCCCGTTACAATGCCCAATTGAACTGTAAGACGAAAATAGTAGAATTGTGCATTCCGGGAGAGGCAACCCTGAAATTGAATGTAAGGGGTAGATTAGCCTCATCTGCACTTATCTCAGGGATCCGAGCTAGGAAAATGTTAAGTAAGGGAGTTCAGGGATACTCGACTTTTCTTATCAATACTCCTAGTGATAAAGTGAGACTGGAAGACAAGCCTATAGTGAAAGAGTACCCAGATGTCTTTCCCAAAGAATTAGAGTCTTTACCCCCGGAAAGGGAAATAGCTTTTAAGATTGATGTGACTCCGGGAGTAGCACCTATCTCTAAGACGCCATATAGAATGGGTCCAGTTGAATTGAAAGAATTGAAGTTGCAATTGCAGGACTTGTTGGAGCGGGGTTTTATAAAGGAGAGTGATTCACCATGGGGAGCCCCGGTCCTAATTGTTAAGAAGAAAGATGGGAGTTTAAGGTTGTGCATTGATTACCGAGGTTTGAATGATGTCACTATTAAGAATAAGTACCCATTGCCCCATATTGATGAATTGTTTGACCAATTACAAGGGACGGTAGTATTCTCGAAGTTGGATTTGAGACAGGGTTACTATCAATTGAGGATTTTGGAGAAGGATATACCCAAAACTGCTTTTAACTCGAGGTATGGACACTATGAGTTTGCAGTAATGCCATTTGGATTCACCAACGCACCTGCAGCTTTTATGGATTTAATGCACAGGGTCTTTAAGCCTTATCTGGACCAATTTGTGGTGGTATTTATTGATGATATATTGGTGTACTCTAAGATAGCGGAGGATCACGAGAAGCACTTGAGAATTGTTTTACAAACCCTGAGGGAGCATCAATTGTATGCTAAGTTTAGCAAGTGTGAATTTTGGTTGAAAGAAGTGACATTCTTGGGACACATAATTTCTAAGGACGGGATTAAAGTGGATCCAGCCAAAATTGAAGCTGTTTCGAAATGGAAACAACCGGAAAACCCTACTGAGGTTCGAAGTTTTATAGGGTTAGTAGGGTATTACCGGAGATTTATCAAGGATTTTTCTAAAATTGCCGGACCCATGACTGAGTTAACTAAGAAATGTGGAAAGTTTGTATGGAGTCCTATGTGTGAAAAGAGTTTCCAAGAGTTGAAGAGACGTTTGACAAGAACGTCCGTTTTAGCTCTACCGAACGGGAAAGATAGTTTTGTGGTTTACACAGATGCTTCCAAGAAAGGTTTGGGATGTGTATTAATGCAAAATGAGAAAGTGATAGCGTATGCCTCTAGGAAGTTGAAACTGCATGAATAAAATTACCCAACTCATGATTTGGAGTTAGCGGCTGTAGTCTTTGCTTTAACGAAATGGAGGCATTACCTTTATGAAGTAACGTTTGAGGTTTTCACCGACCACAAGAGTCTTAAGTATTTGTTTTCTCAAAATGAGCTAAGTGACAGCCCCACCTCACCCTGAGGCGAACCAAAGGGTTCGGCGGACCGCCTGCCCAACTCTCGCCAGGACTACGGAGTCGAATCACAGAAACCCGATATAGCGCACAAACAAATCCCCAAGAGAACAATCAATCGAAGACTACTAAGTTGAGAAGCATGAGTTCTACACCGTAAGATACCATTTCCAATGAATACACTTAATGTACATGATAAAACGTTTATATACATACATCGAAAACTTTACAATTAAAAGTGGGATACTTCATTCAAAGATAATTAGTGTTTTGATTACACAAGAGCTAACAAAAAAACGTTTACACCAGCTCAATCCTTTTCTCAAAATCACGGCTCAAAGTGTGGTGCCCTGTAAGGAAAACAAAGATAACGGGAAGGGGGTGAGCTTACGCTCAATGTGGTACCAAAATAATAGCAAGTAAGAATCATGGAATAAGAATCATGGAACTTCATATTCAATTAGTCACATATGCAAATCAAATAAAGAAATGCACAACATCATAGATAGAAAGGATACGGGTGGCCCTTAGGAGCCAAATTCCTATTTGCTTCACCGAAGCTTGGTCACATAATAGTTGACACTCCGTCAACTTCCAAATAAAGTAACCAGTCCAGTCCAGTAAAGCACCACTATACACCAAAATCCCGTCCACCGAACATACCCCTTACCGAGCCCGAACACCTCAACAGAAACAGAAGTGGTAATACTCGAGTATACCGGAATCAAGAGTCTCAATACCCAAAGATTCGTAGAAACAGACTACCATGGTTCGTTATCTAATCGACCAGGCCCTTGCCGGCCCGACTCGAGTAACTAGCCACAGGTGTTGAGTTCAGAGGTCACAGAAAGGTCGTTGGATACCAGCCTCTAAACGACGTCCGAACAGACTCAGATACAGATAACAGATTACACACAGTAAATAGGCATACAGACAGACAAGAGAACGAGTGTGATACAGTACACCCTCGTCTCCAACAGAATAAACAGATAGTACAGTCATTCAAATCACAGATTTCATGTACAGAAACCAAGTTAATCAACAAATAAGGGGAGTGGTACACTCACCAGTTCAAGTAAAACAAATTCAAATGTTCCCCCCCGAAGTACTTCCTGGATCACCAGAACGTCCTAAAATGATCAAAGTAAAACAATTATGGTTCCTATGGGAACGACATTCACAAATGAAACTCAACTATGAGTCGTAAGCCTAACCAAACGAACTACGAATGCAAGGGTGCAAAAGCGTGATTTTGGAACGAAAAGGTAATGAGAGGACCTAGGGGTTGAACGACCCAAAAGCCCTTCATTTCTACCCAAAAGGCAACTCAAACTTAAATGGACCAAATGGCCTAGAAAATTGGATAGCATCTCCCCAAAATTTGCTTACTTTTCCATCCTACAATCAACACCAACTCATCTCAAATCAACCACAATTCTACATACAAATCATAAACACACCTTTCGGCATAACAACCACAACTGAAGCTACACTTATCAGATTGAAACAAATTTTATGGTGTTTCGAATCTAATACATATACTTACATTTCTTATGAAGACCTCCAAAGCCAAATCATGCATTTTCAAAGTCAAAAATTGAAATCTCCACGAAGATAGAAAACTGTCCGCGAAACAGGGCTTATGGGTAGTCAAGGGTATTTCGGTTATTTCACATGTTACAGTGCTTTGATTGAGCTGAAATTTTACAGGCAGCTATAAAACATCATTTCCTACAACTTTTATGTTTTGTGCTAAGCCTAATTCGGCCTCGAACATGGTCAAACAGAACTGGCCAGAACAGGGCAAATTGGAAACTTTAAACTGGAATTTGTGCACTCTAGCTGAAATTTCTTTAGGCAATCAAAACTAACATACCAAAGCTTCATTTCACACCATCTTATGCTATCATTCTATGTCCCAACAACAATCATCATATAAAATCAGAAAAATCACCAAAAATTCTAAAATTTGTCAAACTATACTTTAAACCCTAAAATCTTCCACAAAATAATCTATTTAACCACTACAACCCACTAATCAACCATTATGAAAGCAAAGAAGGAACTATCTTAGCAACTTACCTCAAAAACTCAAGAAAGCTAGCAACTTAGGTCTTCCCTTTCCAAAACAACTCCACCAACCTCCTTAATCCTCCCTAACAAGACGTTTCTATAGAGTAATTTGAGTTTCCAATGGTTGGAACTTAAGATTTGGCTTGGATTTGAAGTTGAAGATGAAACTTTTCCTCTCTTTCTTTCTCTCAAGTGTTTGGCCAAGAAGGAAGAAGAAATGGGATATTTTTGGTCAAATTTTTGGTATTTAGTAAAGGTAAGAAAGTTAGGTCAAAATCCAACTCCAATCGGGTCGCGACACCTAGCACCTTTTAATGTTTTTCTCATCCTCTTGTCTCCCAACACAAATTAATCTAGCTAACCTCCAATTATCTCCTAGCACCTAGTAAAATAACATTTCTTAATACAAAACTTCAATTAATCGTCAAAAATTTATTGCACTTAGCACACTAGCGGGTCCCACATCTATAACTCACTTCAAACTTATCATGAACTAACTTATTTTATGAAAATGATTTAAAACCCACACTCACTTATAAAAATCTCTGGAAAATCAAAATAATAGGGTTTAATGAAGAAAATGCATGCGAGGAAAATAAAATAAAATATTATGAAATAAAGAAAATTTTCGGGCCCTCACACTCTCTCCCCCTTAAAAAAATTTCGTCCTCGAAATTTACGAAATTTTCTTATCAACGGAATCTATCACAATCTAAAGTAACCAACAGATCGTACCTTCTACCTCCTCAGGCGAGTCAGGAACTTGATGGTGTTCTAGAGAGTACACCTGAGTCGGTACCTTCGATCCAGTCTCTTCCCTTTTCGATTGGCCAGAGTTAGTTTTAGTTGGTTGCTTGGTCCTTTTCCCTTCGCGCAGTCGAGCTGGACAGTTAGCAATCCGATGATCAGTGCTTCCATAGCGCAGGCATTTTCCCTCTTTCTTCCAACAATTCACCTCCGTATGATTTGGCCCGCCGCAATATCCACAGGGGCCACGAGTAGCAGAGACCGATCCACCCTGTGAGACACCACTTGACATCCCCGGTTGTCGTACTTGTGAGAACCCGTAATTTTTCCCTTTTCTAGGTTTTATTATATTTAATGGCATGTTTTCTGCATTTTCTTTATTCAAAAAGTTTCTAGATAATTTTTATGAGTAAATATAGTTTTTAGGTGAGTTTTCTAGTATTGGTTAGTTTTTGAGAAAATAAGAGCGTATACCGGACGTGGGACCCACTAAGGCGAAAAGTTCGGAAAAATTCGGCCAACTAGGTTAAGTTTTGGACACTGGGTTTAAATTATCGGGTGCTAAGAGATAATTAGAGGTTGCTATTTGGATTGGTGTGAGAGGAAACAAAGTGATAGCTATGCATTTAATAAAGTGACAAGTGTCACTTAGAGATTGGTTGTACTTGATGACCACTATTCACCTTTTACCATTTGACCAAATAAATCAAAAAATTACCAAAAATTCACCATTTTTCTTCCTCTTCTTGGCCGGCCACTTCAAGCAAAAAGAAAGGGAAAAGCTCTTCAAATACTTGCTTCTATCTTGCTCAAATTCAACAAATCAACCATTTGATCTTGCATTTGTTCCATAAAACCCCTTCACTTAGTGATTGTGAGGTGTTTAGTGGAGTTGTTTGGAAGGCTAAGGTGATTAGTTGCTCTCTCTCTTGTATTACTAAGGTGAGTAGTGAAGGACCCCTCTCCTCCATCTAATGATGTTTAATTCATGATTTGTGGTAGTTTAAGATGTAATTTTATGGATTATATCTTGATTTTGGTTGAATTGGTGAAGTTTTATAATTATTGGTGATTTTTCTGTTTTCATATGATTATTATTATGGGGTCATGTATGATGATTGGAAATGATATTTAAGGAAGCTAGAAGGTGGAAAAAGTGGTTAATTGCAGGAAATTTCTGTTTTGGAAGAAATTTGGAAAGTTAGGGTTTCATGTTCTTACATTCTGCCTGGCACTGTAGCTCATAGTTAGAAGGCCGAATTGGCCTTGGGTTAAAACATGAAAGTTGTAGGGAATGATATTTTAGAGATTCTTCAAAATTTCAGGTCAATCGGAGCAACGTAGCTTGCGAAAAGACTGAAATACCCCTGCTGCCCTGGTTCTACCCGAATTTGATAATTGCGTCTGTAATTGGGTAATTTGGTTGGGAATGCTTCTGATTTGGTTGTTGGTGCCTTCTGATGAATTGTATCCTTGTGTCTTAGCTTTCGTATGGCTTTGGAATCACTTGATTTGGACTTAGGTAGCCTGACTTATGATGTTTGAACCAGAATGTGGTTTGTGAACCTGTTTTTGCGGTTCTGGTTTAGTATCTTGCATTTTTGACCTAGTTACACTCGAAACTGGAGAGTAGCCTTCTTCAACATTGTATCCTATCTCTTAGCTTCGAAACGGTGTATCTTACACCTCCATCCGATAATCGTAGTGCCAATGGTGCCAAAACCGCAAACGGATGTCAAAAACTGTTTTTTTTGGGTTAGAACTTAATGCCATTTCCGGATTTTCCTGGTTTACTCTAGTGCTTATACATTCTAGTGGAACCTTATTTTGGTGGTATTTGGCATTGGTTATGACTTGTAATTGAGCCTTATTATGCTTATTTGAATGTTCTAGGCCGTGACGGTGGTGCAAGACACTCTTAGGCGGAAGTGCATGAAATATCATTTGCTTGATTGGTGAGTGTACCACTCACTTGTTGTTTACAATGTGGCTTTGGTATATGTGAACTTGATGCTTTGAAGGCTTATTTGCTTCGTTGAACTTAATTAAGTGAGGGTGTACTTGATCGCCCTCACCCATTTGGTATATCATATGACTGTCTACTGTTTTACTGCAATGATTGAATGATACATGAAATACTGAATTGGTTCATGAATTTGGTGTCGCTTGGACGAGTATCCAACGACCATTACTGATACGACTGAGCTCAACCCCATTGGTAGTCGATTGGATCGAGCCGGCGAGGGCTTGGTCGTGAAAATTGACGAGCCATGGGGACTGTTATATGGAATCTTGTAGTAGTGAGACTCTTGATTCCGGTATACTCGAGTATTACCAAATTTCTACTGTTTGGAGTTCGGGCCCGGTAGGGGTATGTTGGGTGGAAGGAATGGAAGTAAAGTGGAGCCTACGGTTGGTTACTCTTAAACATTGACGGAGGGTCAATGAGATCCGATCAAGAATGCAAACGAGGAAAAGGGCTCTTGAGAGCCGCCCGTATCCTTTTATCACCACTATTGATGTGTGCCTTTGCTTACTTTTGATGTATTGGAATGAAAAGCTTGATGCTTATATGAACTTGGTTGCTTGAGTGGTATTATCTCATTGGGCGTAAGCTCACTCTATTCCCTTTTGTTTTCCTTACAGGAAAATAAATACTATTGGACTGGATTTGATAGTTGGTTGCCAAATTGAGCTAGATGGACATATCTTTTGTATAGCTCCTTGATTGAAACCCTAAATGTACTTTTGGGTCCGTTTCTCTTTTGATTTGGCAAACTGTACATGTATCCACTTTTGAATAACTTTTGTATGCCACTTGGGATTGTATATGCTTAATTTCAACATGTAAATATTTGCTTGATGTTTGGTTGGGTTTTGACGTGTCGGTTACTATTCATGACCGACTCCGGTTTCATTTTTTTTTATCTTGACATTTTGACTTGTTTACGCGTGTTTGT
Source organism: Coffea eugenioides (assembly GCF_003713205.1). NCBI lineage: Eukaryota > Viridiplantae > Streptophyta > Magnoliopsida > Gentianales > Rubiaceae > Coffea > Coffea eugenioides. The sequence continues at coordinate 19,132,811 of NC_040043.1, forward strand.
ATGTTCCGGAACGTATTAGATCGCTCTAAACTGAACCGTTGTCCTGGCGAGAGCTGGGCAGGCAGTCCGCTAACCCATTTGTTTACGCACGTTTGTATGTTCCTTAAGGTTATTTACCTTTATTTTTTCTTTTGGTGAAGGTTGGATGGACGGGGTGAGCCTAGTGATAGCCCTCCGGGCGAGCGACCTCGTGGAGCGCTCCCAGTGATCCCATACCAGATTCGGCCAGAGGGGCCGTTGTGCGTTGGAGCCCGGCTAACCGCCTCCGACGTTGCGAGTGTCGACACAAGTACGCTTACCCTAACGCTCTGGTGTTGGCAGTGGCCGAGGAGCGTAAGGAGTTGGCCGAAGATAAGGCTAGGGTTGAGGCCGAGTTGAACCAGCTTAGGGCGGCCAATGAGAAACAGGCTGAGCGCATTAAGGGGTTGGAGTATGACGTGCTTGAGGTAGAGGATAGGGTTGATGGCCTCTGCACTCAACTTAGGGAAGTTCGTGAGCGTGAGACTAAGCGAGCTCGAAAGGTTAAGGTTCGAGCCGCATCGATCCTGAACCTCTGCGTGGACATGGTCGAGGGCGTGAGTGACGAGGACTCGTGTGCGGGACCCGAGGCTGGGGTTGGATCCACCTCGTCGGGTGGGTCTACTAGCCCATCGACGGACTAGGTCTCGACTCCTAGGTTTTTGGGATAGTTTTGTTTCTTGTATATAGGGATAGGGAAAGTACCTAAGCTAGCCGTTTGGTATGTTTGGCTTAGCTACATGTATAATCTTTTGATAAGGCCATTCCCTGGTGGTTTTTCTATGTTTCGACTTGACTTGACTGTACTTGATTTGACTGTACTTGGCTTGACTGGTTGTGATATGTGTGTTGTTTGACTTTGTTTGGAATGTATATATATGTTATTGTAAAAGCTTTTGGGATTTTATTTACATGCATTGTTATTCTATTGTTCTAGTACGTTTGCCTAGACCAAGTAGAGTTCATGGAAGGTACACGTAGTGGACGGGGACGTGGGCGCGGAAATAGACAACCCACACCGGACAGGGGTACTGGGGAACCCTCATCTGGACCTAATCCTGACCCCAATGTGCAAGTCGCCGCCGCTATGCAGCAAATGACCAATTTGCTGGCACAAGTGGTGCAGCAACAGGGCCAAAACCCAAACCCTAATCCTGGAAACCCTGGCAACCACGTCGAGAGCGAAGACAGAGCTCTCGAACGATTTCAAAAGTTTGCTCCACCCAAGTTCATTGGGGGGCCCGATCCGGATGTCGCCGAAAGGTGGTTCGAGAAGATGGTCAATATTTTTGCGGCCTTGCACTACACCGAAGAACGGCAGGTGACTTTTGCCGTTTTCCAGTTGGAATGGGTGGCCCGTTCCTGGTGGAACGTAATACGGCAAAAATGGGAACGGGAACAAACGCCCAGGACTTGGGTGAATTTCATAAGGGAATTCAACGCGAAATTTTTCCCTCCTCTAGTTCAGGAGAGGAAGGAAGATGAGTTCATCCGACTCCGCCAAGGGACTCAATCTGTGGCGGAATACGAGAGTCAATTTACCCGCCTGTCCAAATTTGCGCCTGAGCTGATCATGACCGAGCAACGGCGGATCAGGCGCTTTATCCAGGGCTTGAATGTCGAAATCCAGAAGGACCTCGCAGTGGCTCAAATCAATGCTTTCAGCGAGGTCGTGGAAAAGGCCCAACAAGTAGAGAGTGCTAGATTTCAAGTCCGGAACTTCCAGGCAAAGAAGCGGGGTTTTCCTGGGAGTAGTTCAGGATAGGGTGAGAAGAGTACCCCCTCCAAGTTTGGACGAGGAATGGGAGGTGGACGACAGTCGGGTACAGGCAGTCGGGTCTAGGGGTGGCCAAGCTGGGTGAGGCCAAAAAGGAAATTTTCAGGGAGGCTCAGCTTCAGCACCTCGCGGTCCCTGTGGGCATTGTGGGAAGCCAAACCACATGGAAGATAACTGCTGGAGGAAGGAGGGCAAATGTCTGCGATGTGGAAGCGCATACCACCAGTTGGCTACTTGCCCAGTCCTAAAATAAGACGGAAATGGGAGTCAACCACCGTCGAGGACCAATGCTGGACCAGTTAAGGGAGATGGGTCCAAACCTAAGGTAGAAGGTACGATCCTTATTTTCCACCGTTTTGCCAAAGTTTTAATTGATCCTGGTGCCACTCATTCCTTTGTTAACCCTGATTTCATGTGTGGCATCAATATAAAACCTGCTAGTTTATCATACGACCTAGAAGTTAGTACACGTACGGGGAATCAACGTTTGGTTACTAGTATGGTTTATAGGGATTGTGAAGTGTGGGTAGGAGAGAAGAGATTGTTAAGGGATTTAATTAGTCTGGCCATCAAAGGGTATGATGTAATTTTGGGTATGGATTGGTTAGCCAAGTATAATGCCCAACTGGATTGTAAAACGAAAGTGGTAGCATTTCGTATTCCCGGTGAGGCAACCTTAAGGTTGGATATAAGGGGTAGGTTAGCCTCATCTGCTTTGATTTCGGGCATTCGGGCTAGGAAACTGGTAAGTAGAGGGGCGCAAGGATTTTTAGCCTTTCTGATTAACACCCCCTCGGATAAGTTAAAAGTGGAGGACGTGGCCATAGTAAAGGAATTTCCGGATGTATTTCCTGATGAGTTAGTAGCCCTACCTCCGGAAAGAGAGATAGAATTCAAGATAGACATGCTCCCTGGAATTTCACCCATTTCAAAAACACCATACCGAATGGCCCCTGCAGAGCTCAAGGAGCTAAAGTTGCAATTATAGGACCTTCTGGAGCGGGGATTCATTCAAGAGAGTGGGTCTCCTTGGGGAGCTCCTGTCCTGTTTGTCAAGAAAAAAGACGGAGGTTTGAGGATATGTATCGATTATCGGGGCCTAAATAATATTACGGTTAAGAATAAGTATCCACTGCCCCACATAGATGAGTTGTTTGACTAGTTGCAGGGAGCGGTGGTCTTCTCGAAACTGGATCTCCGCCAAGGGTATTACCAGTTATTAATCAGGAAGGAAGATATTCCGAAAACCGCCTTCAACTCGAGATATGGGCATTACGAGTTCGCAGTTATGCCCTTTGGATTAACCAATGCTCCTGCCGCCTTCATGGACCTAATGCATAGGGTTTTTAAGCCCTACCTGGATCGATTTGTCGTAGTCTTCATCGACGACATTCTGGTCTATTCCAAGACACGTGAAGAGCATGAGCAGCACTTGAGGATTGTCTTACAAACCCTAAGAGACCATCAACTGTACGCCAAGTTCAGCAAGTGCGAATTTTGGCTGGAGAAAATTTCTTTTCTGGGACACGTAATTTCTCAAGAGGGTATTTCAGTTGACCCGGCGAAAGTAGAGGCTGTGACTAATTGGAAGAGGCCAGAAAACCCCACAGAGATCCGCAGCTTTCTAGGGCGTATTACCGACGTTTCATTTTTCTTTAAGGCTAGTTGGGTATTACCGACGTTTCATTAAAGACTTCTCTAAATTAGCAGGTCCTTTAACTGACCTGACAAAGAAACATGGTCGGTTCTTATGGAATGCCCGATGTGAGACGAGTTTTCAAGAATTAAAGAAAAGATTGACCATGGCTCCAGTGCTAGTCTTACCAAACGGAGTGGACAGATTTGCTGTGTATACTGACGCGTCACGAGAAGGCCTGGGTTGTGTATTAATGTAGAACCGTAATGTGATCTCTTTTGCCTCTAGAAAGTTGAAACTTCATGAGCAAAATTACCTGACCCACGATCTGGAGCTAGCCGCCGTTGTTTTTGCACTGAAAAAGTGGAGACACTACCTATATGGGGTGACCTTTGAAGTGTACTCGGACCATAAGAGTCTTAGGTACCTCTTTTCACAGAAGGAATTAAACATGAGGCAGCGACGGTGGATGGAATTTTTGGAGGATTACGACTGTACCATCAACTACCATCCAGGAAAGGCGAACGTAGTGGCCGATGCTTTTAGTCGCAAGGCGCAAGTAGCAGGGTTAATGATTAAAGAGTGGAATTTGCTCGAGTCAGTTTGCGAGTGGAAACCCTACCTTGGGAGTCATAAAGTGATTTTTGGTAACATTAAGGTAACCTCCACCCTCTTGGAGAGGATTAAAGAAGCTCAAAAGGAAGATTCACTAGTGCGGAAATGGGGAGAGAAAGTGGGAAAAGGAGAAACAACTGATTTCAATTTTAGTCCTGAAGGTATTTTAAAATATCGAAACCGAATAGTGGTGCCAAAGGATGAAGCGTTGAAAACGGAGATTCTAGAGGAAGCCCATCGATCCAAGTATACAATCCATCCGGGTAGTAGTAAGATGTATCAGGACCTGAAAGGAACCTATTGGTGGGATAATATGAAGAAGGAAATCGCTCTGTATGTGCAGAAATGTCTTGTTTGCCAACAGGTTAAGGCGGAGCATCAAAAACCATCGGGTTTGTTACAACCCCTTGAGATACCTGAGTGGAAGTGGGAAAACATCACCATGGACTTCGTTTCAGGTTTGCCGCGAACGCAGCGAGGACACAATGCCGTTTGGGTAATCGTCGACCGGTTAACCAAATCAGCTCACTTCCTGCCGGTAAACATGAAGTATTCCATGGACAAGTTGGCCCAGCTGTACATGGCCGTGATCGTAAGGCTACACGACGTTCCAGTCAGTATCGTCTCCAATCGAGATCCACGTTTCGTATCTAGGTTTTGGCAGAAATTCCAAGAAACGCTAGGGACGAAACTCAACTTGAGCACGACCTATCACCCTCAGACGGATGGACAATTGGAGCGAACCATCCAAACTCTCGAGGATATGCTACGGACTTGCATTCTGGATTTTGGAGGCAACTGGGGTCAACACATGACCTTAGTAGAGTTTGCGTACAACAACAGCTACCATTCGTCGATTCAAATGGCTCCATCGAGGCACTATATGGACGAAAATGCCGATCACCGATATACTGGGATGAAATTGGTGAGAGAAAGGCCTTAGATCCAACCACTATTCCATGGATGGAGGAGGCGCGAGAAAAGGTGAAGCTGATACGGCAACGACTCCAAACTGCTCAAAGCCGACAAAAGAGCTATGCGGATAATCGAAGAATAGACTTGGAGCTCGAAGTTGGAGACCGTGTTTTCCTCAAGGTTACACCGTTACGGAGTGTCACGGCGGGTAGAGGAAAGAAATTGCAACCGTGGTTCGTCGGACCTTACAAGATCCTGCAGAGGATAGGTGTGGTAGCCTATAGGCTAGAGCTGCCGTCAAGTCTCTCTAGAATTCACGACGTTTTCCACGTTTCGATGCTCAAGAAGTAGTATCGCGACCCATCCCATATCTTACAACCAGAAGAGATCGACGTAGATGAATCGCTTGCTTACGAAGAGAAACCTGTCCAAGTGCTTGACCGGAAAGTCAAAGAGCTAAGAAACAAGCAGATTCCGTTGGTTAAGATACTGTGGAGAAACCATGGGGTAGAGGAAGCTACCTGGGAAGTGGAAGAAGAAATACGAAAGAAATACCCTGAACTTTTCGTGAGTTAAGGTGAGAAATTTCGAGGGCGAAATTCTTTTAAGGGGGAGAGAGTGTGAGAACCCGTAATTTTTCCCTTTTCTAGGTTTTATTATATTTAATGGCATGTTTTCTGCATTTTCATTATTCAAAAAGTTTCTAAATAATTTTTATGGGTAAATATAGTTTTTAAGTGAGTTTTCTAGTATTGGTTAGTTTTTGAGAAAATAAGAGCGTATACCGGACGTGGGACCCACTAAGGCGAAAAGTTCGGAAAAATTCGGCCAACTAGGTTAAGTTTTGGACACTGGGTTTAAATTATCGGGTGCTAAGAGATAATTAGAGGTTGCTATTTGGATTGGTGTTAGAGGAAACAAAGTGATAGCTATGCATTTAATAAAGTGACAAGTGTCACTTAGAGATTGGTTGTACTTGATGACCACTATTCACCTTTTACCATTTGACCAAATAAATCAAAAAATTACCAAAAATTCACCATTTTTCTTCCTCTTCTTGGCCGGCCACTTCAAGCAAAAAGAAAGGGAAAAGCTCTTCAAATACTTGCTTCTATCTTGCTCAAATTCAACAAATCAACCATTTGATCTTGCATTTGTTCCATAAAACCCCTTCACTTAGTGATTGTGAGGTGTTTAGTGGAGTTGTTTGGAAGGCTAAGGTGATTAGTTGCTCTCTCTCTTGTATTACTAAGGTGAGTAGTGAAGGACCCCTCTCCTCCATCTAATGATGTTTAATTCATGATTTGTGGTAGTTTAAGATGTAATTTTATGGATTATATCTTGATTTTGGTTGAATTGGTGAAGTTTTATAATTATTGGTGATTTTTCTGTTTTCATATGATTATTATTATGGGGTCATGTATGATGATTGGAAATGATATTTAAGGCAGCTAGAAGGTGGAAAAAGTGGTTAATTGCAGGAAATTTCTGTTTTGGAAGAAATTTGGAAAGTTAGGGTTTCATGTTCTTACATTCTGCCTGGCACTGTAGCTCATAGTTAGAGGCCGAATTGGCCTTGGGTTAAAACATGAAAGTTGTAGGGAATGATATTTTAGAGATTTCTACAACATTTCAGGTCAATCGGAGCAACGTACCTTAAGAAAAGACCAAAATACCCCTGCTGCCCTGGTTCTACCCGAATTTGATAATTGCGTCTGTAATTGGGTAATTTGGTTGGGAATACTTCTGATTTGGTTGTTGGTGCCTTTTGATGAATTGTAGCCTTGTATCTTGGCTTTTGTATGGCTTTGGAATCACTTGATTTGGACTTAGGTAGCCTGACTTATGATGTTTGAACCAGAATGTGGTTTGTGAACCTGTTTTTACGGTTCTGGTTTAGTATCTTGCATTTTTGACCTAGTTACACTCGAAACTGGGCAGAGTACCCTTCTTCAACATTGTAGCCCTATCTCTTAGCTTCGAAAAGGTGTATCTTACATCTCCATCCGATAATCGTAGTGCCAATGGTGCCAAAACCGCAAACGGATGTCAAAAACTGTTTTTTTTGGGTTAGAACTTAATGCCATTTCCGGATTTTCCTGGTTTACTCTAGTGCTTATACATTCTAGTGGAACCTTATTTTGGTGGTATTTGGCATTGGTTATGACTTGTAATTGAGCCTTATTATGCTTATTTGAATGTTCTAGGCCGTGACGGTGGTGCAAGACGCTGTTAGGCGGAAGTGCATGAAATATCATTTGCTTGATTGGTGAGTGTACCACTCACTTGTTGTTTACAATGTGGCTTTGGTATATGTGAACTTGATGCCTTGAAGGCTTATTTGCTTCGTTGAACTTAATTAAGTGAGGGTGTACTTGATCGCCCTCACCCATTTGGTATATCATATGACTGTCTACTGTTTTACTGCAATGATTGAATGATACATGAAATACTGAATTGGTTCATGAATTTGGTGTCGCTTGGACGAGTATCCAACGACCATTACTGATACGACTGAGCTCAACCCCATTGGTAGTCGATTGGATCGAGTCGGCGAGGGCTTGGTCATAAAAATTGACGAGCCATGGGGACTGTTACATGGAATCTTGTAGTAGTGAGACTCTTGATTCCGGTATACTCGAGTATTACCAAATTTCTATTGTTTGGAGTTCGAGCCCGGTAGGGGTATGTTGGGTGGAAGGAATGGAAGTAAAGTGGAGCCTACGGTTGGTTACTCTTAAACATTGATGGAGGGTCAATGAGATCCGATCAAGAATGCAAACGAGGAAAAGGGCTCTTGAGAGCCGCCCGTATCCTTTTATCACCACTATTGATGTGTACCTTTGCTTACTTTTGATGTATTGGAATGAAAAGTTTGATGCTTATATGAACTTGGTTGCTTGAGTGGTATTATCTCACTGGGCGTAAGCTCACTCTATTCCCTTTTGTTTTCGTTACAGGAAAATAAATACTTTTGGACTGGATTTGATAGTTGGTTGCCGAATTGAGCTAGATGGACATATCTTTTGTATAGCTCCTTGATTGTAACCCCAAATGTACTTTTGGGTCCGTTTCTCTTTTGATTTGGCAAACCGTACATGTATCCACTTTTGAATAACTTTTGTATGCCACTTGGGATTGTATATGCTTAATTTCAACATGTAAACATTTGCTTGATGTTTGGTTCGGTTTTGACGTGTCGGTTACTATTCATGGTCGACTCCGGTTTCATTCTTTTTATTTTGACATTTTGACTTGTTTACGCGCGTTTGTATGTTCCGGAACGTATTAGATCGTTCTAAATTGAACCGTTAGTCCTGGCGAGAGCTGGGCAAGCAGTCCGCTAACCCCTTTGGTTCGCCTTAGGGGAAGGTGGGGCTGTCACAGTACTCCCCCGTTTCTCTTTCCAATCTTAGGGGGTGTACTTTTACCCTCTTACTCCGAACTACTTCCAGGGAAGCTCGTTTTCTTGGCTTGGAAGTTTCTCACTTGTAGCCTCGCATTTTCAACCCGCTGGGCTTTCTCCACAACATCACTGAAGGTACTAAGTTGAGCTACAGCCAAGTCCTTTTGAATCCCAACATTTTATCTCTGGACAAAACGTCTTATCCGTCTTTGTTCAGTTACAATCAATTCGGGTCCAAACTTAGATAACCGAGTAAATTGACTCTCATACTCGGCTATGGTCTGAGTTCCTTGGTGATGCCGAATGAATTCATCTTCCTTCTTTTCTTGGAATAGAGGAGGGAAAAACTTGGTGTTGAATTCCCTCATGAAGTTCGCCCATGTCCTCGGGGTTGGTTCTCTTTCCCATTTCAGTCTAACGATATTCCACCAAGATCGGGTTGCTCCCTCCAGTTGGAAGACAGCGAAGGTCACTTGTCTCTCCTCAGTGTAGTGTAACGCGGCAAAAATATCGACCATCTTTTCCAGCCACCTCTCAGCCACGTCAGGGTCTGGTCCTCCAAGGAATTTTGGTGGGGAAAACTTCTGAAACCTTTCAAGAGCTCTATCCTCGCCCTCTACATTGTTACCAGGGTTTCCAGGTTGAGGATTAGGGTTTTGGCCTTGGTGTTCAACTACATGGGCTAGCAGATCGGTCATACGCTGGATAGCAGCGGCTACTTGGGCATTAGGGTCGATTCTAGGCTCAGGGTTTGGTTCAGGTCTGGGTTCCCGATTACCCCTTTCATTCGAGGGTTGCTTACGTCCGCGCCCGTGATCTCGTCCACTACAAGTACCCTCCATTTGTCTAACCAATCTAGGGTTGAAGCGTGAATATAACATTAAAGATAATTATATACATAAGTAAGTAACAAAAAGTACACACAGATCAAAAGCATATATACATAACACAACTTTATCAAATAAATCACACGGTAGTAGTCGGTTAGATACAAGCAAAAGGGAATTCCATGAAAGTATCAGGGTCATCAAAAGTACTATATACCAACTAGGCCAAAGGTTCAAAAGCAACTAACGAAAAGCTTTCCCCCTCTAGGGTTACTCATATCTTAGACATGGTTACTCATACTTAACGACACCCGAACAAATCACACGAAGTTCCATAGAATCACATTTCTAGTTCGCCCAAGTCTCTTCTAACCTAGGCTCTCATCTCTTTAGTAGTCGGGTCCAAGAATCCTAAATAAGATAATTCACAACTTGAGCCGGTCGGTCCCAAGCCTAAATCATCCATATTAAAGACTCCTACCCGACATACATATCTATCTTCCTCAAATTCCAGGATAAAGGTTTAAAACCCTCATACATTTCATGATTCATAGCTTATGCTCAAAAGAACACTCAGTCCTTTATACTTATTCATGAGGTCAGGACCAAAACACCACTCGGCCCAAGCTCACTCCGCTCAGAGACCATGCGAAGCAGCTCTGATACCACCTGTGACAGCCCCACCTCACCCTGAGGTGAACCAAAGGGTTCGGCGGACCGCCTGCCCAACTCTCGCCAGGACTACGGAGTCGAATCACAGAAACCCGATATAGCGCACAAACAAATCCCCAAGAGAACAATCAATCAAAGACTACTAAGTTGAGAAGCATGAGTTCTACACCGTAAGATACCATTTCCAATGAATACACTTAATGTACATGATAAAACGCTTATATACATACATCGAAAACTTTACAATTAAAAGTGGGATACTTCATTCAAAGACAATTAGTGTTTTGATTACACAAGAGCTAACAAAAGAACGTTTACACCAGCTCAATCCTTTTCTAAAAATCACGGCTCAAAGTGTGGTGCCCTGTAAGGAAAACAAAGATAACGGGAAGGGGGTGAGCTTACGCTCAATGAGGTACCAAAATAATAACAAGTAAGAATCATGGAATAAGAATCATGGAACTTCATATTTAATTAGTCACATATGCAAATCAAATAAAGAAATGCACAACACCATAGATAGAAAGGATACGGGTGGCCCTCACAGCTAAATTTGAGACAGCGTAGGTGGATGGAATTTTTGGAAGATTATGATTGAACGATAAAGTACCATCCAGGGAAAGCCAATGTAGTGGCCGATGCTTTGAGTCGTCAAGTGCAAGTGGCGGGATTGATGATTAAAAAGATGCACTTGTTGGAAGAAGTTAGTGTATGGAACTCTAGACTTGAACCGAGGAAAGTAATTCTTAGGAATATTGTAGTGAATTCCATTTTGATGGAACACATCAAAGAAGCCCAGGAAAAGGAACAGAAGTGCAAAAGTTGTTGGAAAAACTCAAAAAGGGAGAAAAGTCGGATTTTAACTTGGGAATGAATGGTATATTGAGATTTGGGATTCGGATAGTTGTGCCAAAGGATGAAGGGCTTAAGAAGGAAATTTTGGAAGAGGCACATCGATCGAAATTTACAGTACACCCTGGAGGGAATAAAATATACCAAGACTTGAAGAGTTTGTATTGGTGGGAAAGCATGAAAAAGGAGATTGCTCAATTTGTCCAGACCTGTTTGATTTGTCAACAGGTTAAAGCTGAACATCAGAAACAATCAGGACTTTTGCAACCTTTAGAGATACCCGAGTGGAAATGGGAAACTATCACCATGGATTTTGCATCAGGGTTACCTAGGACACAAAGAGGTCATGATGCTATTTGGGTAATAGTGGATAGAATGACCAAATCGGCTCATTTTCTGCCGATTAGTATGAAGTACCTGTGAGGACCCAAAAATTTTCTTATTTTATCGTATATTACTAGCTTATTTAAATATTTACTTATTCATTTTCTTTGAATAATTTATTTCAACCCTTTTGGAACCATTTACATGGAACTATGGCTTGCGTATGTTTTAAAAATGTCCCGTTAATAAATTTAATTTTTGGAAACTCGTTTGGCGAGATTTAGTGAAATCGCGTTTGGAGGCAATAGTCGATTTGAGAGTACAGCGACCTTGGAGATTTGAGGACTCATGCGTTAGTTTTCAAACAATTATTTTTATGAATAATTACCCTAGTATTAGTTAGTTATATTATCGTTACGAGAATTTCTTAGAAATTTCACTTTTGTCGCGCACGAGTTGAAAGTTCGCGTTTTCGCGTGCGTGACTAATTGAGGGACTTTGGACATTTATTTTTAGACTACTAAGAGTGAATAATAATAGTGATAAATGAAGTGTATTAGAAGTTTAGTGCACAAGTGAAACAAACCCGAGAGCGCACTATTGAGAGTTGACTTTTGTGCATATTAAAGCCACACCTACCAAGCTTCTCCAAGAAGCTTTACCAGCTGCTACACTCTCTCTCTTTTCTCTCATTGTGGCCGAGACTAGCTAAGGAAGAAGAAGGAAAATTTTCATTTCATTTCACTCCAAAATCTTGCACCATTTCACTCCAAATTTATTACTCAAACTCACAACAACTTGGAGCTTCACTTGGACTAGGAAGAGAGCAACTTATCCACGGTTTCTTGGAGCTCAAAGTGACCGAAAATTTCTGAGTTTCATCAACCAAGAGGTAGTAAATCATCCAACCTTTGAAACTTGATTCTAGTGAGTTAGATTTCACTTGGAAGCTTGTAGCTTCATGTGTGTATCTTTATTTTGTCGAAAATCATTTGAGTGGGCTCTATGAAATCCCACAATGGACTTGTTGGGCTGATATGATGATTTTGGGTGTTGTTCATGTTGATTAAGTGTTAAATAAGTGAGTATAAGTTGAAAAAGTGGAAGGAAACCAAAGGGAGGTTGATGCATGAGAAAGAGCCTATTCTGCCCTGTTTGTACAGAGGCCTTGGTTCAATTTTTTTGTCATCAAATGACCTTGATGTTGATGTAGATATGTTGTATAGGTTGTGTGGAAAGTTTCCACCAAAAATCACTTGATTTGGTTGGGTAAAAGTTGCATTTTCGAAACATGTTCAAACCTGGAAAACGTGTACAGAGGTACTCTGGCAGCGAACTTTAAACGATCATAACTCTTTACTCCGATGTCAAAATCGAGTGACGTTTGTGGCATTTGAAACTAGACACTTCCAGTTTTTGAACAGTATAAAATGAATTTCCTGATTCAAAGTGAGTGAGTCGTACTAGTTCACCAAAGTTGCCTATTCTGTTTTGTTGCTCTGCTCGAGAGTCAGTGAGGTGTTGGGAATTGTTGCTTGAATTTGAGTTAGTTATGAACTGAATTTTAAAACAATTTCTTCTGATGAATTGTAGCCTGTTGAAGTTAGTTTCCAACGCCACCAACCATCCCCAATTCCAAGTTGAATTGGCTGAGTTATGGCCAAATTACAGAACTGCACTAGTGATAGAAAACACTAATTTTGGCTAGCTGAATGTCTTAGCTCGAATTGGGACTTGTTATTTTGAAACTTTTGGTGTCAAACACCTACCAAATGTATGCTGGATGTTTCTTAGATCTTTCCTTCATAAACGAACCATGTTTGAGATGATTTCATTGGCCAAAGGTTTGAAAAAAAGGAAAACGGAAGCATAAGGCAGAATTGCCTTGGAAATTTCTGGAACTTTAGTGGTCTTATCAACTAACTTTCCGTACGAATTTTTGCCTGAAATTTGACAGAGGAGTAGCCCTTATATGGTAGTGTAATCATACCAAATTTGGTGCCATTCCAAGTCCATTTCGATGCCCAACTGAAGTCCCAAAGTTTATGTTTCAAATCTGGAAAATTGCCCAATGGTCTTCATTTTGAACCAACTTTGAGCTGCTATATCTTGGCGCTCAAAACTCCGATTCTTGTTCTGTTTGTTGCGTTTTAAACTTTTATTTAACTCTAATTGAGTTTCAAATTTTAGAGGCTAGTTCATATTCTGTGAATTTTGCCGAATTTCCAAAGTTTGCCAAAAACCAACCCCCAATCTGTCTTAGAAGTGCAAGTCAGCAACTTTAAGCCGAAATTTGAGTGTCTTCCATTTTGAATCATGGAAAAGTACCTTCTAGGAACTTTTAGTACATTGGAAGTAGTTTCCAATGGTACCAAGTTTTCCAATTTTGGACCTACTGAGTGTAAAATCTGATTTTTCTAAGTTTGACGCGCAAAACTGAAATTTGCCGATTTCTTAGAAAATGAAAATTTGAGAACTCATTATTCTTTCTTGATGTTAATTGATCACTTTAAACTCGATTTCATGAATGAAATCAATTTTTCTTGTGTTATGAAACCATCACTTTTGAATTTCGATTTTCGAGAAAAATAGGTTCTCTTTTGAGACCTTTGTTTAATCTAAACAAGTGGATATTCTTTCTTGTGTGTTATGTGGTAGTGGGTTTACGTGAGTGATGTATGGTCACTAATTCTTCAGGTGCTCAAGTGAGTCTTGAAGAGAATCCCGGAGGAGACAACTGAGGACTTTACTCGCTCAATTATTTTGAATCGGTGAGTGCCAAGTGCATGACTTGATGTATTTACTTGATCTATCTTGTTTATATGTGTGAGTGTTACTTGATGAGATGAGTGTGTACTTTATCGCACTCGCTCTCCTTTACTCGAACTTTACTTGCATTAAACTTGATTTTCAAAGTCGATTGGAGTGAATCTCATCGGCAAAATATACTTGTTTTCGCGTGCATGTCGTGTTATCGTGCGTGTCGTGATGTCGAGTGGAGTGAACCTCCTTGACTGATGGGGACGCCCAATTCTCTTAGCCAATCTTGCAACTCGAGCCGGCATGGGCTTGGTCGAGAAGCTTGATGAACCAAGAGAATAACAAAACAAAACTTGATCTTTTGAGATCTTGTTCGGCATACTCGGTGAGTATCGCCCTTTTCGTGCGTGTTTGGTTACGGATCCGAGAGGGTGGAATGGTGGATGGAGGAAGCATTAAGTGAAGTTTCTACGGACTTCAAAACCTACTCGATTGACAGAATGTCAACTCGTGGAGGTAGTGGATTGAGCATTGGCAAAGCATGTGTAAATTAGCTCCTGAGAGCTTCGGTATCCTACTCAAGTGTGTTTAATTGTTAATCGTGAATTACTTGATTTTATCGCTTTATTTATGGCATAAATGTTATTGATACTTGAAGTACGTGCTTGCATGACTTTCTTGGCCTCACTGAGTATTGGCTCATCCCATTAGTTTATTTTCCTTAACAGGAACCGGAATGGAAGAAGTTAAGGAAATGCCGACTTGAGGCACTTTTGTATTAGTGTTTTGGTTGCATCGACTAGACACTTTTGGATGTTGTATATTTTGGGAAAAGTGATTGTAAGTTTGAAATTGTGATGTAAGATTGAATAATTATGTATGGAAATGACTTCGTACCTTTATTCCGACTTTCAATGTTAGTATTAGACTTCAAGTTTGAATTGGAATTGTCTCGAGTCCTAGCGAGAGTTGGACAGGCGTCCTGCGGATATCCTTGGTTTCGCCCTTGAGAGAAGTGGGGGCGTCATAGTACCCATTGGAGAAGTTAGCTAAGTTATACTTGGATGAGATTATCAGGTTACACGAGATACCTGTAAGTATTGTGTCTGATAGAGACCCTAGATTTGTTTCAAGATTTTGGCAAAAGATACAAGAAGTGTTGGGAACTAAATTGAATTTTAGTACTACTTACCATCCCCCGACCGATGGACAGTCTGAGAGGACGATTCAAACTCTTGAGGACATGTTGAGAACTTGTGTCTTGGATTTTAGAGAGAGGTGGAGTAAGTTTTTGACATTGGTGGAATTTGCTTATAACAATAGCTTCCACTCTTCAATTCAAATGGCCCCGTACGAAGCACTTTATGGTCGGAAGTGTAGATCTCCGATTTCTTGGGATGAAATAGGTGAACGAAAAATCTTAGACCCGACTACAGTACCTTGGATTGAGGAGGCAAGTGAAAAAGTGAAGTTGGTACGCCAGAGAATTCAAACCGCATAAAGTCGTCAGAAGAGTTATGTAGATAATCGAAGGAAGGACTTGGAATTTGCGGTTGGAGATCAAGTATTTCTTAAGATTACCCCTCTGAAAGCAAGTTTGATGGTAGGAAGAGGAAAGAAGTTACAACCGAGGTTTGTAAGACATTATAAGGTTATCCAACGCGTGGGAAATGTAGCGTATAAGTTGGAATTGCCACTGAATTTGTCTTGGATTCACAATGTTTTCCACGTATCCATGCTTAAGAAGTATCGCCTAGACCCTTCTTGTGACGCCCCGAAAAGTATGAGTGTGATAACCCGAAAATTTTCTAATTTTCTAGGGTTTATTTTATTTAATCGCCCGCCTTTTCTACATTTTCTTTATTAGAAAAATTCCCCAGATAAAGTTTATGAGCAAAGATAGTTTTAAAATGATTTTTCTAGTATCAGTTAGTTTTTGAGAAATTAAGAGCGTATTTTGGACGTGGGACCCGCTAGTGCGGTAAATGCATTATATTTTTGACAACTTGTTGGCATTTTGTATTAAGTGATATTATTTTACAAAGTGTTAAGATATTTGTATTGGAGAGACAAAAAGATAAGTTTTAAACCAAAAGGTGACATGTGTCACCTTCTTATTCAAAGTTGGACTTTGACTAATTTGCATCACCTTTACTAAACCTCAAAAATTGACCAATTTCTCTCCATTTTAAGCTTGTCTTGGCCGAACCTCTTGGAGCAAAAATACAAGAAGAAAGCCTTCAACTCCAACTCCATTTCTTGCTCAACCTTGTGAATCAACCGTTAAACTTTCAAATTCCTCCACAAAAGTCACTTGTTTAGCAAGATTGAAGGTAGTGGTGGAGTGATTAGAGAAGGCAAAGGACTAAGCCATCAACTTTCTTGATATTTCAAGGTTCATGTCTAGCAATCCTTTTTTTGTTCTTGATTATGCTAAATTAGTGACTTGTGATGGCTAAAGAGATGGTTTGATGGATTATTTCTTGATTTGTGGTTGAAGTGATGAAGTTTTATTATTTTTGGGGATTTTTCTGTTTTAATATAAGCATGATTGTGTGGCTATCTATGATGATTGGAAATGGTATATAATGACTCTAGGAGGTGGAAAAAGTGGTCAATTGCAATCAATTTCTGTTTTGGAAGAAATTTCAGAAAATTAGGTTTTGTGAAGGAACATTCTGCCCGAATTTTTAGTTCCTAGTTAGAGGTCGAATTGGCCTTGGATTAAAACATGAAAGTTGTAGGGAATAATATTTTAGAGGTGACTGAAAAATTTCACAGCAATCGGAGTAGCGTAGAGTGAGAAAAGTAGAAATTACTATTGCTGTTCTGGTTTTACCCGAATGTAAGAATTGCGCCTGTAATTGGTTGTTTTGGCTGGAATTGCTTCCGAATTGGTTGTTGAGGCCTTCTGATGAAATTTATCCCTGTTTCTTATCTTTCAGCTGGTTTTGGAATTTCTGGATTTGGACTTGGATAGCCTGATTTATGATGTTTCCGCTAGAATGCGTTCTGTGAATCTGTTTTACGGTTTTGGTATAGTATCTTGCTTTTTTGACCTGGTTCCACTCAAAACTGGGTTGAGTAACCTTCTGTAATGTTGTATCCCTATCTTTTAGCTTCGAAACGGTGGGTCTTTCACCTTCATCCGACAATCGTAGCGCCTTTGGTACCATTACCGCAAAATGACGTCAAAACTGTTTTTCTGGTTTTGAGCTTAACTTTCATTTCTGGACTTTTCCCTAGCTTGACTTGTACTAGTACTACTTGGAGCTTGCTGAATGGCTATTGGATGAACTTTTTGTTGTGTGTGTACCTTTGGGTTGGAATGAGGAAATAATGAAGCCATGATGGCTGGAAAAGTTAGCAAATTTAGGGGAAGTGCTGTCCGAACTTTGAAGGGATTTGTTTGCATTGAGTTTGTGATCTAAGACTTGGATTTGAGCAAGGCAATGTTATATGCTGGATGATTTCTGAGCCGTGGAGGTGAGTGACCCTAAACTATTTCCAAAGTACTTGTGAAATGTTTCTTGCATTATGTACTCGATTGCATATCATGCGTACTTGCATCTGAGTTCATGACATGATTTGGCTTCAATGAGTTCTGGGAAAGTCTTGTGCTAAACACCAACGTCTCCACTCTGTTTATGGTTCATGTTCATGTTTATCTGGAGCTCAAGAAGGGGCTCCCTCTTAATGTTAATGTTAATGTTAAATGATCTATTTGAGCGTTGGGTGTTCAAGTGCTATGATTTCCCTGGCTCACGAGAGCACTAAACGAACATTTGATCTCTGAATCATGACATCATCGAAATGATCGAAATGCAACATTGTGAAATATATTTGTTTAATATTTAACTGGTTACTCGCTGAGCTTCTAGCTCACCCCAAAAATATTTTATTCCCCTCCACAGGGCTCAAGGCGAAGGAAGGACTTGTAGTACTTGTGCACGTGACTGGATGGCCTATGTGTTCTACAATTTGGATTTGGAAATCATTTTATGTATACTTGAGAATTATTTCTGCTTCGCTTTTGATATGTAATTATTTATTGGAGAATTTGATGTAATATTTGAGATTTATCTTGTAATTTAATTGAGGACTTTAGTGAACGACTGAGTCCCGGCGAGAGCTGGGCAGGCGGCCCGCCGAACCCTCTGGTTCGCCTTAGGGGGAGGTGGGGCTGTCACACTTCTCATATCTTGCAACCGGAAAATATTGAAATTGATGAGGCGCTGACCTATGAGGAGAAACCGGTAAAGCTCCTAGATCGTAATATGAAAGAATTGAGGAACAAGCGGATTTCTTTGGTGAAAGTTCTCTGGAGGAACCGTGGACTAGAGGAAACAACCTGGGAAGTTGAAGAAGAAATTCGAGGAAAATATCCAGACCTATTCTCAAATCAAGGTAAAATTTCGAGGACGAAATTCTCTTAAGGGGGAGAGGATGTGAGGACTCGTAATTTATTTTATTTTATTTATTTATTTTATCGATTTATTTATTCATTTATTGGTTTACCCTAAAATAGTTATTTTTATGATTTATTACCCAAATATTAGTTAGTTATACTATCGTTACAAGAATTTCTTGGAAATTGCACTTTATCGCGCATAAGTCGGAAGTTCGCGTTTTCGCGCGCGCGACTAATTGAAGGACTTTAGAAAATTATTGTTGGACTACTAAGAGTGGATAATAATAGTGTTAAAGGAAGTGCATTAGAGATTTAGTGCACAAGTGAAACAAACCCGAAAGGAAACGAGCACGAAACGCTCGCGTACGCGCACTATTGAGAGTTGACTTTTGTGCCAAAATTTGAACTACAACTACCAAGTTTCTCCAAGAAGCTTCACCAATAGATTTTTCTACTCTCTCTCTCACCCCTTGCTGGCCGAAACTCCAAAGGAAGAAGAAGAACAAAAACCCTTCATCATCTCACTTCATTTCTTGCACCTTTTCACTCCAAATTCACCACACAAACTCACAACAACTTGGAGACTCACTTGGACTAGGAAGAGAGCATCTTTCTCACGGTTTCTTGGAGATCTTAGTGACCCAAAATTTCTGATTTTTCATCATCCAAGAGGTGGTAATCATCTAACCTTTTAAACTTGGTTCTAGTGAGTTAAATTTGACTTCGAAGCTTGTAGCTTCATGTGGGTATCTTTATTTGGTTGAAAATCATTTGAGTGGGCTCTATGAAATCCCACAATGGACATGTTGGACTGATATGATGATTATGGGTGTTATTTATGTTGATTAAGTGTTAAACAAGTGGATATAAGTTGAAAGAGTGGAAGGAATATCAAAGGAAAGTTGAAGCTAAGAAGGGCCGAATTCTGCCCTGTTTTTTCCGAGCCCTTGGTTTGATTTTTCTGTAATCAAATGACCTTGAATTTGTTGTAGATATGTTGTATAGGATGTGTGGAAAGTTTCCACCAAAAATTACTTGATTTGGTTAGGAAAAGGTTGAGTTTTGAACAAGAACAAACTGGAAATTCGCGTAACAGGGGTATGCTGGCAGTAATCTTTACATGATCATAACTCTTTGCTCAGATGTTGAAATCAAGTGTCATTTACGGCATTTGAAACTAGACACTTCCAGTTTTCTAACAGTATAAAATGGATTCCCTGATTCGACTTGAGTGAGCCGTGCCAGTTCTTCAATGTTACCTATTCTGTTTTATTGCTGTGCTCGAGAGTCAGTGATAAGCTGAGGCTTGTTGCTTGAATTTGAACTAGCTATGAACTGAATTTTAGAACGATTTCTTCTGATGAAATGTAGCCTTATGAATGTAGTTTCCAATGCCACCAACCATGCCCAATTCCAAGTTGAATCAAATGTGTTATGACCAAATTACAGAACTGCACCAGTGATAGAAAACCCTAATTTTGGCTAGCCGAATGGCTTAGCTCGAATTGGGACTTGTTATTTTGAAACTTTTGGTGTCAATCACCTACCAAATGTATGTTAGATGTTTGCGGATAGTTGGTTGGATCGAATGTTAGATATTTTCGCTGCATTAGGATACTCAGAGGAACGGCAGATAGCTTTCGCCGTTTTTCAGTTTGAGGGGGCGGCTAGAGCCTGGCGGAATGTGATTCGAGCCACATGGGATAGAGAGCAGACCCCATGGATATGGGTTAATTTCATCCGTGAGTTTAATGAGAAGTACATACCGCCACTTGTTTAAGAAAGGCAGGAGGATGAGTTTATACGACTGCGTCAAGGGATTTTGAGTGTGGCGGAGTACGAGACACAGTTTACCAAACTCTCTCGTTTTGCTCCGGATTTAGTACTGACAGACCAAAAGAGAATTCATCGGTTTTTCCAGGGCTTGAATGTGGAGATTCAAGAGGCACTGGCGGCTACTCAATTGGAGAGGTATAGTCAAGCCATTGAAAAAGAACAAAGAATTGAAAATACTAAGAGTCAAGTAATGGCTTTTCATGATAGGAAAAGAAGACAACCTGACACAAGCAGTTATATAGAGGGACAGAGCTCGAGGGGCGAGCCACCATCTAAGATGGGCCGAGGAGTCGGTGGTTCACGATCAGCAGGGATCCTGAATCAGGGAAAATTTGAGAAAGGTCAGGCAGGGAGAGAGACCCAGAAGGGTACCTCACATGGAGGTCCGACATCAGGACCTAGAATGACATGTGGGTTTTGTGGGGCTGCTAACCACATGGAAGATAATTGTTGGAAGAAATGGAAAGATCGAAAATGTTACCAATGTGGTAGTGCAGAGCACCTGATTGTTCAGTGCCCTCACCTGTCAAAAGAAGGAAATGTTTCAAGGGCAGAAGGGATCACAGAAAGGTCAGGCAGGGAGAGAGACCCAGAGGGGTACCTCACATGGAGGTCCAACATCAGGACCCAGAATGACATGTGGATTTTGTGGGGCTCCTAACCACATGGAAGATAATTGTTGGAAGAAATGGAAAGATCGGAAATGTTACCAATGTGGTAGTGCTAAGCACCTGATTGCTCAGTGCCCTCACCTGTCAAAAGAATGAAATGTTCCAAGGGCAGAAGGGATCACTTCTAAGTCGACCAATACAGCGGGTAATCGACCGAAAGTGCCGGCAAGGGCCTATGCAATGGGACATCAAGAGGTGACTGACCCATTGGCAGTCATCGAAGGTACACTCCCTATCTTCCATCGTATTGAGGTTTATTTCTAATTATTTTGAATGATTACTAGCATTAAGGCCGAGTACAACAGAATTATTATGATGTTAAGATCTTATAGAATTCGATCTACGAGATATTTAAAGTTCATTGAGAATACGTAAAGACCATTGAGACTTTGAGATAAGGATTACATGGTTGGTTCTTGGATTGGGATACATAGAGTGACAAATTTCTTGAGATGATCTTTACTAGTAAAGATGAACTCGTTAATGAGGTATTAGAGTATTCTAACCCTTAGCTCGTGAAAAGATTAGGAATGTACGATTTACGTGATAACAAGTATGGAATAGGTTTTCAACAAGGAAGAGCAGAATGCAGAAGAGATATTGGGAATGTTTGAAGTAAAGGTTGGAATTTCGATGACGAAATTCTTTGAAGGAAGAGAGAGTGTGACGATTGGAAAATTCGTTCTTATTTTCTTAAAAATTCCCTCTTATTTTAATTAAATTACTTTATAATATCTTTACTACTTATTTACTCGCTCAATAGTTGTAATGAATAAGAGATTTAAAAGTTTTACCCTTAGTTTTATAGCTCGGGTAAATTAGGGTTTTCGCGTATTTTGGCCGTGTGATCACTTGGTGAGGTGTGTGTTAGATTTGGTGCTTAAAAGTGAGTTTTATATAAGAAAAAGTGTGTGATTAGAAGTGATAATAATAAGTAAGTGAATCATAAGTTAAAACCCTAGTACGTGCGAAATAAGGAAAAACTGCTCGGACCGATGTGTACCGTTCCCTACCGATTGAGTGCACCACTTGAACATTACTTTATTACCTTAATACCCTTATTTTAATTTCAGCTAATTAACCCTTAAACCATCCACAATCTTTGACCAAAGAAAAGAGAGAAAAGAATAAAATTTGAGATTCAATCCTAAGGTGACACTTGGAAGTCATCCAACCAACTTTGACCCAAATCAATTCCAACCTTCTTATCTTCCCTTGAGCTTCATTTGTTCCTCATTATCCTCCATGGTGGCCGAGAGTTTAAGAGAGAAAAGAGGGAAGAAGCACTTCAATTCCAATCTTGATTTTTGCCCTTGTTTGAGTTGAATCCAAAATCTAAACCGATTAAACTCTCACTTAGGAATTTAGGAAGCTTTGTGTGGTAAAGTTTTGGAAGGAAATGTTGTGATTTTCTCTTGCAAGTATCCTTGGTGTGGTATTATGGTTTCTTTTCCTTTTCTTATACTTAATCTTGTTAAAGTTTGGTTAGAAGCTTATAATCTTGGTTTATGATAGTTAATTAGTGAGTTTTGCATGATATGGTGGAATTTTTAGCTAGGGTTTGATATTTTCAGTTGTGATTCTTGTTTTTATCTAGAATATGATGTTGATGAGCTTGGATAGGGACTTGGGATAGTGATTCTGTAAGGATCCGAAAAATTTCTTATTTTTATCAAATATTATTGGTTTATTTAAATATTTATTCACCTATTTTCTCCAAATAATTTATTTCAACCATTTTAAGTCCATTCACATGGAACAATGTCTTCCTTATGTTTTTAAAACGTCCCGTTAGCAAATTTAATTTTCGGAGGTTCGTTTAAGTGAGAAATAATAAGTACATGTGTTTTGAGGTGATATTCTATTCGAGAGTGTAATTATCTTGGGGAAATTAAGAATGATCAATAGTAGATTAAGAAAAGTTAATTGAGGAATTAAAGGTGAATGAGTTCTAATTAAGTGCATACCGCTCGCACGCCGTTAGTTTTCCGAAAGACGCGCTGATACAAATTTATGGGAGATTTGAGGAAGTACTACTGGACTCATGTGAGGACCCGCAAATTTACTTATTTTAAACTCCTATTACTGGCTTATTTAAATATTTAATTGGCCGTTTGCTCCGAATATTTTATTCCAACCTTTTTAGACCCAATTACATGAAACTATGGCTTACATGTATTTTTAAAATGACTTGTTACAAAAATTTATTTTTGGAAAGCTCGTTTAGCGAGAATAGTGAATTCGCGTTTGGAGGCAATATTCGATTTAAGGGTACAATGAGCTTGGAA
Source organism: Coffea eugenioides (assembly GCF_003713205.1). NCBI lineage: Eukaryota > Viridiplantae > Streptophyta > Magnoliopsida > Gentianales > Rubiaceae > Coffea > Coffea eugenioides. The sequence continues at coordinate 19,155,819 of NC_040043.1, forward strand.
ATTGAAGACTTATACATTAGTCTTAAAATAGGTATTTTTATGTTTAAGTACTCAAGTAATGGTTAGTTATACTATCATTATAAGAATGCTTTAGAAATTTTGCCATATCGCACGCGAATCGAAAGTTCACGTATATCGAGCTGGAGCGCTTAATTGGAGATTTAAGAATTTATTCTAGACTATTAAGAGTGAATAATTATAATGTTTAAGAAAGTGCATTGGAGGTTTAGTGCACAAGTGAAACGAACCCGAGAGGAATCAGGCACAAAACGCGAGCGAACGCGCACTATTCCTAGTTGACTTTTGAAACATTTTTGGCCACACACTTAAGCTTCTCAAGGAAGCTTCATTTTCAGCAAACACATTCTCTCTCTTCACTCATAGCAGCCGGCCATCCAAGAGGAAAAGAAGAAACAAAACCCTCTTCATTTCACCTCTCATTTCTTGCTCAAATCTTCTCAAAATTTTAACACACTTTGTAAACCACTTGGAGATCAACCTAAGCTAGGAAAGAAGCTTGTTTCTCATGGTTTTTTTTGAGCTTCAAAGGACCGAAAATATCTGCTTTAGTCATCTAAGGAGGTAACAAATGATCAACTTCTTGAAGCTTGGTTTATATAAGTTATATTGCACTTGTAAGCTTATAGATGCATGTGGGTAGCTTTATATTGTTGGAACTCTTGTGAGTGGGCTCTATGAAATCCCACAATGGACTTGATGAGCTGATTTGATGATATTGGGTGTTATTTACGTTGGATTAGTGCTTAATCTAGTGGATATAAGTTGTATTGTGGAAGAAAACTCAGAGGGAGTGAAATGAGAAAAAGGGACGGTTCTGCCCCTATTTTGCCGTGCCCCTTTAGTGCAATTTTTGTGGTCCAATTGACTTGATTTTGATTTAAATGTGTAATATAGGTTGTGTAGAAAGTTTCCTCAAAAATATTACTTGATTTGGTTGGGTAACAGCTGAGATTTCGAAATTTCACCAAAACTGGAAAACGTGACCAGAGTCTCTCTGGCAGTGATTTTGTATCGACCATAACTTTTTGCTCCGACGTCGAAATTGAGTACCATTTCTGGCATTAGAAACTAGACACTTCCAGTTTTCCAACGATATAAAATACACCCCTGATTCCACTTGAGTGAACCGTACTAGCTTTTCAAACTCACCTGCCCTGTTTCTTGACTGTGTTGAAAAATCTGTTATGAGTTGCAACTTGTTGCTCGATTATGAGCTAGTTGGGGACAGAATCTTAGAATGATTTCTTCTGTGAAATTATAGCCTTATGAATTTAGTTTCCAAAGCCACCAACCACACTCAATTCCAAGTTGAATTGAGTGAGTTATGACCGAAATTCAAACCTGACTCATTGCTTGAAAACCCTAAATTTGGGCTGATCAATGGGGCTAATCTTGATTGAGAGTTATTATCTCGAAACTCTTGGTGTTAATCACCTATCAAACACATTTTGGATGTTTCTTAGACATTGTATTCATATATGGACCAAGTTTGAAAGGATTACATTGGCCAAATGTTTGAGAAAAGGAAAACAAAAGTGCAAGGCAGATTTGCCTTAGAAATTCTTGGAAATCTAGTGGCTTTGTTAACTTACTTCCTGTATGAATTTTTGGATGAAATTAGACAGAAGAATAGCCCTTATATGGTAGTGTAATACTACCAAATTTGGTACCATTCCGAGTCCATTTCGATGTCAAACTAAAGTCCCAAAGTTCATGATTTAAACCTGGAAAATCCTTGTTTAGTGAGGAAACTTTAGTAACTTTGAGCCGTTATATCTTGGTGCTCAAAACTCCAATTCTTGTTCCGCTTGTTGTGTTGAAAACTTTGATTCTAAGTCTAATAGATTTCCAAATTCCAGAGGCTAGTTCGCATTGTGTGAATTTTGCCGAATTTCCAAATTTGGTCAAAAACCAACCTCGAAACTGTCTTGGTATTCCAAAACAGCAACTTGAAGCCAAAATTTGAATGTCTTCCATTTGGAATCATGGAAAAGGGCCTTCTAGGAACTTTTAGTACTCTGGAAGTAGTTTCCAACGGTATCAAGGTTTCCAATTTTGGACTTACAGGGAGTGAGATACGATTTTTCAAAAATTGCTTGTCAAAACTGAAATTTCCGAACTTAAAGGAAATTGAGTTTTTAGAACTCACCTTTTTCCTTCGATATTGGTTGATCATTTTACACTTGATTTCAAAGATGAAAATCCGATTTCTCTTTTATTTTAAAACCTCACTTCCGAGCCTCAATTACGAATAATTAAGGCTCAATTCATAAATTCTCCTTAGATTGTACACTAGTACAACCTTCTCCGATAAGTAGGGGTTTTAAGTGATAGTGTGTAATAGTAAATCATTGATTGCTCAGGCACACAAGAGGACCTTCAAGAGGATCCCACGGTGGACGCCTGAACCCTCGAGTGGACAATCTTCCTTATTTTACTTGGTGAGTGTCAAGTGTATGAGTATTTGATATATGCTTAACTGTTATAAATGATTGGAGATTTTAAAAATGGAGTCGAGTGTGTACTTTATGTGAGAACCCGAAAATTTTCTTATTTTCTAGCCATTATTTTAATTCCGTGCATACATTTTCTATACTTTTCTTTATTATATTAATTTTCTAGTTATTTTTATAAGGGAATTAAGTTTTCAAGATATTTTTCCGGTATAAGTTAGTTCATGTGACATTAGTAGCGTATATTGGACGTGGGACCCGCTAGTGCTGTACGTGCGATAATTTTTGGCAACTAATTGGAGTTCTATGTTAAGGGATATGATTTTATATGGTGCTAGAACACAATGAGAGCTTGGCTAGGTAATTAATCATTAGTAAGCAAGAGGATAGGTAATTATAACGGTTGGGTGGTTAGTAGATTAGTGAGGTGTAATTAAACTTGTGGATTACATTAAGTTGGTGATCTATGGAGTTAATTGCAAAGATTAAAAGTTGTTGGGGCCATAGTGTGAGGATTTGTAAAGTAAGTGTACTAGTAATCTAAGAGCTTCTAGGTTTTTCCTATGCTCAATTTTGATTGGTGGAAAAAAGTATACTTTGACCATTGGCTTAAATATCTTCTAAGTTAGTAAATCAAAGGAAAAACAAAGCCAAAACTAAGAGGAAAAAGAGAGAGAGGGCCGAGAGCATCTTGTGAGGTTCAAGAGAAAAGTTTCAACTTTGGGTTCTTGGTTTCTTGCTCACTCTTGCAAACTAACCGATAGATTCACCAAATAATCCATAGAAATTGCTTAGGAAGGTGGATTGCTATCTTGGAGTGGAGGGTTTTGGTGGTTCAAGCTTCCTAGGGGTTTTTGTGCTTCTCCAATTTTAGGTAAGGTTGGTATTAGTTCATGGTTGTGCTACTTATTGGTTTACAAGTGAAAGTTATGGCTTGTTTGGGTAGCTTTCATGATTTTTGTTGTGGTTATAGTAATTCCAGCCTTCTAGTGTAATTTTCAGCTTTGGTTGTTGAAATGTGGTGACAGTCCCACCTTCCCCTAAGGCGTACCAAAAGGGTTAGCGGACTGCCTGCCCAACTCACACCAGGACTACTAGCATGGTTATATACAGTCTAAAATGTTCCGGAAGGTATTAACGTGCTCAAACGAAGCAAAAATCACGAAATGAAAAACGGAAAATCGGAGCCGCACTTGAACAGTGCCGGCCATGTCACAATCTGGCCGGAATCTGGCCGGATTTCCACCAGAGAGCAGCTGCCGAAATTAAAAAAATTTCCAAGGCAATCCGGCCAAGTAATGGCCAGATTCTCGGCCGAATTTGCCCCTGACCCTTCCCGCCAAAAATTTTCTTTTGCCGTTTGAAATCCGAACCTGTCCGAAATCCATCCAAACACCACAAATCATATAAACATTGAAATTTGACATTTACAAGCCAAAATAACACATGAACATTGCTACTCACATTTATACATATAAAGTTCCAAATTTACAACTCAAAAAATAGTGTGAGATCCAAATACATTTAAGGTTTTCCACCCATCGAGGAGCTATTCAAAAGCATACTAAACTAGCTCAACTCGGCTTCAAATTCATAGTTTCCAAAAGGTATTCATATCCCTGTAAGGAAAACAAAGGCAACGTAGTGAGTTTTCGCCCAATGAGGTACCCTCATGCAGATCAGTAAAGTTCACATAGGCACACAGTTGCTCAAACCAAATACGTCAACACGTAAGCCAAACTAACATCACATTTGAATAAAAATAAAAGGATACGGACGGCTCTCAAGAGCCCTTTTCCACACATGCCATACTTGATCTTACCCCGTTGACCCTCCGTTAACGCTTAAAGAAGAACCAATACCGTAGACCCCACTTTCTCCAATTTCCATCCATCTCACATACCCCTACCAGGCCCGAACTCCATTCAGTGTACAATGGTAATAGTCGAGTATACCAGAATCAAGGGTCTCATACCCAATGATTCCATAGAAACAGTCCCCACGGCTTATCAATCTTCTCGACCATGCCTTTGCTGGCTCGAGTCAATCGACCGCCGATGGGGTTGAGCTCAGAGTAAACAGTAAGAGTCGTTGGATACACGTCCAAACGACACCAATTCAAGTATTCAAAGACATTCAGTTGATACAGTAACAGTCACATAAGCCATTGAGTGTAAGAGTGATAAAGTACACCCTTAACTCAACCAAGTTCAACAGTACACAAAAGCATTCAAATCATAGATTTCACGTATAATGGAGCCATGAAGTACAATCATGTGAGTAGTACACTCACCAATCAAACAAAGGAAGATTTCACAGATTTCGGTCCAACGAGCGCCTAGCATCACCGGCACGCCCTAAAACATTCAATAAAATGCAATGAGACTCGATTACGAGTCGTAAATCCAAGCCACAAGTCACTAATGTAAATCCAAAAGAACTTGCAAACAAAATAAGGAGGACTCGGTGTTAAGGATTTAGACCACCCTAAGGTCTCTAATTACCCCTAAAACAACCCAAATCCAATAAAACATAAGAACCCACAATTTGGACAGCATTTTCCCTTAAAATTTCATATTTCCATCCTACCATCAAGCACTTATATTTCTCAAACATAACCACAATTACCATTATAAGTCATAAGCTACTCAATACAACTTATTAGAGTCACAATACCCTTTAAACAAAGCCAATTCAAGAGTTCTATAGCAACCCTAGAAAAGCCCCAATTCAAAACCCTAAATCTGAAATTTTCCATACAAAGCGGAAATTTTCCGCAAATAGCTACAATTTACGCACCAAAGTTTCATTCTAGACCATTCCAAGCCATCAACCATGGCCAACTAAGATTAAACATATAAAAACAGAAAAAAAACATGAATAAAAATAAAATTCATCAATCTCTACCAAAAGTCACAAAATCTTACACAAAACCAACTCTATGCCCAACACAAGTCATTAATTTCACATTATCAAAACCAAAGAAGGAATTCCTTAACTACTCACCTTGCAACCTCAAGAAAAAACACAACTTAGCACCACTTTCCTCCAAACCACTTCACCAACAACCTCACTACTACTAAACTAAGAGTTTTTATGGAGAAATCAGAAATTTAAACGGTTGATTTGCTAGATTGAGCTAGTTGGAGAAGATGAGAGTTGAAGGTTTTTCTTTTCTTTCCCTTTGAGAGATTCGGCCAAGAGAGACATGTATGAAGGTGATTTTGGGTCAATTTTTGATTAATTAGTAAAGTTGGTACAACGGTCAAAGTCCAACTTAAATCACAAAGTGACACTTGTCACCTTTTTTAATGCAAAGCTATCCTTTTGTCTCTCCAACACCAATCCATTTGGTAACCTCTAATTATCTTTTAACACCTGGAAAATTAATCCCAGTACACCCAACTTAACCTAATTGGTCGAATTTTACCGCACCTACTGCACTAGCGGGTCCCACATCCGGTATACACTCTTAATTCCTCAAAAACTAACTGATACTAGAAAAATAATTTAAAAATTATCTTTACTCATAAAAATTATCTAGAAAATTTTCCTAACAAAGAAAATATAGAATTAGTGTGCAATTAAATAAAATAAAACCTAGAAAATAAGGAAATTACAGTTCTCACACTCTCTCCCCCTTAAAAGAATTTCGTCCTCGAAATTTCTCACCTTGATTTTCAAACAGTTCAGGGTATGTCTTTTTCATTTCTTCTTCCACCTCCCAGGTAGCCTCCTCAATTCCGTGATTTCTCCATAAAATCTTCACCAAAGGTATTCGTTTGTTTCTCAGCTCTTTAACCTTTCGGTCAAGCAACTGTACTAGTTTCTCTTCGTAGGTGAGGGATTCATCTATTTCGACTTCCTCTGGTTGTAAGATATGAGACGGATCAGGATAATACTTCTTAAGCATCGAGATGTGGAAGACGTCGTGAATTTTGGATAGACTTGACGGTAGTTCAAGTCGATACGCTACTTTACCAACTCTCTGGAGAATCTTGAAAGGTCCGACGAATCTCGATTGAAGTTTCTTTCCTCTACCCGCTGTGACACTTCGTAACGGTGTGACCTTAAGGAAAACACGATCCCCAACCTCGAACTCCAGATCTTTTCTTCGATTGTCCGCGTAGCTCTTTTGTCGGCTTTGAGCTGTTTGGAGTCTCTGTCGGATCAACTTGACTTTTTCTCGTGCCTCCTCCATCCATGGAATGGCCGTTGGATCTAGAACCTTCCTCTCGCCGACTTCATCCCAATAGATCGGTGACCAGCACTTTTGTTAGTCCCACAGACAACCAAGAGGGGGGGGTGAATTGGTTTGATTAAAATCTTAACCAAGATTATGCACTTTTTTGTTAATGAAAATTTACCTTCCTTTTTAGTAATGATCAACCAAGTAGATTAGAAGACAATAGCAATATTGATCGGAGAAGCAAGTATAGATAAGCAATGAAGATTTTATTAAACAGAAATGTAAAATAGAGAAACAAACCAAGTGTCTACCAAGCTTTACCCAAACTTGAAGACCAAACACAAGGAAGAGCAACTTCTCTTTGATGAAAGTCGATCAACTAGATGTACAATGGAGGGAGCACTTCCTCCTTGCCCTAAGCCTCACTTAGTCAAGCCAAGAAGTTTTACAATCACTCAGAAAACCCTCAACAGAGCTACACTAAAGATCCTTTCACTCACAAAAGAAAAGCTCAACAGAAATTCACACCACTTTAAAACAAATCTGCTTTGGAGACTATTTTCTAGCTAAAATATCTCACTAGATCTTGTAAACAAAGTGTGCAAAAGTTTTTACTTCGTTCAGACCAGTTTGATTTTAAAGAGAACCAGAAATGGGCTTCATCAATGCTTCCAACGGATAGAAGGCAGCTGAAGAGTCAACTAGCCGTTGGGGCTGTCGGACGTCCGACGATCGAATCATCGTCCGAACCAATCGTCCGATGATAGCCAAGTTGAGGTTCGGACGTCCGGTAAGTTCTTTGTCGTCCGACAGCACAGCGTCCGACCTTGGGCCGAGAGCTAGCAAGTTATCTTGGAATTTTTCGGACGTCCGATGCGATTGATTAGCGTCCGATGGCAAGCGTCCGATCCTTCCGGACGTCCGATGCTTCTATGTGAGCGTCCGACGGTGCTTCCTTCCTGATGTTCTTCATCCTTTCGGACGTCCGACAGTTTCCTTTCGGCCGTCCGACCTGATTGTCATGTTTTTGCTTCACATTTTGGTTGTTTTGCTTTTGATGACATATTCGAACCTGATTCTTGGATAGACAAAAACACTTGTTTTTGAAGAAGGTTAGATAAACATTTCAAAGTGCCAAGAATGACACACTTAAAAGACAATATCTTTGATCGGAACAAAACAATGCTTTCTTTGTTCCATCAGGCCTGATCAAAGTATTCACTTTCTTGGACTGTATTTCAAAGAACTTTTGTGATCATCAAAACCAAGAATAACATTCTCCCCCTTTTTGATGATGACAAAACAAAAGTTTGAAATGAAATTTGATGATTGCAATGAAAGCTCCCCCTTTCAAAATAGACAAGAACTCCCCCTGCCATAGTGAATCAAAGAACTTTTGAAAACCTCCCCCTCACTAGACTGCCCAACCGAGTTTAGACAATCATCCAAAATCATGACAATTAAGTAACACACAACCAACATATCACCAATTCAATCCATCAGCAAAATCCAAATTTAATTAAACCATCAATCAATTCATCATATCCAACATTATCAATCATCAATCAGATCTCTCCCCCTTTTTGTCATCACAAAAGAGCAAACCAAAAACATCCATCTTATACACAAATACATCTTATCCAAAATGTAAACCAAAAACAATTCATTCCATTCACATAAACAGAATAAACAAACATCACCAGTACTTAAACATCACCAATAACTTCCATCAAGATACTTAGAAACATCACAGAACTTAAACATAAACAAGAATATCCATTATATTACACCTCAGTACTTAGATCATCCATCAACACACACCAAAAGAAACTGAGAATATCCATAACATAACATATTCTAAAAGAGACAAACAAAATGCAAATGTCCTAAATGATGATCTACGTGGATCCAGGTGTCCTCCGAGAAAGCTGATATTGGTCGAGATCCTCCTCTTCAGTGTCTTCATTATCTTCAGCAGCTTCTACAATTGGTGCCTTGCCTTTGTCTGATGTGGAAAGGCCATGAGGAGTCACAGGAGTTGCTGGATTCGGATCTGGAACTGATGAACCTGGATCAGTGGTTCGAGGTTCTTTGTCATGTGAGACTTCCTCAACCACAGGTGGAGGAAAAAGAAGATTCTTTTTGTCAAGAAAGGCAGTTTGTTGCTCAGAAGACATGGTGAGCATGAGACCATGTTCTAGAAGAAGAACATGCTGTTTGAGTTCTTGAAGAAGCTCAATTACTTCATTACTGGAAGAGGAAGATGCTTTAGTGGCAGACTTCCTAGGGTGAATGGGAGTGAGTGAAATGGGTGAAGGATCATGTGCAGTCTTAGACCTAAGTTCACTAGAAGATGCACCCTTATAAGCCCACAGATTATCTTTGAAAACAAGATTTTTCCTTTCAAAATACCCTTTTGTAAAGGCATAAGAAGATGCTTCTTTAGGACAAACACCTAGAATAGGGACTTTGTTAAACTCAAAAATCTTTTGAAGAAACTTTCCATAAGATAATTTTCTGCGAGAATCAGTGGCATAGCGAAGTAAGAACTTGCACATGACAAAACCAAAATCAATACGAATTTTTTCTTGAAAACAATAAAAGAGGTACAACTCCATTTTGTTTGCATCAGTTCTGTGGCCATCAGTAGGCACAAGCAGGTTTGAAATGATAGAAAAAGCAATTAAATTCACAGGGGCCAGATCATTCAATTTAGCATCAGCAGGTGAGGAAAAACTTCTTTTGAAATAGGTTAACATTTTTGTCCCATCAAAATGATTTGCAGCAGTAGGAAGCTCTTCATAAGAAAAGAAATTAGCAATCTTATCTTTGCATAAACGTTCAATGGTAGTATTTAAAATGGAGTTCACGATTTCAGAATCAATGATTAAGTCTACCCCATTAACCCTGGAAAATATTTCAGTTGGGTCAGAACCTTTCCTTAGATTGGCAAAAAATTGATGCAACATATCAGGATAGTAGACATTTGGCATAGAAATAAGATGTGACCATTTCTGGAAAGCAAATAGACTCAGAATGGATTCTAAACCTATGGAGCGAAATTCAGAGGGGTTTACAGTTCTTTGAGGGATGACACCCTTCTGGGATATCCAGGAGTATTTGTCTTTCGCAGCATCATCAAAGAATGTAGGAGGAGGAACTGATTTAGGAGGCGGTTGAGAGGAGGTCCCCTGTCCAGATTCAGGCTGAGATGTGGGTTGTGGAGTAGGCCGTGACATTTGACCCTTGATAGCTCCCCTTTTGAAGCGTTTGGATGTCCGTTTGACAGTAGGAAGATCCTCATCCTCATCCCTGAGTGGATGCTTGCGTCCGGCAGTAACTTTTCCTCCCCTTAGATTCACCATTGTTCTAAATGTGTGGAATGGAGGATGCAAATGATGCACACAGCAGTAAGGAAGTGATTCGCACAGAAATTTTGGGACAAAAACACCTTGAACGAGATTTGACAGAGCGGTTATGCAAGAGTAGGGTTGTGAGGAAAATTTGGGGATTTGCGAAATGTTACTCAGTTTGGTGAAATGATCAGGAGAAATGAAACGCAAACGATGGGGAAATGTTTTGGTTGAGTCAATTTGGGAAAGGTAGTTACAGAATGGTACGAATTTGAGAGTGAGGGAAGAGAGAGTTTTCGTCCGAGAGGAAATAGGATATGAGGAGACTGAAGCAAATAAGGAAGAAAGTTGATTTAAAACAAATGAGCCGTTGCACTGTCGGACGGCCGAACGAAGTTGTACGTCCGACAGTTGCGTCCGAACAGGCGCAATTCTGGAAAATGGCTGAAGAACATCATCGGACGTCCGTTCATCTTCTTTCGGACGTCCGAAGACTTTGAGAAATATTAGGATGATTTTTCGATTATTCCTAATTTTGATCTTAGATGAATGAACTGATCTAATGGCAGAGCTTTGGTAAATATATCAGCAAATTGATCTTTAGAACAAACATAATTTACACATATTTCACCTTTTTGAACAAGATCACGAATAAAGTGATGCTTTATATCTATGTGCTTTGTCCTAGAATGATGAATAGGATTTTTGATCAAATTTATAGCACTAGTATTATCACAGAATACAGGCATGCAGTCATACAACAATCCAAAATCATTCAAAGTGTGCTTCATCCACAAAAGTTGAGCACAACATGCACTAGCGGCAATATATTCCGCTTCGGTTGTAGACAAAGATATTGCATTTTGCTTTTTGCTAAACCAAGAGACTAAACAATTTCCAAGAAAATGACAAGTTCCACTCGTACTCTTTCTATCCACATGACAACCTCCAAAATCAGCATCCGAATAACCATATAGAGCAAACTCATTAGATCTAGCATACCAAAGACCATAGTCTAATGTACCTTTCAAATACCTAAAAATTCTTTTTACAGCATTCAAATGTGATTCTTTTGGACAAGATTGAAATCTAGCACACAAGCAAACAGCAAACATAATATCAGGTCTACTTGCGGTTAAATAAAGTAGGCTTCCGATCATACCTCTATAATGCTTTTCATCCACATGATTACCTTCTTCATCTTTGTCAAGCTTTGTAGAAGTGCACATTGGAGTTCCAACTTGTTTTGAGTCCTCCATGCCAAACCTTTTCAGCAATTCCTTGGTATATTTTGCTTGATTTATAAAAATTCCCTCAAGAGCTTGATGTATTTGAAGTCCAAGGAAGAAATTTAATTCTCCCATCATACTCATTTCAAATTCATTTTGCATAGTGGTGGAAAACTCCTTACATAGATACTCATTAGTAGCACCGAAAATAATATCATCAACATATATTTGCACAATAAGAAGGTCTTTCAACACGTGCTTAGTAAAAAGTGTGGTGTCCACAACACCCCTTTTGAAACCTTTTTCAATCAAGAAACCACTTAATCTTTCATACCAAGCTCTTGGAGCCTGTTTTAAACCATATAAAGCTTTAGAAAGTTTAAACACATGACTTGGAAATTTTGTATTTTCAAAACCGGGGGGTTGATCCACATACACTTCTTGATCAATAAAACCATTTAAAAAGGCACTTTTAACATCCATTTGAAACAATTTGAAACCTTTGAAGCAAGCAAAAGCAAGAAGCATTCTAATAGATTCTAATCTTGCTACGGGAGCAAATGTTTCATCAAAATCAATTCCTTCTTCTTGTGCATATCCTTTAGCAACTAATCTGGCTTTATTTCTTACAACAACACCTTTATCATCCAACTTATTTCTAAAAATCCACTTTGTGCCAATGATAGGCTGATTTTGAGGTCTATCAACAAGTGTCCAAACTTCATTTCTCTCAAATTGATTAAGTTCCTCTTGCATAGCCAAAATCCAGTTTTCATCCTTTAAAGCATCATTGATATTTTTAGGTTCAAAAAGAGAAACTAAAGCAAAATTATCAATCAATTTTCTCGATGAGGAACGAGTGTTTACCTTCTCGGATGGATCACCAATTATAAGTTCTTTTGGATGATTTTGGCTGAATTTCCAAGCCTTGGGAAGATCTTTGAGTGGATCATCATTTTTGTCTTCATCTTCAACTTCTTGATCATTTTGAACTTCATTTTCCATTTCAGTTGCTGCTGGTTTAGAACTTCCTTCATTCCCAATTGATAGCTTTTCCATTCCTTCTCGAACACCTACATCATCATCCTCACACAAACTTTTGGAATTATCATCACTGGCTTCATCAAATGTTATATGTATAGCTTCTTCAATCACAAGAGTCCTTCTATTAAAAACTCTATATCCTCTTTTATTTTCACAATATCCCAAAAATATTCCTTCATCAGATTTTTTATCAAACTTGCCAAGATGTTCCTTTAGATTCAAAATAAAGCATTTACAACCAAATACTTTGAAATAACCAACCGTAGGTTTCTTATCAAAAATCAGTTCATAAGGAGTTTTCTTCAAAATTGGTCTCAAGAGAATTCTATTCATTACATAACATGCAGTGTTTACCGCTTCAGCCCAAAGGTATTTAGGCAATCTACATTCATTCAACATAGTTCTAGCAGCCTCTTGGAGAGTCCTGTTTTTCCTTTCTACAACACCATTTTGCTGTGGAGTCCTTGCAATAGAAAACTCATGAGTTATACCATTATAATCACAAAATTCTGGAAATCCACAAAATTTGAATTCAGTTCCATTATCACTTCTAATTCTAACAATTTTTAAACCAAGCAGATTTTGCACTTTAGCAAATAATGAAGTAAAATTCTTGAAGGCATCATCTTTATGAGCAAGAAATATCACCCAAGTGTATCTAGAATAATCATCCACAATCACAAAACAGTATTTCTTACCACCCAAGCTAGAGATTTGAGTAGGGCCAAATAAGTCAAGATGCAAGAGTTCTAAGGGTTTTGAAGTAGATACACACTTCTTTGTTTTAAAAGAAACTTTTGTTTGCTTACCAAATTGACATGCATCACATATTTTATCCTTTTCAAAACTGATTTTTGGCAAGCCTCTAACTAGTTCCTTTTTCAAAATTTCCTTTAGTAAGTCCATGTTAAAATGACAAAGTCTTCTATGCCACAACCAAGGATCTTCATTTGAAGCTTTAAGACATTTTAAGCTAGAAGAATCAACTTTATCAAGAATCACAATATATATGTCATTAAACCTCTTACCTTTGAACACAACATTGTATTTGGAATCAAGTACAATGCATTCAAGCTTTTTAAACAACACATACAAGTCTTTATCACACAATTGACTAACACTAAGCAAGTTATAACCTAAGTTATCAACCAAGAGCACATTATGAACAAAAGTTTCACCATCCTTACCAACATCACCTATTCCAATTGTCTTAGCTTTCACATCATCACCAAATGTTACCTTTCCACTTGATTTTGATTTCAGCTTTATGAATAAGGAGGGATCACCGGTCATGTGCCTTGAGCAGCCGCTATCAATAAACCATTTGGACTTGTTTGATCCTTTTTCCTGAAAAGATAAGGTGTTTGGTACCCATTTTAATTTTTGGGTCCATAATAGTTAGCATTGTATCTAACTAACCACATGCATTTCATCCCTTTGTTCAGATTTCTTTTCACATAGCAATCTCCTTTCAAATGCCCTCTTTGACAACAGAAATCACACATAATGAAAGAGTTCTTAACATGTACTGGTTTGATATATCTCAATCCACCTCTTCTATATGTTGTGAAGCCATGTGCAATTTTGTTGTGAGCAAATGTTCTTTGACAAGCAGTAAGATGGGTAGATGATATGTTTCTTTTGAGAAAATCCTGTTTTCTTGATTTCAAAGTTTCATCCAAGATGTCCATTCTTTTCTTCAAATCACCATGCTTTTCCTTCAGCATTTCACAAATATTAGTCTTTCTGTCAAGCTCGTTTTGAACATCACATCCGGCTCTTACAAGGCATTCATTGTCAGTCTTTAGATGTTTATTTTGTTGAACCAGACTTGTATTTTCTTGAATGAGAAAAGCAATTTTCTGTTTTAACAGCTTGTTTTTATCATAAGATTCCTTCAAGGCATTATGTAGCTTTTCAACAAAAGATTCAAGATCGTCATCTTCATCATCATCACTTTCAGATTGCGAGTGAGTGGAAGTTACCTCATTATTTCCAATAGCCATGAAGGCCATTTGAGCTGATTCCTCTTCTTCTTCAACTTCCCCTTCGGAGTTGCATTCATTCCAAGTAATCTGAAAGTTGTTGAATCTTGGCTTTCGATCAGCTTTTCCATCTTTCATCTTCTTCATGGGGCATTCATTTGCATAGTGTCCAATCTGTCCACATTCGAAGCATTTGTCCAACTGTTTCTTGTTGAAATCTTGTTTTCCTTTGTACTTTGCGGTAGATGGTTGATTCTGGAATTGATTGCTAGGACCTCCCCTTCTAAACTTTCTTTTATTCAAAATTCTTTTGAAGCCTCTGGTGATAAGAGCAAGATCATTATCATCACCATCCGAGTCTTCATCATCCAGGTGAGCTGGATCATCTTCACCTTGAGTAGTCTTTAGAGCAATGTTTCTCTTTGCTCTAGCATCCTCTTCCTCCTGCACTTTAGATTTCAGTTTCAACTCATAAGAGGTTAGTGAGTTAATGATAGATTCAATAGGCACAGAACTTAAATCCTTAGCCTCTTCTATTGCAGTCACTTTATTTTCCCATTCTTTGCCCAATGCATTGAGAATTTTTCTGTTCTTCTCTCCCAAGGTGTACTCTTTGCCCAACACCTCGAGATCTTTGATCAAGTCAGTGAACCTGCAAAACATTTTGTCAATATCCTCAAGAGGTTCAATCTTAAAAGATTCATACTTTGTGACCAAGATGGCCTTTCTCTGTTCTTTCACATTGTCACCACCCTCATGGATTTCTCTTAACTTATCCCACATTTCTTTGGCTGATTTACAGCCTTTCACTCTAATTGATTCATTTGAATCTAAGGCACTATAGAGAACATTCATGGCCTTGGCATTCAATGTGAGGTTAGTCCTGTCTTGAGCATTCATTTCAGCTCTCATTTTTGGCCGAAGCAGCCCTGTATCTGCATCAAGAAAGTTAGCTTCATGCGGTCCTTCACTCACAATAAACCACAGTTCAATATCAATAGATTGCAAAAAGATAATCATTCGTTCTTTCCAGCTAACATAGTTAGAGCCACTGAACATGGGAGGCCTAGTAACAGATTGCCCCTCAACAAACATAGCATGACTGGTTGTCATCTTTACTCCAAGCCGTTAGAGCTTAATCTCAAGGAGACCAAGCTCTGATACCAATTGTTAGTCCCACAGACAACCAAGAGGGGGGGTGAATTGGTTTGATTAAAATCTTAACCAAGATTATGCACTTTTTTGTTAATGAAAATTTACCTTCCTTTTTAGTAATGATCAACCAAGTAGATTAGAAGACAATAGCAATATTGATCGGAGAAGCAAGTATAGATAAGCAATGAAGATTTTATTAAACAGAAATGTAAAATAGAGAAACAAACCAAGTGTCTACCAAGCTTTACCCAAACTTGAAGACCAAACACAAGGAAGAGCAACTTCTCTTTGATGAAAGTCGATCAACTAGATGTACAATGGAGGGAGCACTTCCTCCTTGCCCTAAGCCTCACTTAGTCAAGCCAAGAAGTTTTACAATCACTCAGAAAACCCTCAACAGAGCTACACTAAAGATCCTTTCACTCACAAAAGAAAAGCTCAACAGAAATTCACACCACTTTAAAACAAATCTGCTTTGGAGACTATTTTCTAGCTAAAATATCTCACTAGATCTTGTAAACAAAGTGTGCAAAAGTTCCTACTTCGTTCAGACCAGTTTGATTTTAAAGAGAACCAGAAATGGGCTTCATCAATGCTTCCAACGGATAGAAGGCAGCTGAAGAGTCAACTAGCCGTTGGGGCTGTCGGACGTCCGACGATCGAATCATCGTCCGAACCAATCGTCCGATGATAGCCAAGTTGAGGTTCGGACGTCCGATAAGTTCTTTGTCGTCCGACAGCACAGCGTCCGACTTTGGGCCGAGAGCTAGCAAGTTATCTTGGAATTTTTCGGACGTCCGATGCGATTGATTAGCGTCCGATGGCAAGCGTCCGATCCTTCCGGACGTCCGATGCTTCTATGTGAGCGTCCGACGGTGCTTCCTTCCTGATGTTCTTCATCCTTTCGGACGTCCGACAGTTTCCTTTCGGCCGTCCGACCTGATTGTCATGTTTTTTCTTCACATTTTGGTTGTTTTGCTTTTGATGACATATTCGAACCTGATTCTTGGATAGACAAAAACACTTGTTTTTGAAGAAGGTTAGATAAACATTTCAAAGTGCCAAGAATGACACACTTAAAAGACAATATCTTTGATCGGAACAATGCTTTCTTTGTTCCATCAGGCCTGATCAAAGTATTCACTTTCTTGGACTGTATTTCAAAGAACTTTTGTGATCATCAAAACCAAGAATAACAACTTTCTCCCGTAAAGTGCTTCGTATGGAGCCATTTGGATCGACGAGTGGTAACTGTTATTATAGGCAAACTCCACTAAGGTCATGTGTTGGCCTCAATTACCCTCAAAATCCAAAATACAGGTTCTCAACATATCCTCGAGAGTCTGAATGGTTCTCTCAGATTGCCCATCCGTCTGGGGGTGGTACGTGGTACTCAGGTTGAGTTTAGTCCCCAAAGTCTCTTGAAATTTTTGCTAAAACCTAGATACAAAGCCGGGATCTCTATCCGAAACGATGCTCACAGGAACTCCATGTAGTCTGACGATCTCGTCCATATACAGCTGAGTCAGTTCGTCCATGGAATACTTCATGCTTACCGGCAAGAAATGAGCCGATTTGGTTAACCGATCGACGATTACCCAAACGGCATCATGTGAGGACCCATAATTTTCTTAATTTCTAGGTTTTATTTTCTTTTAATTGCACGTTTTTTCCACATTTTCTTTATTCAAAAATTTTATGAGTAAATATAGTTTTAAAATGATTGTTCTAGTATCGGTTAGTTTTTGAGAAATTAAGAGTGTATATGGGACGTGGGACCCGCTAGTGCGGAAAATTCGGTAAAATTCGGCCAATTAGGTTAAGTGTTGGATACCGGGTTTATTTTAGCAGGTGTTAAGAGATAATTAGAAGTTACCTAAATGGATTATTATTGGAGAGACAAAAGGATAAAGATGTATTAAATGAAGTGACAAGTGTCACTTGAAGATTCATTCTTACCTTTTGACCTTTTGGACCACTATTCATGACTTTACCATTTAAACTAAAAATTGACCAAAATTACTTCAATTTTGCAAGCTTCTTGGCCGACTCTTTTCAAGCAAAAAGGAAAGAAAAGCTCTCAATTTTGTAGTCTCCAATCTTGCCCAATCTTTCAATTCAACCGTTTAATCTTCAAATTTCCCCATAAAACCTCTTAGTTTGGTGATATTAAGGTTGGTTGTGAAGTTGTTTGGAAGGCTAAGGTGATTAGTTGCTCTCTCTGGTGTATTACGAAGGTAAGTAGTGAAGGACCCCTCTCATCCATCTAATGATGTTTAATTCATGATTTGTGATAGCCTAAGAGGGAATTTTGTGGATTATATATTGATTTTGGTTGAATTTGGTGAAGTTTTATAATTATTGATGATTTTTCTGTTTTAATATGATTGTTATGGTGTGGCTATGTATGATGATTGGAAATGATCTAGAATGAAGCTAGAAGGTGTATGTGGTGGTTAATTGCAAGAAATTTCTGCTTTGGAAAGCAATTTGGAAAGTTAGGGTTTCATGTTCTTACATTCTGCCCGGCACTGTACCTCATAGTTAGGGGCCGAATTGGCCTTGGGTTAAAAAATGAACATTGTAGGTAATGATATTTTAGAGATTCCTACAAAATTTCAGGTCAATCGGAGCAACGTAACTTGGTAAAAGACTGAAATACCCCGGCTACCCTGGTTCTACCCAAATTTGATAATTGCGTCTGTAATTGGTTAATTTGGTTGGGAATGCTTCCGATTTGGTTGTTGGTGCCTTATGCTGAATTGTAACCTTGTATATTATCTTTTGGATGGCTTTGGAATCACTTGATTTGGACTTAGGTAGCCTGACTTATGATGTTTGTACCAGAATACGGTTCGTGAACCCGTTTTTGCGGTTCTGGTTTAGTATCTGGCATTTTTGACCTAGTTACACTCGAAACTGGGCAGAGTAGCCTTCTTCAACATTGTATCCCTATCTCTTAGCTTCGAAACGGTGTATCTTGCACTTCCATCCGATAATCGTAGTGCCAATGGTGCCAAAACCGCAAAATGATATCAAAAACTGTTTTTTTGGGGTAGAGCTTAATTCCATTTCCGGATCTTCCTGGTTTACTCTAGTGCTTATACATTCTTATGGAGCCCTATTTTGGTGGTATTTGGAATTGGTTTATGACCCATAATCGAGTCTTATTGTGCTTATTTGAATGTTTTAGGACGTGCCGGTTGTGTCCAATATGCTAAACGACGTCAAAACTATTTTGGGGTTTTAGAGCTTAACTTTCATTTCCGGTCATTTTCCTAGCTAAATTTTGTACTTGAATGACTTTGAGCCTATTGAATGGCTGTTGTGATGAATTTATATTTCGTATGACTTTGGGACTAGCTGAGGAAAATAATGAAGCCATGACGGGTGGAAAAGTAAGCAAATTTAGGGAAAATGCTGTCCAATTTTCTAGGCCGTTTAGTCTCTTTAGGTTTGAGTTGCCTTTTGAAAGTCATATTTTATTCTTTTCTACTAGTACTTACCATGGAAAGGCGTACGACGCGTAGTCGAGCCTCACTTGTGCATTCCGTTTACTCGATTTTGAATGTGAAACCTTCAATTGGTTTACTTTGATTATTTTAGGGTTTCTTGGCGATTAAAGCCAATCTGAAGTGAAAACTTTTGAAGTATCCGTACTTGAACCGGTGAGTGTACCACTCCCCTTATTTGTTGATTAACTGGGAGTCTGTATATGCAATCTGTGATATGACCGAATGTACTATCTGTTTATTCTGTTTGAGACGAGTGTGTACTTTATCACACTCGTTCTCTTGTCTGGTCATATGCCAATTTACTGTGCAAAATTTGAATCTGTTATCTGTACCTGTATCTGTTCGGACGTCGTTTGGAGGCTGGTATCCAACGACCTTTCTGTGACCTCTGAGCTCAACACCTGTGGCTAGTTACTCGAGTCGAGCCGGCAAGGGGCCTGGTCGATTAGATAACGAACCACGGTAGATTAGATAACGAACCACGGTAGTCTGTTTTGGGATCTTTGGGTATTGAGACCCTTGATTCCGGTATACTCGAGTATTACCATTTCTGAACTGATTGGAGTTCGGGCCCGGTAGGGGTATGTGAGGTGGAAGGAATCGGAGAAAGTGGAGTCTACGGTATTGGTTACTCCTTTAGCATTGACGGAGTGTCAACTATTATTTCGATCAAGCTTCGGTGAAGCGAATGGGAATTTGGCTCCTGAGAGCCACCTGTATCCTTCCTATTTGAATCATTGGTTCTAACTACTTTACTTTACGTCTGGCATGTGTACCTGAATTGTTAAATGTGAAAGGCCATGATTTTACTGCTTTATGTCTGGTACCTCATTGAGCGCAAGCTCACCCCTTTCTGTTACCTTTGTTTTTCCTTACAGGGTTCCATGTTTTGAAACCAAGATTTTTGGAAGAAAAGAGTGGAGCCAGTTATAGGACTTCCTTTGCTTATGCTCTTCTATAACTGAAACCCTAATTGTATTTTGTATAGCGTGAATACTCTGGCTTGTATGTTGGTTCATAGGTACAAGACTCCGATGTAATTCTATGTATAAGTATTTAATTGACGTCCCGTACTTCCGTATAGTTTGGTAAGCTCTGTTTAACCTTGGGTGGTCTCCAATTGTACATTTTCGTTGAGTTCTCGCGCGTCCTATCTAGGGTTTGAGTGGTTCGACTCCGTAGTCCCGGCGAGAGTTCGGTAGGCGGTCCGCTGAACCCTTTGGTTCGTCTTAGGGTGAGGTGGGGCTGTCACAGGTGGTATCAGAGCCGCTTCGCGTGGTCTCTGCGCGGAGTGAGCTTGGGGCCAAGTGGTGTTATGGTCCTGCATTTGGTGAAGGTGTCTAAAAGGGTTAAGTGCTCTTTTGAGCATAAGTTATGAACCGGGCATGTTATAAGTGTATAAGTGTAAAAATCTTTATCATGAAACTTGAGGAAGATAGATTTGTATGTCGGGTAGGAATCTATAATATGGATGATTTACTCTTGGGACCGGCCGACTCGAGTTGTGAATTATCTTATTTGGGATTCTTGTGCCCAGCTACTAAATCAATAAGAGCCTAGGTTGGAAAGGACTTAGGCGAACTAGAAAGGTGATTCTATGGAACTTCGTGTGGTCTGTTCGGGTGTGGTTAAGCGTGATCAACCTTGATTAAGATCTAAATGGCGTTGTTCTCGTAGATTATGGACGGAGCCCTAGAGGGGGAAAAGCTTCGTGAGTTATTTTGTACTCGTGACCTATTCTGTCTATAATACTTTCGGATGATCCCGCTACTTTCATGGATCTCTCATATTTGTCTCTAATTGACTGCTACTGTGTGACTGGTTTGGTCCAGTTGTGTGTATATATGCTTTTGATCTGTGTGTACCTCTTGTTATTTGCT
>NC_040043.1:19183862-19249749 GCF_003713205.1 Coffea eugenioides
GAATCTATAATATGGATGATTTACTCTTGGGACCGGCCGGCTCGAGTTGTGAATTATCTTATTTGGGATTCTTGTGCCCGGCTACTAAATCAATAAGAGCCTAGGTTGGAAAGGACTTAGGCGAACTAGAAAGGTGATTCTATGGAACTTCGTGTGGTCTGTTCGGGTGTGGTTAAGCGTGATCAACCTTGATTAAGATCTAAATGGCGTTGTTCTCGTAGATTATGGACGGAGCCCTAGAGGGGGAAAAGCTTCGTGAGTTATTTTGTACTCGTGACCTAGTCTGTCTATAATACTTTCGGATGATCCCGCTACTTTCATGGATCTCTCATATTTGTCTCTAATTGACTGCTACTGTGTGACTGGTTTGGTCCAGTTGTGTGTATATATGCTTTTGATCTGTGTGTACCTCTTGTTATTTGCTTATGCTTATAATTATCTTTAATATTACCTTTGCCCCTCGACCTTAGATTGACTTAGATCAATGGAGGGCACACGTAGTGGCCGGGGACGTGGGCGCGGGCGTAGGCAACCCACGTCAGACAGGGGTGCTGGGGAAACCTCATCCGGACTTAATCCTGAACCGAAGGTTGACCCGAACGTGCAAATAGCTGCCGCTATGCAGCAAATGACCAACTTGCTGGCACAAGTGGTGTAGCAACAGGGCCAAAACCCGAACCCTAATCCTGGAAACCCTGGCAACCATATCGAGAGTGAGGACAGAGCTCTCGAAAGATTTCAAAAGTTTGCTCCACCCAAGTTTCTTGGGGGGCCCCACCCGGATGTCGTCGAAAGGTGGCTCGAGAAGATGGTGGATATCTTTGCGGCCCTGCATTACACTGAAGAAAGGCAGGTGACTTTTGCCGTCTTCCAACTAGAAGGGTTATTTGGTAAAAATGGGAACGGGAACAAACGCCCAGGACTTGGGTGAGTTTTATGCTGGAGTTCAACGCGAAATTTTTTCCTCCTCTCGTTCAGGAGCGGAAGGAAGATGAATTTATCCGATTTCGCCAAGGGACCCAATCTGTAGCGGAATATGAAAGCCAGTTCACCCGCCTATCCAAATTTGCCCTTGAGTTGATTATGACCGAGCAACGGCGGATCAGGCGTTTTATCCAGGGCTTGAACGTGGAGATTGTGAGGACTCGCAAATTTCTCATATTTTTTCTCAAAAATGCCCTTTTATTTGGAAATTATTATTTATTAAAGCCCTACAACCCAATTATTCCACAATAAGTGTAAATAAACCTAGAAAGTAGGGTTTCACTTTTGGTTTCAAGATTGGAGCAAAATTAGGGTTTTCGCGATTTGTCGCCGGTTGAATTTTCGGTACTGAGCAAGGATCAAATTTGGTGATTAAAAGTGACTTTTAAGTGAGAAATAATAAGTGATTAGGAGCAATGATATAGAGTTGGTGAATAGGAAGTAAAAACCCTAGTACATGTGTTTTTAAGAAAAACGGTGCGAATCGACGGGTACCGTGCACTACCGATTGAACGCACCACTTGACCATCATTTTTTATATACTTAATCTCTTTAATATTTGAGCCAAACATCAGCTATAAAGCTGAGCAAGCTGGCCAAATTTTTTGACCAAAAACAACAAGGAAAAGGAAAAAAATTAAGAACCAATCTTGAAGCAACAAGTGGTAGTCTTTCCTTGGTTGGTTGACTAATGAATTTACATCATATTTATCCCTAAAACCAACTCCAAAGCTCTTCATTTCTGCACCATCACAGCCGAGAGAGAGAGAGAAAATGGAGAGCAAGAAAAACAACCATTTCATCTTGAGTTTGATCAACCAAGTGAGAAAGAAAGGAAACTAGACCGATTAAAGTGTTAGTTGGTGAGTGGGGAAGCTAGAGGAACTAAGAAATTTCAAAGGAAGTGGAGTATCACTCTTCCAAGCCTTGTTCTTGAGGTAAAAATCTGATCATGATCCTTGCTCCTTTAAATTTTGGTTTAAGATGTTATTTAGATCATGTTTTAGCTTGATTACAAGATAAGCAAGTTGTTGTGATGATTCTTGGATGAGATACGCAAGCTAGGGTTTGATTAATTTCTGCCTAACCTTGTTTTATATTTAGTATATGTTGTATATAAGAGTAGATAAGGGGCTTTGGTAGAATTGGAAGCAATAAAATGGAAGGATTGACTTGAGAATTCAAAAAAATTCCAGATTTCTGGAATTTCAGGATTACATTCTGTCCGATTTTAATACTCATAGTTAGAGGCAAAATTAGGCTTGGTCTAAAACATGAAAGTTGTATACAATGGTATTTTATAGGTGCCTACAAAATTTTAGCTCAATCCAAGCAACGTAACCCATGAAAAGACCAAAATACCCTCACTGTTTTAAGGTTTTTCCCAGTAGTTCGTTTGGTTAGTTTATCCAGTTTATCACGTTTAGTCACTAGGATCCGTACTGATTTAGCTTTTTACCAAAACATGAAAGTTTTAGTATTCTGACTTAGCTTTTAAACGCCTCCAAGAACACCTTAATCGGACCTTGGTAACCTGAGATATGATCATTCCAGTGCAGAGCGGTTAAATAGCCGACTAGTTAGATTTTGGTTCTGTAAATTGAGGATTTGACTAGGTTGCATTGGAAACCTCCCGCTGAACCCTTTGGCCAAATTTTACCGAACTTTCCGCACTAGCGGGTCCCATGTCCGATATATGCTCTTAATTTCTCAAAACCTAACCGATACTAGAAAAATCATCTAAAAACTCTATTGACTCATTAAAATTATCTAGCAATTTTTCCTAAGCAAGAAAATGCAGAAAACATGCCATTAAAGATAATAAACCCTAGAAAATGGGAAAAGTACGAGGTCTCACACCCTCTCCCCCTTAAAAAAAATTTCGCCCTCGAAATTTTACCTTCATTTGCCTCAGACGAGTCCGGAACTGTTTGGGTGCCTAATGCATAAGTTTTTGCTGGCCAACTAGTTCGGTTCCCTCTTTCATTTACTTGTTTTGTTTTAGCTCCCTCCAGTTGCGGAATACTACCTCCGCGTGACTGTCTCCTCGGACAGTTGCTAACTTGGTGCTCACCACTCCCACAAATCAAGCACTTCCGCCCTTTCCGCCAACAATCGTTCTCAGTGTGATTTGCCTTTCCACAGTATCCACAGGCCAATCGAGGAGCTGCTGTTGGATCTTCTCGAGAAATGTCCTTTGATCCGATCTGACTTCCTTTCATGGAACTTTCATTTAATGCTCTTAATGTCCAAGGTGGGCGAGGTGAATGGTTCACTTTTTGAAATTTGGAGAGCATTATCTTTTCTCCGGATTGCTCAGGTATACTGCTGGATGTATCTCTTTTCCGCGTTTGACAGGCTTTTACTTGGGCTTTCACATCCTCAATTCTTTGGGCCTTCTCAAGAGCCTCTGTAAACGTATTAACTTGAACTGCCGCTAATGCCTCCTGGATTTCCAAATTTAGTCCTTGTATAAATCGTCTTATTCTCCGTCGCTCCGTAACCACCAATTTGGAAGCGAATTTAGACAGTCTAGTAAATTTGGTCTCATATTCGGCCACACTTAGGGTTCCCTGACGCAACCCAATAAATTCGTCCTCTCTCCTTTCTTGGACTAAAGGTGGGAAATACTTTTCGTTAAATTCCCTTACAAAGTTCGCCCATGTCCATATCGTCTGTTCTCTTTCCCACTTGGCCTTAATTACATTCCACCACGCGCGGGCTGGTCCTTCGAATTGAAATACAGCAAAATTTACTTGTCTTTGCTTCGTGTAATTCAAAGCCGCGAAGATATTAATCATTGCCTCCAACCACTGCTCAGCTATATCTGGATCAGGCCCTCCTTGAAATTTCGGAGGTAGAAACTTGTGGAACCTCTCAAGAGCCTTATCCTCTCCAATCTCAGGATTCCGGGGTTGATTCACTAGAATTTGACCTTGTTGATCTACCAGTCGTGCCAGGATATTTGTCATTTGTTGCATCGCCGTCGCCATTTGATCTCCAGCCTCAACCCTTGGTCCCTGTTCTTGCTCGGCCACAATGGAAGGATTGACTTGAGAATTCAAAAATTCCAGATTTCTGGAATTTCAGGATTACATTCTGTCCGATTTTAATACTCATAGTTAGAGGCAAAATTAGGCTTGGACTAAAACATGAAAGTTGTAGATAATAGTATTTTATAGGTGCCTACAAAATTTCAACTCAATCGGAGCAACGTATCCCGTGAAAAGACCAAAATACCCTCACTATTTTAAGGTTTTTCCCAGTAGTTCGTTTGGTCAGTTTATCCAGTTTATCACGTTTATTCACTAGGATCCGTACTGATTTAGCTTTTTTCCAAAACATGAAAGTTTTAGTATTCTGACTTAGATTTTAAACGCCTCCAAGAACACCTTAATCGGACCTTGGTAACCTGAGATATGACCATTCCAGTGCAGAGCGGTTAAATAGCCGACTAGTTAGATTTTGGTTCTGTAAATTGAGGATTTGACTAGGTTACATTGGAAACTGGACTAAGTGATCTTCATGAACATTGTAGCCCTGTGTCTTAGCTTCGAAACGGTATAAGTTGTGCCTCAATCCGATAAGCGTAGCCTCGGATGTGTTATTTCCGCAACCACACGTCAAATCTGTCTTTTGCTAGATTGTATTTCCGCACTTGTTATTACTTTGATTCTTATTCTTATGATGTTATGAGCCTATGGAACGGCTATTGACTTGCATTTATGATATATATGACTTTGGGATTGGCTGAGGAAAAATAATGAAGCCTAAATGGCTGGAAAATTAGGTAAACACAAAGGGCATGCTGCCCAAATTTACGCTCGAGGACTAGAAAACTATACTTGCAACTTGAGTAAAGGTTAAAAGTGATTATCACTTGAACTATCGAGGGTTATATGTTTAGGACTTGGCCGAACTCGTACTCTTAGGGAAAACGATATGAATCACTGTGAAACCGTTTTACTTGCACTTTTGACTCAAAAGTCATCTCCAAGCAAACATGTTATCAAAGTTGACGGAATGTCAACTACTATTCGATCAAGCTGGGATGGAGTTGAGACATGAGAAACTGTATCCTTACTTGTGAACATGATCCACACAATTCTTGACTACTTGAAATTTTATCTCTTTACTTGAACTTGTTTGCTCGCTATTTCACTATTACATGGTTATTATCTTGTTTGCTGGACAATTTGATATTTGGAACATCACTGAGCTTTAGCTCACCCTTTTAGTTTTGTTTTCCTTACAGGGGTACGAGGGGCGCGTGAGACGTGTAAAGACTAGCGTAGTCTAGTTATTTTGACTTTTGACTTGTACTCGCGCTATTCCTCGAATAGAATGTTTTGTTATGGGAATGTATATACTTTGATCTAGTTTGGGTATATTGAGACTTTGTACCCTGATTTCTATCAATGTAAATTATAAGCTTGAATTGTGGATGTTATTTATGGTTCATGGATGTGTGCACGTGATTCGAGTGAGTGAGTCCTGGCGAGAGCTGGGCAGGCGATCCGCCGAACCCTCTGGTACGCCTTAGGGGGAGGTGGGGTCGTCACAGAGATCCAGAAAGATCTAGCCGTAGCCCAAATTAACGCCTTCAGCGATGCCGTAGAGAAGGCGCAACGAGTAGAGAATACTGGGCTGCAGGTGAAAAATTTCAAGCCAAGAAAATGAGCTTTCCTGGGAGTAGGTCTGAGCAAGAAGGTACAAGTACGCCCCCTAAGATTGGAAAGGGAAACGGAGGAGTACGACAACCAGGGGTGTCACGTGATGTCTCTCAGGGCGGACCGGTCTCTGCTACTCGTGGTCCATGCGGATATTGCGGAGGGCCAAATCATACGGGGGCAAATTGCTGGAAGAAAGAAGGAAAATGTTTACGCTGCGGAAGTGCCGATCATCGGATTGCTGACTGCCCAGTTCGATTGCGAAAAGGAAAAGGGACCCCGCAACCCATTAAGACTAACCCTGGACAGTCGGAAAAGGAAGGGGACTGGATCCAAGGTACCGGCTCAGGTGTACTCTTTAGAACGCCATCAGGGTCCTGAGGACGTAGAAGGTATGGTCCATTAGGTACCTTAGATTTTGATAGAATCCATTGATAAGAAAATTTCGAGGACGAAATTTCTTTAAGGGGGAGAGAGTGTGAGGACCCGTAATTTTCTTAGTTTCTAGGTTTTATTTTCTTTTAATTGCACTTTTTTTTCCACATTTTCTTTATTCAAAAATTTTATGAGTAAATATAGTTTTAAAATGATTGTTCTAGTATCGGTTAGTTTTTGAGAAATTAAGAGTGTATAAGGGACGTGGGACCCGCTAGTGCGGAAAGTTCGGTAAAATTCGGCCAATTAGGTTATGTGTTGGATACCGGGTTTATTTTAGCAGGTATTAAGAGATAATTAGAAGTTACCTAGATGGATTATTATTGGAGAGACAAAAGGATAGAGATGTATTAAATGAAGTAACAAGTGTCACTTGAAGATTCATTCTTACCTTTTGACCATTTGGACCACTATTCATGACTTTACCATTTTAACTAAAAATTGACCAAAATTACTTCAATTTTGCAAGCTTCTTGGCCGACTCTTATCAAGCAAAAAGGAAAGAAAAGCTCTCAATTTTGTAGTCTCCAATCTTGCCCAATCTTTCAATTCAACCGTTTAATCTTCAAATTTCCCCATAAAACCTCTTAGTTTGGTGATATTAAGGTTGGTTGTGAAGTTGTTTGGAAGGCTAAGGTGATTAGTTGCTCTCTCTATTGTATTACTAAGGTAAGTAGTGAAGGACCCCTCTCCTCCATCTAATGATGTTTAATTCATGATTTGTGATAGCCTAAGAGGGAATTTTGTGGATTATATATTGATTTTGGTTGAATTTGGTGAAGTTTTATAATTATTGATGATTTTTCTGTTTTAATATGATTGTTATGGTGTGGCTATGTATGATGATTGGAAATGATCTAGAATGAAGCTAGAAGGTGTACGTGGTGGTTAATTGCAAGAAATTTCTGCTTTGGAAAGCAATTTGGAAAGTTAGGGTTTCATGTTCTTACATTCTGCTCGGCACTGTACCTCATAGTTAGGGGTCGAATTGGCCTTGGGTTAAAACATAAAAGTTTTAGGGAATGATATTTTAGAGATTCCTACAAATTTCAGGTCAATCGGAGCAACGTAGCTTGAGCAAAGACTGAAATACCCCTGCTGCCCTGGTTCTACCCGAATTTGATAATTGCGTCTGTAATTGGTTAATTTGGTTGGGAATTCTTCTGATTTGGTTGTTGGTGCCTTCTAATGAATTTTAGCCTTGTATCTTAGCTTTCGGATGGATTTTGAATCACTTGATTTAGACTTAGGTAACCTGACTTATGATGTTTGAACCAGAATGCGGTTTGTGAACCTGTTTTTGCGGTTCTGGTTTAGTATCTTGCATTTTTGACCTAGTTACACTCGAAACTGGGCAGAGTAGCCTTCTTTAATATTGTAGCCCTATCTCTTAGTTTCGAAACGGTGTATCTTTCACCTCCATCCGATAATCGTAGTGCCAATGGTGCCAAAACCGCAAAATGATGTCAAAAACTATTTTTTTTTGGGTAGAGCTTAATTCCATTTCCGGATCTTCCTGGTTTACTCTAGTGCTTATACATTCTTATGGAGCCCTATTTTGGTGGTATTTGGAATTGGTTTATGACCCATAATCGAGTCTTATTGTGCTTATTTGAATGTTTTAGGACGTGCCGGTTGTGTCCAAATATGCTAAACGACGTCAAAACTATTTTGGGGTTTTAGAGCTTAACTTTCATTTCCGGTCATTTTCCTAGCTAAATTTTGTACTTGAATGACTTTGAGCCTATTGAATGGCTGTTGTGATGAATTTATATTTCGTATGACTTTGGGACTAGCTGAGGAAAATAATGAAGCCATGACGGGTGGAAAAGTAAGCAAATTTAGGGAAAATGCTGTCCAATTTTCTAGGCCGTTTAGTCTCTTTAGGTTTGAGTTGCCTTTTGAAAGTCATATTTTATTCTTTTCTACTAGTACTTACCATGGAAAGGCGTACGACGCGTAGTCGAGCCTCACTTGTGCATTCCGTTTACTCGATTTTGAATGTGAAACCTTCAATTGGTTTACTTTGATTATTTTAGGGTTTCTTGGCGATTAAAGCCAATCTGAAGTGAAAACTTTTGAAGTATCCGTACTTGAACCGGTGAGTGTACCACTCCCCTTATTTGTTGATTAACTGGGAGTCTGTATATGCAATCTGTGATATGACCGAATGTACTATCTGTTTATTCTGTTTGAGACGAGGGTGTACTTTATCACACTCGTTCTCTTGTCTGGTCATATGCCAATTTACTGTGCAAAATTTGAATCTGTTATCTGTACCTGTATCTGTTCGGACGTCGTTTGGAGGCTGGTATCCAACGACCTTTCTGTGACCTCTGAGCTCAACACCTGTGGCTAGTTACTCGAGTCGAGCCGGCAAGGGGCCTGGTCGATTAGATAACGAACCACGGTAGTCTGTTTTGGGATCTTTGGGTATTGAGACCCTTGATTCCAGTATACTCGAGTATTACCATTTCTGAACTGATTGGAGTTTCGGGCCCGGTAGGGGTATGTGAGGTGGAAGGAATCGGAGAAAGTGGAGTCTACGGTATTGGTTACTCCTTTAGCGTTGACGGAGTGTCAACTATTATTTCGATCAAGCTTCGGTGAAGCGAATGGGAATTTGGCTCCTGAGAGCCACCTGTATCCTTCCTATTTGAATCATTTGTTCTAACTACTTTACTTTACGTCTGGCATGTGTACCTGAATTGTTAAATGTGAAAGGCCATGATTTTACTGCTTTATGTCTGGTACCTCATTGAGCGCAAGCTCACCCCTTTCTGTTACCTTTGTTTTTCCTTACAGGGTTCCATGTTTTGAAACCAATATTTTTGGAAGAAAAGAGTGGTGCCAGTTGTAGGACTTCCTTTGTTTATGCTCTTCTGTAACTGAAACCCTAATTGTATTTTGTATAGCGTGAATACTCTGGCTTGTATGTTGGTTCATGGGTTCAAGACTCCGATGTAAATCTATGTATAAGTATTTAATTGACGTCCCGTACTTCCGTATAGTTTGGTAAGCTCTGTTTAACCTTGAGTGGTCTCCAATTGTACATTTTCGTTGAGTTCTCGCGCGTCCTATCCAGGGTTTGAGTGGTTCGACTCCGTAGTCCTGGCGAGAGCTGGGCAGGCGGTCCGCTGAACCCTTTGGTTCGCCTTAGGGTGAGGTGGGGCTGTCACACAACATGTCCTCGTTGCGTTCGTGGCAAACCTGAAATGAAGTCCATTGTTATGTTTTCCCGCTTCCATTCGGGTATTTCAAGAGGTTGTAACAAGCCAGATGGTTTTTGATGCTCCGCCTTAACTTGTTGGCAAATGATACATTTTTGCACGTATTGAGCTATTTCCTTCTTCATGTTGTCCCACCAGTAAGCTCCTTTTAGGTCCTGGTACATCTTGCTACTCCCCGGATGGATCGTATACTTGGACCGATGAGCTTCCTCTAAAATCTCCTTTTTTAACATTTCGTCTTTAGGCACCACTACTCGGTTTCGGTATCTCAAGACTCCCTCGGGACTGAAGTTAAAATCGGACAATTCCCTTTTTCCACATTCTCTCTGTGAGGGCCCATAATTTTATTATTTCAAAACATTATTAAATTGGTCATTTTAAAAATATTTCATACTCGAGTTACCCAAAAAATTACTAAAGTACTTGAATTACTCGAAAATAAATTTTACCGATTGGTTCTTTAAGCGCATATTATTTTAATGCCCAAATTTTAGATTACTAGTAATGTACTATTAATGTACTAGGGAAATTACCTCAGAGGTTTAGTGCACAAAAGTTGCAAACGAGCGCGAAAATTGGACACGCGAAGACCCTAAATGGACCTAGCATGAGTTGACACTTAGACTTAACCATTAAGTCACCAATTCTCTCCACTTTCATTACAAATTCTGATTGCACTCTCTCTTCCCTCTTCACTCTCTCTGTTTGGCCGAAAATAGGAAGAAAAAGGGAAGAAAAATCTAGCCAAAATCCTTACAAAAATACTTCAATCCACTTTCAAATTTCATCATCCATTAGAGGGCTTTGATCTGAGCTTGGAAGAGGGGGCTGTTCATCGGTTTTCTTGGAGGAATTTCGGTCAAAATTTCTGCCATAAAGCTGTCCAACTAAGTTCTTGAGGTAACTCACTCACCCACACTTCAATCTTGCAAAATTATAGCTCAAATGGAGCAAAGGTAGACTGGGTTTACAACTTATGGCAGAATTTTGGTTGATTGGTTGAGTAATTATTTTATTGCAATTTCATGACATGCTGGACGGCTTGAGGATGCTTGTTGGTGGCTGATTTGATGAATTAACAAGTTGTGGTTGCTGATATTGTGCTATGTTACATGTATATAGAATGATTGATGGAATGAAGTTGGAAGAAAGTTAGAAATTTGGAGAAGGTGCTGTCCGAAATTTCAAGGACTTGCTGCCCTGTTTTGCTTTGATATTTTCGTGCATAATTTGGCTACAAATGTGAGTGATATATGTTGTGTTATGTGTGTGGTGGTTGTCTTAAAAAAAAATTTTAAATTAGCCAATTTGGTTGGATAAATTTTGAGTTATGAGCAAAGAGGCAAAACTGGACTAGGTCCAGAAATTTTCTGACCAGTGATCTTGTGGAGATCATAACGTTTTTCTCAATAATCGAAATTGAGTTCCGTTTGGAAATGATTTCTTCCACATAAATATATCCTTGTGAACCTAGTTTCTAACACCACCAACCGTTTTCAATTTCACTGAGAATCGAGTGAGATACGGCCTAATTAGCGAAGTGCATTAAACCTGGAAAATTTCTGGAAAGGCTAACAGTCCAGGAATTTTAGCGAACTTCAACTTTTTATTTCTTGAGCTAGGAACATCGGAATCGAGTTCCATTTTTTTTATTTGAAACCTGGATTGGAAATTTACATGCATATCAAATTTCAAAGGCTGGTTTTGATTCTATGATTTTTGGCAAAATTCCAAAGGTATTGGAAAAACTTGGACTGTTTTGACATATCTTCAATGAATAGTAAACTTTCTTGGAGAAATTGACTTGTTTCTGATTTGATTCTTGGAAAGTGACCTTCTACAAAGTTGTTATGCTTTGAATGAAGTTTCTGACGGTGTAAAATTTTCCATTTTTAGACTTTCTAAACTTCCGGACTGATTTTTCCAAGAATGACTCGAAAAGTGAAAATTTCCAATTTGGACCTAAATGTTCTTTTAAGGGCCTAGGTTGCATTTGTACAACTTTTAGAGCATTTCAAACCTATTTCATGGTGAACTTGAGTTCACCTATCACTTGAGACCTCATTTGAAAGTCGGTTCCTTATGAACTGAAATACTTTGAAAACTTGAATTTTGGAGTCAAAATTGACTATTTCTTTTCTTTACACGAATACTGTATGGCCTGGAATTTCAGATACAATGCATTATTGTATACTTTCAGGATCTCAAGAGGACTTCGAGAGAACTCCCGGCGAAGCGTCTTAGAGCTAATTTCTCAATCTTTGACTTTTGATACTTGGTGAGTGTCAAGTGCATGTTTACTTGCATTTCACTTGAGATTTGTTGCCTACATGAACTCTACTTGAACTTGTTGTTACATGAACTATACTTGTTGAGAGAAGTGTGTACTTTACCGCACTTCATCTCCTTTACTTGGATCAATACATGACCTGCTACATGAATTACATGAAATTACTGGATTTTACATGTACATGACCTGAAGTCGAATGCAGAGAAAATCTCATCGACTAAAACTTGATTTATTTTTTGAAAACCTGACCTGTGGGGACGCCCAAACCCAATGGTTAAACCTCGTAATCTCGCAGCCAATCGTGAGGTCTTGGTCGGGAAAACTTGGTAAACCTTGGGACCGGAAGCTTGATCTTTTGAGATCTTTCTTGGCATACTTGTATAGTATCGCCTTTACATGCCTGTTGGTTACGGATCCGAGAGGGTGAAATGATGGATGGAGGGAAGTAAGTGGAGATCTACAGATTGGATATTTATTCGGTTGATAGAGTGTCAACCCCTGGTTCATGGATCGGGACTATGGCAAATAATCTGGAAATGAGCTCCGGAGAGCTCCAGTATCCTTGAATTGTTTGTGTTTATGAGTACTTGCCAATACTTGAAACTACATGACAATTACTTTTGATCACTTGACCATGTTACTTGAACTACGTGCGCATGTTTTATTATTTTTTTTTTTTTCTTGGCCTCACTGAGCGATTACTCACCCCATTAGTTGTTTTCCTTAATAGGAATTTGGATCAGAGATGTTTTGAAGACATCGACGTGTTTTTGATATTTTAGAACTTTGGAAATGAAATTTAAGGGCTGGTTATGGACTTGTATTTTGGAAATCTGAATGTATATATTGGATTCTTGTGTTGTAAGTTTGAATATATCGAAGGAAACGAATTTTATTTAATTTACCCTTTTAGCCATTAATTGCTCGTTAGTTTAAGTATAAACGGACCTGAGTCCTGGCGAGAGCTAGGCAGGCGCTCCGCTGATACCCTTGGGTACGCCCTTGGGAGAAGTGGGTGCGTCACACTCTCCCCATTTCCGCACCATAACATCTTCCTTTTGAGCTTCTTTAACTCGCTCCAGTAGAGTGGACGTTACCCTAATATTACTAAAAATCACCTTTTGACTTCCCAAACAGGGTTTCCACTCACAAACGGATTCCAACAGATCCCGCTCCTTAATGATTAATCCCGCTACTTGAGCCTTTCGGCTTAAGGCATCCACCACCACATTAGCTTTCCCCGGATGATAGTTGATAGTGTAGTCATAGTCCTCTAGAAATTCCATCCATCGTCGCTGCCTCATATTCAACTCCTTTTGCGAGAAGAGGTATTTAAGACTCTTATGGTCTGAGTAAACCTCGAAGGTTACCCCGTATGGATAGTGTCTCCACTTTTTCAGAGCGAAAACAACTGCAGCTAACTCCAGATCATGGGTTGGGTAGTTCTGCTCGTGGGATTTCAACTTCCTAAAGGCAAAAGATATCACATTCCAGTTTTGTATTAATACACACCCCAGACCTTCCTGCGAGGCATCAGTATAAACGGTAAAACCATCTACCCCGTTTGGCAAAACTAGGATCGGGGCCATGGTTAATCTTTTCTTTAACTCCCGAAAGCTCGTTTCACACTTGGCATCCCACATAAAATGACCATATTTCTTCGTCATATCGGTTAAAGGACCGGCCAGTTTGGAAAAGTCTTTAATGAAACGCCGGTAGTACCCAGCCAACCCTAGAAAACTACGACCCTCCGTGGAATTTTCTGGCCTCTTCCAATCAGTCATGGCCTCTACTTTTGCCGGGTCAACCAAGATACCCTCTTGGGAAATTACGTGCCCTGAGAAAGAAATTTTCTCCAGCCAAAATTCGCACTTATTAAACTTGGCGTACAATTGATGCTCTCTTAAAGTTTGTAAAATGATTCTTAAGTGCTGCTCATGCTCCTCACGAGTCTTGGAGTAGACCAAAATGTCATCAATAAAGACAACGACAAATCGATCCAGGTAGGGCTTAAAAAACCTATGCATCTGATCCATGAAGGCGGCAGGGGCATTGGTCAGTCCAAAGGGCATAACCGCGAACTCATAATGCCCATATCTCGAATTGAAAGCAGTTTTTAGGATATCCTCCTTCCTAATCAACAATTGGTAATACCCCTATCGAAGATCCAATTTTGAAAAGACCACTACTCCTTGCAACTGGTCGAACAACTCATCAATATGGGGCAATGGGTACTTGTTTTTAACCGTCACATTATTCAGTCCCCGATAATCTATACACATCCGCAAACTCCCATCTTTTTTCTTTACGAACAATACAGGGGCTCCCCAAGGAGACCCACTCTCTCGAATAAACCCTCGCTCCAAAAGATCTTGTAACTGCAATTTTAATTCCTTGAGCTCAGTAGGTGCCATCCGATACAGGGTTTTTGAGATAGGTGACGTTCCAGGTAACAAGTCAATTTTAAACTCTATCTCTCTCTCTGGAGATAGGGTCACTAACTCATCAGGGAATACATCTGGATATTCCTTTACTATGTGCACATTCTCTACCTTCAATTTATCGGTAGTGGTATTGATTAGAAAGGCTAAAAACCCTTGCGCCCCTCTACTTAGCAGTTTCCTAGCCCGAATACCCGAGATCAAGGCGGACGAGGCTAACCTACCCCTTATATCTAACCTTATGGTAGCCTCCCCAGGAATGCGGAATTCTACTACCTTTTTCTTACAATCCAGTTGAGCATTATACCTGGCTAACCAGTCCATGCCCAAGATTACATCATACCCCTTAATGGATAGGCTTATCAAATCCCCTAACAATTTTCTCTCTCCTACCCAAACCTCGCAGTCCTTATAAACCATGCTAGTGATCAAACGATGATCCCCAGTGGGGGTACTAACTTCTAGGTCATAAGGTAAACTAGCAGGCATGATATCAATACCGCACATGAAATTAGGGTTAACAAAGGAATGGGTGGCACCAGGATCTACTAAGACCTTCGTAAATCGGTGGAATATAGGGATCGTACCTTCTACGACCTCGGAAGAGTCAGGGACCTGTTGTGGCTCTAGTGAGTACACTCGAGCCGGCACCTTGGGTTTAGTCCCTTCCGCCTTAACTGGTCCAGAACCGGTCCTTGGCGGTTGTTGACTTCCCTTTCCATCTTGCTTTAGAGCTGGTGGTCTGCGCTTCCGCAGCGTAAACATTTCCCTTCTTTTCGCCAGCAATTATCTTCCGTGTGGTTTGACTTCCCACAATGCCCAGAGGGACTGCGAGATGCTGAAGCTGAGCCCCCTTGGAAATTTCTTCTTTGGCCTCGCCCAGCCTGGCCACCTCTGGACTGAGCCCCTCTCGATCCTCCCGACTGCCTTCCACCTCCGGCTCCCCGTCCGAATTTGGGAGGGGTACTCTTATCCCCCTGTCCAGAACTGCTGCCAGGAAATCCTCGCCTTTTAGCTTGGAGTTCCTCACTTGGAGTCTGGCGCTTTCCACTCGTTGCGTCTTCTCTACTGCATCACTGAAGGCGTTAATCTGGGCTACCGCTAGATCCTTCTGGATCTCCACGTTCAGACCCTGGACAAAACGCATTATTCTTCGTTGCTCGGCCATGATGAGTTCAGGCGCAAATTTGGACAGTCGCGTGAATTGGCTCTCGTACTCCACGACAGTCCGGGGCCCCTGGCAAAGTCGGATAAATTTATCTTCTTTTCGTTCTTGAACTAGAGGAGGTAAGAATTTAGCGTTGAACTCCCGCATAAAGTTCACCCAAGTCCTGGGCATTTGCTTCCGGTCCCACTTTTGTCAGATTACGTTCCACCAGGAACGGGCCGCCCCTTCTAGTTGGAAGACAGCAAAAGTCACCTACATTTCCTCCGTGTAGTGTAGGGCAACAAAGATGTCCACCATCTTTTCTAGCCACCTTTCGGCCACATCTGGATCGGACCCCCCAATAAACTTTGGTGGGGCAAACTTCTGAAACCTCTCGAGGGCCCTGTCCTAGCTCTCCACATGGTTACCGGGGTTCCCAGGGTTGGGGTTAGGGTTTTGGCGTTGTTGTTGCACCACTTGGGCTAGTAAGTCAATCATTTGCTGCATGGTAGCAGCTATTTGGACATTGGGATCAACCCTGGGTTCAGGGTTTGGTTCGGATGTGGTTCCCCGATTACCCCCTTCAGTCGTGGGTTGCCTAACCCCGCGACCCCGACCAAGTCCACTACGGGTGCCTTCCATGGAGTTTAGTCGATCTAGGGTAAATTATGAATATAACATTAAAGATAACGGTAAACGTAAATAAGGAGCCAAAAACAATGCACAACCAAAACATATACACATATAACACAATAGTGTCAAACAAGTCACACATTAACAGTCAGTCAAGTACAATACAAAGAAAGTCCATGAGAAAACGGTGTCATCAAAAGTTAGATATACAAATCTAGTCCATACGTACAAAGGTTCTTTCCCTAATCTACAGTTCCCATGGAATCCAAAAGTGGGTCAAAAGCATTCTAGCCTAACACCCTACCGAGGCCACCGACTCTCCCCCATGGCTAGAGCTAGGGGTGCTCCCCTCTTCAGAGGTTCCATCACTAAGTGCCTCTACTTGCGCATTGGCGCCAATCACATCTTGGATCAGCACCTCGCACTCGTTAATAATGCTGCCGGAATGGTCTCTAACCTCCCGGACGACAATAGTAAGACGGTGGTTGACCCCTTGCAACTGCTCTCGAAGAGCATTAGTGCATTCCTGCTCCATAGCTATGTCCTCACAGAGCTCCCCTATCCGATCGACTTGCATCCTCGTGATGCCCCTCAGCCTAAGTATCTTCGTGTGATCCCTGGCGGCGGCACGCCTAAGTCTCCTCCGTTCGCCTAACACCATCACGACCACGTGATCAACATAAGAGTGGTTTCAACAACGGTCACAACGACGAGCCCGACTAGCGGTATACTAAAGCCGGATCGGGCCTCCCGGCCTTTCTTGATAGTCGATCAAACAAGGGAGTCTCTGAGGCGGCTCACCCCCGCCCTCTCCGTTTGCTCAAGCCATAGCCTACAAGAATAGCAAAAGGGTTCATATCTTAGACAACGTAAGCATAATCGCACTTAACGGTACCTTAACATTTCCCGCACACAGGTCTTAAGGAACAAAAGTCAAACTGACCTAAGTCATTCCTAACCTAGGCTCTGATACCACCTGTGACAGCTCCATCTTCCCCTAAGGCGTACCAAAGGGGTTAGCGGACTGCCTGCCCAACTCACGCCAGGACTACTAGCACGGTTATATACAGTCTAAAACGTTCCGGAAGGTATTAGCGCGCTCAAACGAAGCAAAAATCACGAAACGAAAAATGGAAAATCGGAGCCGCACTTGAACAGTGCCGGCCACGTCACAATCCGGCCGGAATCAGGCCGGATTTGCGGCAGAGAACAACTGCTGAAATTAAAAAAATTTCCAAGGCAATCAGGCCAAGTTCTGGCCGGATTTGCCCCTAACCCTTCTCGCCAAAAATTTTCTTTTGCCGTTTGAAATCCGAACCTGTCCGAAATCCATCCAAACACCACAAATCATATAAACATTGAAATTTGACATTTACAAGCCAAAATAACACATGAACATTGCTACTCACATTTATACATGTAAAGTTCCAAATTTACAACTCAAAAGATAGTGTGAGATCCAAATACATTTAAGGTTTTCCACCCATCGAGTAGCTATTCAAAAGCATACTAAACTAGCTCAACTCGGCCTCAAATTCACAGTTTCCAAAAGGTATTCATATCCCTGTAAGGAAAACAAAGGCAACGTAGTGAGCTTTCGCCCAATGAGGTACCCTCATGCAGATCAGTAAAGTTCACATAGGCACACAGTTGCTCAAACCGAATACATCAACACGTAAGCCAAACTAACATCACATTTGAATAACAATAAAAGGATACGGACAGCTCTCAAGAGCCCTTTTCCACACTTGCCATACTTGATCTTACCTCGTTGACCCTCTGTCAACGCTTAAAGAAGAACCAATACTGTAGACCCTACTTTCTCCAATTTCTATCCACCCCACGTATCCCTACCGGGCCCGAACTCCATTCAGTGTACAATGGTAATACTCGAGTATACTGGAATCAAGGGTCTCATACCCAATGATTCCATAGAAACAGTCCCCACGGCTTATCAATCTCCTCGACCATGCCCTTGTTGGCTCGAATCAATCGACCGCTGATGGGGTTGGGCTCAGAGTAAACAGTAAGAGTCATTGGATACACGTCCATACGACACCAATTCAAGTATTCAAAGACATTCAGTTGATACAGTAACAGTCACATAAGCCATTGAGTGTAAGAGTGATAAAGTACACCCTTAACTCAACCAAGTTCAACAGTACACAAAAGCATTCAAATCATAGATTTCACGTATAATGGATGTGATACCCCAACTTTTAGGATACTATTGTTGTTTAGTTTCAAAAGAAAAAAAAATATTATGCTTCCTTTAGTTTATTTTTATTTTAAGACATTGTTTTGTTTTAAAGACTATAAACCCTAAATTCTAGAAATAAAGTCTAATCAAAACCCTAATTTCATTTGTGACTGACCGTTTTCTAAAATTTCTCATATTTTAACCGAAACCCTAAATTCAATTTATGGAATTGTAAAACCCCTCACGTTTTCTTAAAAATGCCCTTTTATTTGGAAATTATTCATTTATTATAGCCCTACTACCCAATCATTCCACAATAAGTGCAAATGAACCTAGAAAGTAGGGTTTCACTTTTCATTTTCAAGTTGGAGCAAGTTAGGGTTTTCACGTGTATCCGTGGTGTAATTATCCGGTACGGTGCAAGGATCAAATTTGGTGCTTAAGAGTGACTTGTAAGTGAGAAATAATATGTGATTAGAAGCAATGATAAAAAGTTAGTGAATAGGAAGTAAAAACCCTAGTACGTGTGATTTAAGGAAAAACGTTGCGAACCGACGGGTACCGTGCACTACCGATTGAACACACCACTTTCTTACCATACAAGCTCATTAATATTTGAGCAAAATATCTCCTTATTTCCAGCTGGCTTTGACCAAAATTTAGGGCTAAAAATTGCAAGGAAAAGAAAAAAAAATGAGTGGAATTGGTGAGGACACTTGTCGGCCACCTAAGGGCCTTGACCAAGACAACTTGTCTTGCCTTCTTATCACCTTGGGATACCTTTCTTCCTCATTTTTTTTCTGCTGTTTGGCCGGGAGAGAGAGAGAGAAAAACCCAAGGGAGAGCTTCACCATTTCATCTTGAAATTGAATCATCCAAGTGAGAAAACAAAATTCTAAACCGATTAATTTGTGAGTTGTGACTTTGGGAAGCTAGGGGAACCAAAATTTCAAGAGGAGGTGAAGTATTACTCTTGCAAGCTTCTTTTGTTGAGGTATAAGGTCTAACCATGGCTTTGGTCCTTTTATTTTTGCTTAAGTTGTTATATAACTCATATTTTGGTTAGATTAGTAGTTATCCAAGTTGTTGGGATGAATTTGAGGTGATGAATGTAAGTTAGGGTTTGATGATTTTCTGCCTAAAATTGTTGTATGGATAATATATGCTGTATCTAAGCTTATATAAGAGGTTGTGGTGATGATTGGAGCAAGAAATGAAGAAAGTTTCCATTGAAAATGAAAAATTCCAGATTTCTGGAAAAATGTAGCCTTGTTCTGTCCGGTTCCAGTTCTTGATGTTAGAGGCAGAATTAGACTTGTCATAAAACATAAAAGTTGTATAGAATGATGTTTTATAGATTCCTACAAAATTTCAGCTCAATCCGAGCAATGTATCCTGTGAAAAGACCAAAATACCCTCGATGCCCTAGGATGTATCCAGTGATCCGTTTTAGACAGTTCATCTATTTGACCGTGCCTATTCACTATGATCCGTGCTGATTTAGCCATTTTATAAAACATTAAAGTTTTAGTACTCTGTCT
Organism: Coffea eugenioides; assembly: GCF_003713205.1. Classification (NCBI taxonomy): domain Eukaryota; kingdom Viridiplantae; phylum Streptophyta; class Magnoliopsida; order Gentianales; family Rubiaceae; genus Coffea; species Coffea eugenioides. Next base: position 19,203,434 of record NC_040043.1, read on the forward strand.
TAGATTTTTAACGCCTCTAAGAACGCCTTAAACGGACTTTGGTAGCCTGAGATATGGCCATTTAAAGGTAGTGCGGTTAACTGGTCTATTAGTTGGAATTTGGTTCTGTGAATCGGGAATTTGATTGGGTTACACTGGAAATTTGACTAAGTGATCTTCATAAAAGTTGTAGGCCCTCATCTTAGCTTCGAAACGGTATAAGTTACACCCTAATCTGATAAGCGTAGCTTCAGTTGTGTCCGTTACGGAAAACTCTATCAAATCTGTCTCATGTTAAATTTCATTTCCGCACTTGTTATTAATTAGTTTGATTTTTGTCCTTGTATTGTCTTGAGTCTATGGAATGGCTATTGAAATTAGATTGTTATGTGTGTACCTTTGGGTTTGAATGAGGAAAATAATGAAGCCATAAATGGCTGGAAATAGGAAAATACAAAGGGCATGCTGCCCAAATTTACGCTCGAGGACTAGAGAAATATACTTGCAACTTGAGTAAGGGTTAAGAGTGATTACTACTTGAACTATCTAGGATACTTGCATCTTCTTGTTCCGAGGTATATAAGTAAGGACTTGGCCGAACTTGTACCCTTGGGAAATAAAATAATGACTGCTCGAAGTATGTTTTCCTTGTACTTTCGACTCAAATGGCATTTCCAAGTATAAATGTTATAAAGTTATATAGTTTGAAAAGCGAGCGAGTGTTTCACGAATCTTCTCCAAGTGAATTTCCATGTCTAGATTCTTATTGAACGAAACCTTTACGTTTCGAACCTTAGTTGATTTTTAAAGTTATGAAACAAAGTTTTATCGCAGATTTGGACTCTGAACCCGGAGTATAAACCAGACGTGATTACTAGGGGCACTTCATTTTGGTGAGTGCTTCCAAATACCTGATTGAACTGGACACTTGTTTCCAATACTTGATCAATATGATTAAATGATATATGATTGGCTTGATCGGGCAGGAGTGTACTTTATCGCACTTGCCCTTATTTGATATATACTTGTTTATTGTTGAAATTGAATTGATATACTTGTTTATGTTGTGCGCACTTCCTGGAATTCCAGAAACCCTGCGACAAGTTACTCGGGTCGAGCCGGCAAGGGCTTGGTCGATTGGGTAACGAACCCTGGGTCTCTTGATTGTCGAGTGGAGTGATATCTCCTCGACTAATCGGTATACTCGAGTATTACCACCCGTGTTTATTGAGGATTTTGGGCCCAGTAGGGGGTGTGAATGTTGGATGAAGAGTAGTGTAAGTGGTGCTCTACTGGATTGGTTCCTTTACTTGAAAGTTGATGGAGTGTCAACTATTACGTGATCAAGCTCCTGATGATGAAATGGGAAGTTGGCTCTTGAGAGCCATTCGTATCCTTATGCTTTGGAATGATTATTATTTATTGGATTATTGTTTCTTCTGAAAACTTTTACACTCGCTCATTTTGAGATTTCTACTTGAAGTGTTATTGCTCACTTTTATGAACTCTTCATGCTCGTTACTTTGCTATATCGAAAACTTGTACTTATAAATAATGGTCAATTTGCTATTTGGAACCTCACTGGGCTTTTAGCTCATACCACGCCATTTGTTTTCCTTACAGGGGTACGAGCGAGGCGTGAGACGTGTACAGACTAGCGTAGTCTAGTTGTTTTGAATTTTGTAATTGTACTCGTACTAGTCGCTCGATTAGGGTTGAATGTACTGAGAACTTAACTCTTTTGATGTATTTGGGACTGTATGGATGATTGAGATAGAAATGAATGTATTCGTATGTTCCAAACTTGGGAACCGTTATTTCGTTATTATTGAGATTGCACCTTATTTTAATTGATGCGAGTGAGTGAGTCCTGGCGAGAGCTGGGCAGGCGGTCCGCTAAACCCTAGGGTACGCCCAGGGGGAGGTGGGGCCGTCACAATGGAGCCATGAAGTACAATCATGTGAGCAGTACACTCACCAATCAAACAAAGGAAGATTTCAGAGATTTCGGTCCAACGAGCGCCTAGCGTCACCGGCACGCCCTAAAACATTCAATAAAACACAATGAGACTCGATTACGAGTCATAAATCCAAGCCACAAGTCACTAATGTAAATCCAAAAGAACTTGCAAACAAAATAAGGAAGACTCGGTGTTAAGGGTTTAGACCACCCTAAGGTCTCTAATTACCCCTAAAACAACCCAAATCCAATAAAACATAAGAAACCACAATTTGGACAGCATTTCCCCTTAAAATTTCAGATTTCCATCCTACTATCAAGCACTTATATTTCTCAAACATAACCACAATTACCATTATAAGTCATAAGCTACTCAATACAACTTATTAGAGCCACAATACCCTTTAAACAAAGCCAATTCAAGAGTTCTATAGCAACCCTAGAAAAGCCCCAATTCAAAACCCTAAATCTGAAATTTTCCATACAAAGCGGAAATTTTCCTCAAATAGCCACAATTTACGCACCAAAGTTTCATTCTAGACCATTCCTAGCCATCAACCATGGCCAACTAAGATTAAACATATAAAAACAGAAAAAAAAACATGAATAAAAATAAAATTCATCAATCTCTACCAAAAGTCACAAAATCTTACACAAAACCAACTCTATGCCCAACACAAGTCATTAATTTCACATTATCAAAACCAAAGAAGGAATTCCTTAACTACTCACCTTGCAATCTCAAGAAAAAACACAACTTAGCACCACTTTCCTCCAAACCACTTCACCAACAACCTCACTACTACTAAACTAAGGGTTTTTATGGAGAAATCGAAAATTTAAACGGTTGATTTGCTAGATTGAGCTAGTTGGAGAAGATGAGAGTTGAAGGTTTTTCTTTTCTCTCCCTTTGAGAGAGTCGGCCAAGAGAGAGATGTATGAAGGTGATTTTGGATCAATTTTTGATTAATTAGTAAAGTTGGGACAATGGTCAAAGTCCAACTTAAATCACAAAGTGACACTTGTCACCCTTTTTAATGCAAAGCTATCCTTTTGTCTCTCCAACACCAATCCATTTGGTAACCTCTAATTATCTCTTAACACCTGGAAAATTAATCCCAGTATACCCAACTTAACCTAATTGGCCGAATTTTACCGCACCTACTGCACTAGCGGGTCCCATATCCGGTATACACTTTTAATTCCTCAAAAACTAATTGATACTAGAAAAATAATTTAAAAACTATATTTACTCATAAAAATTATTTAGAAAATTTTCCTAGCAAAGAAAATACAGAATTAGTGTGCAATTAAATAAAATAAAACCTAGAAAATAAGGAAATTACGGTTCTCACAAAATGGATGGTTGTTCTTGGTGTTCATGGTTACAAATTGTTGGGTTTGTAGCATATAAAATTTCGGTCAGCAAGAAAGGTGATTTGTAAGAATTGATTTCCACTTTTAATGCTGAAATTGTCCTGTTTCTGACCGTGTCTTTTAGTCCATGTTAGAGGCCGAATCAACCTTAGGTCAAAACATGAAAGTTGTAGGAAATGATGTTTTATAGCTTCCTCCAAAATTTCATCTCTATCTGAGAACTGTATCACGTGAAAAGACAAAATTACCCTTGCTGCCATAGGTATAGTTTTGTGGACAATTTTGACATTTCCTCATTTTGGCTGCATTTTTTCACCTTGATATGTATCAAATTAGCCTTTGGCCAAAACATGAAATCTTTAGCCCTATGTTTTAGATTTCTAACGCATCTGAAAACACCCCAAACGGAATTATGTAGCCTGAGTTATTGTCATTTGAATTCAGTACTGACAACCGTACTGACAAGGACCTTCTGGTTCTGTAATCTGTACTTTTCACCTAGATCAATTGTGAACTGGATTGAGTGGTCTTCATGAAAATTGTAGCCCTTTGGCTTAGCTTCGAGACTCTAGCTAGTACACCTTGATCGGATAACCACATCTCTGGTTATGGTCAAAACCGTGTAACCCATTTTTATACCGTTTTCATTTCCGCCCACGCGCACATGCATTTCTTTGCCTTTTTGCCGTCTTGGCGGCAGCACCAATTAATACTTTTACGGAGGTTTTGGAGAAAGCCCAGAGAATAGAAATTGCTATGGCACAAGTGAGGGCTTTTCATGCAAAAAGGAGAGGTGTGCCTGGTGGAAGTCAAGGGCAGAGACAAGGTGATCTAGATATGCCACTCTCTAAGATGGGTCGAGGAGATGGTGGTGAGGAAATTTCGGGGACACTTAAGGAAATTACTTCAAGAGGGGCCTCAGGTGGAAGGGGGCAAGCAAGACGTGCCTCGCAAGGAGGTCAGACCCCAGCCCCTCGAGTATCTTGTGGATACTGTGGGAAATCCAACCACACAGAAGATAATTGCGGGCGAAAGGCTCGAAAGTGTTTACGGTATGGAAGTACTGAGCACCAGATCACCAATTGTCCACAGATCAGTGATACCCAGCCAGCCGACACATCAAATCCTAAACAATCGAATAGAGGAGGGGATAAATCCAGAGTGCCAGCTAGAGTATATGCTTTAGACCACCAAGGTACAATTCATGTTTTCCCTTGTCTGGCTACATGTTAGGATAATGGTAAGATTTGGGAGCTAAAGAATGACATGCAAGAAAAATACCCTAAGCTATTTACGGATATGTATGAATTTCGAGGACGAAATTCTCCTAAGGGGGAGAGAGTGTGAGAACCCAAAAATTTTCTTATTTTCTAGCCATTATTTTAATTCCGTGCATACATTTTCTATACTTTTCTTTATTATATTAATTTTCTAGTTATTTTTATAAGGGAATTAAGTTTTCAAGACATTTTTCTGGTATAAGTTAGTTCATGTGACATGAGTAGCGTATATTGGACGTGGGACCCGCTAGTGCGGTACGTGCGATAATTTTTGGCAACTAGTTGGAGTTCTGTGTTAAGGAATACGATTTTATAAGGTGCTAGAAGACAATGAGAGCTTGGCTAGGTAATTAATCATTAGTAAGCAAGAGGATAGGTAATTATAACGGTTGGGTGGTTAGTAGATTAGTGAGGTGTAATTAAGCTTGTGGATTACATTAAGTTGGTGATCTATGGAGTTAATTGCAAAGATTAGAAGTTGTTGGGGCCATAGTGTGAGGATTTATAAAGTAAGTGTACTAGTAATCTAAGAGCTTCTAGGTTTTTCCTATGCTCAATTTTGATTGGTGGAAAAAAGTATACTTTCACCATTGGCTTAAATATCTTCTAAGTGAGTAAATCAAAGGAAAAACAAAGCCAAAACTAAGAGGAAAAAGAGAGAGAGGGCCGAGATCATCTTGTGAGGTTCAAGAGAAAAGTTTCAACTTTGGGTTCTTGGTTTCTTGCTCACTCTTGCAAACTAACCGATAGATTCACCAAATAATCCATAGAAATTTGCTTAGGAAGGTGGATTGCTATCTTAGAGTGGAGGGTTTTGGTGGTTCAAGCTTCCTAGAGATTTTTGTGCTTCTCCAATTTTAGGTAAGGTTGGTATTAGTTCATGGTTGTGCTACTTATTGGTTTACAAGTGAAAGTTATGGCTTGTTTAGGTAGCTTTCATGATTTTAGTAGTGGTTATAGTAATTCCAGCCTTCTAGTGTAATTTTCAGCTTTGGTTGTTGAAATGGATGGTTGGTCTTGGTGTTCATGTTGTGGTAATGCTTATGCTTAGCGTATGGAAGTGAATTCATGGTTAAAAATTGTTGGGTTTGTAGCATATAAAATTTCGGTCAGGTAGAAAGGTGATTTGTAAGAATTGATTTCCAGTTTTAATGCTGAAATTGTCCTGTTTCTGACCGTGTCTTTTAGTCCATGTTAGAGGCCGAATCAGCCTTAGGTCAGAACATGAAAGTTGTAGAAAATACTGTTTTATAGCTTCCTCCAAAATTTTAACTCAATCTGAGCATTGTATCACGTGAAAAGACAAAAGTACCCTTGCTGCCATAGGTATAGTTTTGTGGACAATTTTGACATTTCCTCATTTTGGCTGCATTTTTTCACCTTGATCCATATCAAATTAGCCTTTGGACAAAACACGAAACTTTTAGCCCCATGTTACAGCTTTCCAACGCATCTAAAAACACCCCAAATGGAATTGTGTAACCTAAGTTATTGTCATTTGAATTCAGTACTGACAACCGTACTGACAAGGACCTTCTAGTTCTGTAATATGTACTTTTGACCTAGATCAATTGTGAACTGGATTGAGTGGTCTTCATGAAAGTTGTAGCTCTTTGTCTTAGCTTCGAGATGCTATCTAGTACACCTTGATCGGATAACCACATCTCTGGTTATAGTCAAAACCGTGTAACCCATTTTTATACCATTTTCATTTTCGTGCACGCGCACATGCATTTCTTTGTCGCTTTTGCGTCTTGGCCGTTTTAGTCCTTATTTCCATTTGTGATGGTCGATTCACTGATAGTTGAGTATAATCTTCTGTCACAGGCAGTGACGAACCGGAAGGAGTCGGTGGCCAGTATAAAGTGCCTTGATTTGCGTGCTCACTATTTTGAGTGAGTAATTGGGTTGTTTACTGATGTGAAATTGTCAAAGTGCTTTGTATATGTTAAATGGGTACTTAGGTGAGGGTATACTTTATCTCACTCAACCTAAGCCCATCCTTTGTTTTGATTTCATATGTGAGAATACATGCCTTATGTTGAGTATCACCATTTTGCTATGTGCTGATGGGGGTGATTACATGACTTGAGTTGAACCCCTTTTTACTGTGTGCTGTTGGGGTAAGTACTTCATTGTGTACTTTGTTAAGAGATATCATCTATTGAGAGATTGGATATCTCAGGGCTTGGTTCCAGCCCGGTTGCAAGGATAGACGAACTATTCGAGCCAGCCGAGGAGTGGTCAAAGTTAGTTCCATGCTAACCTTGGGATTTCGTTCTTTGTTAAAGCTTTGTTTAAAGCTAAGTCATTTATTTTGCTCGAGCTGCTGTGTGCTGTTGACTGGCCAGCGGGGGTTGATAAGGTGAACGGGGAATGTAGGTGGAGTCTACGGACCATGAGTATTTTGGTTGACGGGGTGTCAACAGGCGTTCAAACTCGGGGAATTGAACTTGCTTTGAAGCCACTCGTATCCTACCATTGTGATGTTACATTTCTGTCTATTAATGTGAAATATCTGGGTTTACATGTTTATTTGAATGTGATTTTACGTTTTTTCCCCCGATTATTAACTAAGCATATAGCTTACCCCATTCCATTTGTTTTCCTTAGCAGGGGGTACGAGCGAGGCGTGAGACGTGTACAGACTAGCGTAGTCTAGTTGTTTTGAATTTTGATATTGTACTCGCGCTAGCACTCGACTAGGGTTGATTGGACTTAGATTCTAAACACGTTAATGTATTTGGGCGTGTATAAGTCTTGTAGCTGGATCTGAGCATCAATGTATATATTAAGTTTCAACTTGTTGTGTTACTTATTTGCTATGAATGTAAGTTATTTTCTCGAGTTTCGAGTGAGTGAGTCCTGGCGAGAGCTGGGCAAGCGACCCGCCGAACCCTGGGGTACGCCCTAGGGGGAGGTGGGGCCGTCACACATGGTATCAGAGCTCCTATCGAGCTCGTGCCGGGAGAGGATTCTCGGACTGTGGGGATTGGCTTGTTAAGTGTGAAACAAATGTGTATTGTTGGGGACCTTAGATGTGTATGTTGGGTAGGAATCTCAAAAGTGGTTGATTTCCTCTTGAGCGTAGCTAACTCGAGTGGGGAATGATCATATTTTCGGATTCTTGTACCCGAATACCAAATAGTGATACCTTTATGATAAGTTGATATCCCAAGTAATATGAGGATAAGTCTGGATGGTGAAAGCCAGGGCACGGGGAATGCGAATAGTCTGGATCTTGAATACATTGAAGCTATTAGTGAGAATTAGGACCCTTAGTATGCAAGTATACATACCTGGTTGTACTTTTTGAGTTTGGATTAAGTGTAGTGCTTGAGCAATACCTGGGGTTAATGTCTCATAGAATATGTGAATTGCTATGATATGTATATAAAGGTACAATTCATGTTTCCCTTGTCTGGCTACATGTTTGGCTAATGGTGAGATTTGGGAGCTAAAGAATGACATGCAAGAAAAATACCCTAAGCTATTTACGGATATGTATGAATTTCGAGGACGAAATTCTCTTAATGGGGAGATAGTGTGAGAACCCAAAAATTTTCTTATTTTCTAGCCATTATTATAATTTCGTGCATACATTTTCTATACTTTTTTTATTATATTAATTTTCTAGTTATTTTTATAAGGGAATTAAGTTTTCAATACATTTTTCCGGTATAAGTTATTTCATGTGACATGAGTAGCGTATACTGGACGTGGGACCCGCTAGTGCGGTACGTGCGATAATTTTTGGCAACTAGTTGGAGTTCTGTGTTAAGGAATACGATTTTATAAGGTGCTAGAAGACAATGAGAGCTTGGCTAGGTAATTAATCATTAGTAAGCAAGAGGATAGGTAATTATAACGGTTGGGTGGTTAGTAGATTAGTGAGGTGTAATTAAGCTTGTGGATTACATTAAGTTGGTGATCTATGGAGTTAATTGCAAAGATTAAAAGTTGTTGGGGCCATAGTGTGAGGATTTATAAAGTAAGTGTACTAGTAATCTAAGAGCTTCTAGGTTTTTCCTATGCTCAATTTTGATTGGTGGAAAAAAGTATACTTTCACCATTGGCTTAAATATCTTCTAAGTGAGTAAATCAAAGGAAAAACAAAGCCAAAACTAAGAGGAAAAAGAGAGAGAGGGCCGAGATCATCTTGTGAGGTTCAAGAGAAAAGTTTCAACTTTGGGTTCTTGGTTTCTTGCTCACTCTTGCAAACTAACCGATAGATTCACCAAATAATCCATAGAAATTTGCTTAGGAAGGTGGATTGCTATCTTAGAGTGGAGGGTTTTGGTGGTTCAAGCTTCCTAGAGATTTTTGTGCTTCTCCAATTTTAGGTAAGGTTGGTATTAGTTCATGGTTGTGCTACTTATTGGTTTACAAGTGAAAGTTATGGCTTGTTTAGGTAGCTTTCATGATTTTAGTAGTGGTTATAGTAATTCCAGCCTTCTAGTGTAATTTTCAGCTTTGGTTGTTGAAATGGATGGTTGGTCTTGGTGTTCATGTTGTGGTAATGCTTATGCTTAGCGTATGGAAGTGAATTCATGGTTAAAAATTGTTGGGTTTGTAGCATATAAAATTTCGGTCAGGTAGAAAGGTGATTTGTAAGAATTGATTTCCAGTTTTAATGCTGAAATTGTCCTGTTTCTGACCGTGTCTTTTAGTCCATGTTAGAGGCCGAATCAGCCTTAGGTCAGAACATGAAAGTTGTAGAAAATACTGTTTTATAGCTTCCTCCAAAATTTTAACTCAATCTGAGCATTGTATCACGTGAAAAGACAAAAGTACCCTTGCTGCCATAGGTATAGTTTTGTGGACAATTTTGACATTTCCTCATTTTGGCTGCATTTTTTCACCTTGATCCATATCAAATTAGCCTTTGGACAAAACACGAAACTTTTAGCCCCATGTTACAGCTTTCCAACGCATCTAAAAACACCCCAAATGGAATTGTGTAACCTAAGTTATTGTCATTTGAATTCAGTACTGACAACCGTACTGACAAGGACCTTCTAGTTCTGTAATATGTACTTTTGACCTAGATCAATTGTGAACTGGATTGAGTGGTCTTCATGAAAGTTGTAGCTCTTTGTCTTAGCTTCGAGATGCTATCTAGTACACCTTGATCGGATAACCACATCTCTGGTTATAGTCAAAACCGTGTAACCCATTTTTATACCATTTTCATTTTCGTGCACGCGCACATGCATTTCTTTGTCGCTTTTGCGTCTTGGCCGTTTTAGTCCTTATTTCCATTTGTGATGGTCGATTCACTGATAGTTGAGTATAATCTTCTGTCACAGGCAGTGACGAACCGGAAGGAGTCGGTGGCCAGTATAAAGTGCCTTGATTTGCGTGCTCACTATTTTGAGTGAGTAATTGGGTTGTTTACTGATGTGAAATTGTCAAAGTGCTTTGTATATGTTAAATGGGTACTTAGGTGAGGGTATACTTTATCTCACTCAACCTAAGCCCATCCTTTGTTTTGATTTCATATGTGAGAATACATGCCTTATGTTGAGTATCACCATTTTGCTATGTGCTGATGGGGGTGATTACATGACTTGAGTTGAACCCCTTTTTACTGTGTGCTGTTGGGGTAAGTACTTCATTGTGTACTTTGTTAAGAGATATCATCTATTGAGAGATTGGATATCTCAGGGCTTGGTTCCAGCCCGGTTGCAAGGATAGACGAACTATTCGAGCCAGCCGAGGAGTGGTCAAAGTTAGTTCCATGCTAACCTTGGGATTTCGTTCTTTGTTAAAGCTTTGTTTAAAGCTAAGTCATTTATTTTGCTCGAGCTGCTGTGTGCTGTTGACTGGCCAGCGGGGGTTGATAAGGTGAACGGGGAATGTAGGTGGAGTCTACGGACCATGAGTATTTTGGTTGACGGGGTGTCAACAGGCGTTCAAACTCGGGGAATTGAACTTGCTTTGAAGCCACTCGTATCCTACCATTGTGATGTTACATTTCTGTCTATTAATGTGAAATATCTGGGTTTACATGTTTATTTGAATGTGATTTTACGTTTTTTCCCCCGATTATTAACTAAGCATATAGCTTACCCCATTCCATTTGTTTTCCTTAGCAGGGGGTACGAGCGAGGCGTGAGACGTGTACAGACTAGCGTAGTCTAGTTGTTTTGAATTTTGATATTGTACTCGCGCTAGCACTCGACTAGGGTTGATTGGACTTAGATTCTAAACACGTTAATGTATTTGGGCGTGTATAAGTCTTGTAGCTGGATCTGAGCATCAATGTATATATTAAGTTTCAACTTGTTGTGTTACTTATTTGCTATGAATGTAAGTTATTTTCTCGAGTTTCGAGTGAATGAGTCCTGGCGAGAGCTGGGCAAGCGACCCGCCGAACCCTGGGGTACGCCCTAGGGGGAGGTGGGGCCGTCACACATGGTATCAGAGCTCCTATCGAGCTCGTGCCGGGAGAGGATTCTCGGACTGTGGGGATTGGCTTGTTAAGTGTGAAACAAATGTGTATTGTTGGGGACCTTAGATGTGTATGTTGGGTAGGAATCTCAAAAGTGGTTGATTTCCTCTTGAGCGTAGCTAACTCGAGTGGGGAATGATCATATTTTCGGATTCTTGTACCCGAATACCAAATAGTGATACCTTTATGATAAGTTGATATCCCAAGTAATATGAGGATAAGTCTGGATGGTGAAAGCCAGGGCACGGGGAATGCGAATAGTCTGGATCTTGAATACATTGAAGCTATTAGTGAGAATTAGGACCCTTAGTATGCAAGTATACATACCTGGTTGTACTTTTTGAGTTTGGATTAAGTGTAGTGCTTGAGCAATACCTGGGGTTAATGTCTCATAGAATATGTGAATTGCTATGATATGTATATAAAGGTACAATTCATGTTTCCCTTGTCTGGCTACATGTTTGGCTAATGGTGAGATTTGGGAGCTAAAGAATGACATGCAAGAAAAATACCCTAAGCTATTTACGGATATGTATGAATTTCGAGGACGAAATTCTCTTAATGGGGAGATAGTGTGAGAACCCAAAAATTTTCTTATTTTCTAGCCATTATTATAATTTCGTGCATACATTTTCTATACTTTTTTTATTATATTAATTTTCTAGTTATTTTTATAAGGGAATTAAGTTTTCAATACATTTTTTCGGTATAAGTTATTTCATGTGACATGAGTAGCGTATACTGGACGTGGGACCCGCTAGTGCGGTACGTGCGATAATTTTTGGCAACTAGTTGGAGTTCTGTGTTAAGGGATATGATTTTATAAGGTGCTACAAGACAATGAGAGCTTGGCTAGGTAATTAATCATTAGTAAGCAAGAGGATAGGTAATTATAACGGTTGGGTGGTTAGTAGATTAGTGAGGTGTAATTAAGCTTGTAGATTACATTAAGTTGGTGATCTATGGAGTTAATTGCAAAGATTAGAAGTTGTTGGGGCCATAGTGTGAGGATTTGTAAAGTAAGTGTACTAGTAATCTAAGAGCTTCTAGGTTTTTCCTATGCTCATTTTTGATTGGTGGAAAAAAGTATACTTTGACCATTGGCTTAAATATCTTCTAAGTGAGTAAATCAAAGGAAAAACAAAGCCAAAACTAAGAGGAAAAAGAGAGAGAGGGCCGAGAGCATCTTGTGAGGTTCAAGAGAAAAGTTTCAACTTTGGGTTCTTGATTTCTTGCTCACTCTTGCAAACTAACCGATAAATTCATCAAATAATCCATAGAAATTGCTTAAGAAGGTGGATTGCTATCTTGGAGTGGAGGGTTTTGGTGGTTCAAGCTTCCTAGGGGTTGTTGTGTTTCTCCAATTTTAGGTAAGGTTGGTATTAGTTCATGGTTGTGCTACTTATTGGTTTACAAGTGAAAGTTATGGCTTGTTTAGGTAGCTTTCATGATTTTAGTAGTGGTTATAGTAATTCCAGCCTTCTAGTGTAATTTTCAGCTTTGGTTGTTGAAATGGATGGTTGGTCTTGGTGTTCATGTTGTGGTAATGCTTATGCTTAGCGTATGGAAGTGAATTCATGGTTAAAAATTGTTGGGTTTGTAGCATATAAAATTTCGGTCAGGTAGAAAGGTGATTTGTAAGAATTGATTTCCAGTTTTAATGCTGAAATTGTCCTGTTTCTGACCGTGTCTTTTAGTCCATGTTAGAGGCCGAATCAGCCTTAGGTCAGAACATGAAAGTTGTAGAAAATACTGTTTTATAGCTTCCTCCAAAATTTTAACTCAATCTGAGCATTGTATCACGTGAAAAGACAAAAGTACCCTTGCTGCCATAGGTATAGTTTTGTGGACAATTTTGACATTTCCTCATTTTGGCTGCATTTTTTCACCTTGATCCATATCAAATTAGCCTTTGGACAAAACACGAAACTTTTAGCCCCATGTTACAGCTTTCCAACGCATCTAAAAACACCCCAAATGGAATTGTGTAACCTAAGTTATTGTCATTTGAATTCAGTACTGACAACCGTACTGACAAGGACCTTCTAGTTCTGTAATATGTACTTTTGACCTAGATCAATTGTGAACTGGATTGAGTGGTCTTCATGAAAGTTGTAGCTCTTTGTCTTAGCTTCGAGATGCTATCTAGTACACCTTGATCGGATAACCACATCTCTGGTTATAGTCAAAACCGTGTAACCCATTTTTATACCATTTTCATTTTCGCGCACGCGCACATGCATTTCTTTGTCGCTTTTGCGTCTTGGCCGTTTTAGTCCTTATTTCCATTTGTGATGGTCGATTCACTGATAGTTGAGTATAATCTTCTGTCACAGGCAGTGACGAACCGGAAGGAGTCGGTGGACCAGTATAAAGTGCCTTGATTTGCGTGCTCACTATTTTGAGTGAGTAATTGGGTTGTTTACTGATGTGAAATTGTCAAAGTGCTTTGTATATGTTAAATGGGTACTTAGGTGAGGGTATACTTTATCTCACTCAACCTAAGCCCATCCTTTGTTTTGATTTCATATGTGAGAATACATGCCTTATGTTGAGTATCACCATTTTGCTATGTGCTGATGGGGGTGATTACATGACTTGAGTTGAACCCCTTTTTACTGTGTGCTGTTGGGGTAAGTACTTCATTGTGTACTTTGTTAAGAGATATCATCTATTGAGAGATTGGATATCTCAGGGCTTGGTTCCAGCCCGGTTGCAAGGATAGACGAACTATTCGAGCCAGCCGAGGAGTGGTCAAAGTTAGTTCCATGCTAACCTTGGGATTTCGTTCTTTGTTAAAGCTTTGTTTAAAGCTAAGTCATTTATTTTGCTCGAGCTGCTGTGTGCTGTTGACTGGCCAGCGGGGGTTGATAAGGTGAACGGGGAATGTAGGTGGAGTCTACGGACCATGAGTATTTTGGTTGACGGGGTGTCAACAGGCGTTCAAACTCGGGGAATTGAACTTGCTTTGAAGCCACTCGTATCCTACCATTGTGATGTTACATTTCTGTCTATTAATGTGAAATATCTGGGTTTACATGTTTATTTGAATGTGATTTTACGTTTTTACCCCCGATTATTAACTAAGCATATAGCTTACCCCATTCCATTTGTTTTCCTTAGCAGGGGGTACGAGCGAGGCGTGAGACGTGTACAGACTAGCGTAGTCTAGTTGTTTTGAATTTTGATATTGTACTCGCGCTAGCACTCGACTAGGGTTGATTGGACTTAGATTCTAAACACGTTAATGTATTTGGGCGTGTATAAGTCTTGTAGCTGGATCTGAGCATCAATGTATATATTAAGTTTCAACTTGTTGTGTTACTTATTTGCTATGAATGTAAGTTATTTTCTCGAGTTTCGAGTGAATGAGTCCTGGCGAGAGCTGGGCAAGCGACCCGCCGAACCCTGGGGTACGCCCTAGGGGGAGGTGGGGCCGTCACACATGGTATCAGAGCTCCTATCGAGCTCGTGCCGGGAGAGGATTCTCGGACTGTGGGGATTGGCTTGTTAAGTGTGAAACAAATGTGTATTGTTGGGGACCTTAGATGTGTATGTTGGGTAGGAATCTCAAAAGTGGTTGATTTCCTCTTGAGCGTAGCTAACTCGAGTGGGGAATGATCATATTTTCGGATTCTTGTACCCGAATACCAAATAGTGATACCTTTATGATAAGTTGATATCCCAAGTAATATGAGGATAAGTCTGGATGGTGAAAGCCAGGGCACGGGGAATGCGAATAGTCTGGATCTTGAATACATTGAAGCTATTAGTGAGAATTAGGACCCTTAGTATGCAAGTATACATACCTGGTTGTACTTTTTGAGTTTGGATTAAGTGTAGTGCTTGAGCAATACCTGGGGTTAATGTCTCATAGAATATGTGAATTGCTATGATATGTATATAAAGGTACAATTCATGTTTCCCTTGTCTGGCTACATGTTTGGCTAATGGTGAGATTTGGGAGCTAAAGAATGACATGCAAGAAAAATACCCTAAGCTATTTACGGATATGTATGAATTTCGAGGACGAAATTCTCTTAATGGGGAGATAGTGTGAGAACCCAAAAATTTTCTTATTTTCTAGCCATTATTATAATTTCGTGCATACATTTTCTATACTTTTTTTATTATATTAATTTTCTAGTTATTTTTATAAGGGAATTAAGTTTTCAATACATTTTTTCGGTATAAGTTATTTCATGTGACATGAGTAGCGTATACTGGACGTGGGACCCGCTAGTGCGGTACGTGCGATAATTTTTGGCAACTAGTTGGAGTTCTGTGTTAAGGGATATGATTTTATAAGGTGCTACAAGACAATGAGAGCTTGGCTAGGTAATTAATCATTAGTAAGCAAGAGGATAGGTAATTATAACGGTTGGGTGGTTAGTAGATTAGTGAGGTGTAATTAAGCTTGTAGATTACATTAAGTTGGTGATCTATGGAGTTAATTGCAAAGATTAGAAGTTGTTGGGGCCATAGTGTGAGGATTTGTAAAGTAAGTGTACTAGTAATCTAAGAGCTTCTAGGTTTTTCCTATGCTCATTTTTGATTGGTGGAAAAAAGTATACTTTGACCATTGGCTTAAATATCTTCTAAGTGAGTAAATCAAAGGAAAAACAAAGCCAAAACTAAGAGGAAAAAGAGAGAGAGGGCCGAGAGCATCTTGTGAGGTTCAAGAGAAAAGTTTCAACTTTGGGTTCTTGATTTCTTGCTCACTCTTGCAAACTAACCGATAAATTCATCAAATAATCCATAGAAATTGCTTAAGAAGGTGGATTGCTATCTTGGAGTGGAGGGTTTTGGTGGTTCAAGCTTCCTAGGGGTTGTTGTGTTTCTCCAATTTTAGGTAAGGTTGGTATTAGTTCATGGTTGTGCCACTTATTGGTTTACAAGTGAAAGTTATGGCTTGTTTAGATAGCTTTCATGATTTTAGTAGTGGTTATAGTAATTCCAGCCTTCTAGTGTAATTTTCAGCTTTGGTTGTTGAAATGGATGGTTGTTCTTAGTGTTCATGTTGTGGTAATGCTTATGCTTAGCTTATGAAAGTGAATTCATGGTTAAAAATTGTTGGGTTTGCAGCATATAAAATTTCAGTCAGCTAGAAAGGGAATTTGTAAGAATTGATTTCCAGTTTTAATGCTGAAATTGTCCTGTTTCTGACCGTGTCTTTTAGTCCATGCTAGAGGCTGAATCAGCCTTCGGTCAAAACATGAAAGTTGTAGGAAATGATGTTTTATAGCTGCCTACAAAATTTCAACTCAATCTGAGTATTGTATCACATTAAAAGATAAAATTACCCTTGCTGCCATAGGTATAGTTTTGTGGACAATTTTGACATTTCCTCATTTGGCTGCATTTTTTCATATTGATCCGTATCAAATTAGCCTTTGGCCGAAACATGAAACTTTTAACCCTATATTTCAGCTTTCTAACGCATCTAAAAACACCTCAAACGGAATTGTGTAGCCTGAGTTATTGTCATTTGAATTCAGTACTAACAACCGTACTGACAGGGACATTCTGGTTCTATAATCTATACTTTTGACCTTGATCAATTGTGAACTGGATTGAGTGTTCTTCATGAAAGTTGTAGCCCTTTGTCTTAGCTTCGAGACGCTATCCAGTACACCTTGATTGGATAACCACATCTTTGGTTATGGTCAAAACCGTGTAACCCATTTTTATACCATTTTCATTTCCGCGCACGCGCACATGCATTTCGTTGCCGTTTTTTCCGTCTTGGCCGTTTTAGTCCTTATTTCCATTTGTGATGGTCGATTCACTGATAGTTGAGTATAATCTTCTGTCGCAGGCAGTGACGAACCAGACGGAGTCGGTGGACCAGTATAAAGTGCCTTGATTTGCGTGCTCACTATTTTGAGTGAGTAATTGGGTTGTTTACTGATGTGAAATTGTCAAAGTGCTTTGTATATGTTAAATGTGTACTTCGGCGAGGGTGTGCTTTATCTCACTCGACCTATGCCCATCATTTGTTTTGATTTCATATGTGAGAATACATGCCTTATGTTGAGTATCACCCTTTTGCTGTGTGCTGATGGGGATGATTACATGACTTGAGTTGAACCCCTTTTTGTTGTGTGCTGTTGGGGTAAGTACTTTGTTGTGTACTTTGTTCAGAGATATCATCTATTGAGAGATTGGATATCTCAGGGCTTGGTTCCAGCCCGGTTCCAAGGATAGATGAACCATTCGAGCCAGCCGGGGCTTGGTCGAAGTTAGTTCCATGCTAACCTTGGGATTTCGTTCTTTGTTAAAGCTTTGTTTAAAGCTAAGTCATTTATTTTGCTCGAGCTGTTGTGTACTGTTGACTGGCCAGCGGGGGTTGATAAGGTGAATGGGGAAAGTAAGTGTAGTCAACGGACCATGAGTATTTTAGTTGACGGAGTGTCAACAGGCGTTCAAGCTCGGGAAATTGAACTGGCTTTGAAGCCACCCGTATCCTACCATTGTGATGTTACATTTCTGTCTATTGATGTGAAATATCTTGGTTTGCATGTTATTTGAATGTGATTTTACATTTTTACCCCCGATTATTCACTAAACATATAGCTTACCCTATTCCATTTGTTTTCCTTAGCAGGGGGTACGAGCGAGGCGTGAGACGTGTACAGACTAGCGTAGTCTAGTTTTTTTGAATTTTGATATTGTACTCACACTAGCACTCGACTAGGGTTGATTGGACTTAGATTGTAAACACGTTAATGTATTTGGGCGTGTATAAGCCTTGTAGCTGGATCTGAGCATCAATGATTATATTAAGTTTGAACTTGTTGTGTTACTTATTTGCTATGAATGTAAGTTATTTTCTTGAGTTTCGAGTGATGAGTCCTGGCGAGAGTTGGGCAGGCGACCCGCCGAACCCTGGGGTACGCCCTAGGGTGAGGTGGGGCCGTCACACTTTACTGCACTCGTTTTCATTCGAATGAATCATGATTGAATTAATTGAAATGAAATGAATGATTGAATGAATGAAATGTTTTGCTATGGCTGCATACGTTGTTGGAGTGAATCTCTTTGACTCACAAATGTACATGGGGAATGCCCAATTCTCACTGGCCAACCTTGGACTCGAGCCGGCATGGGCTTGGTCGGGCTCCTTGGTGAACCATGAGAAAATATAAGATTGACCTACTGAGAGGTCCTGATTGGCATACTCGAGCAGTATCGCCTCAAACAAATGACAGGCGGGCCCGGTACAGGGGTATGTATTGGTGAACGGGGGCATGATAAGTGAAGTTCTACGGACTAAACCTACCCGATTGGCGGAGTGTCAATTCGTGGAGGTTCTTGATCGTGCAAGTGAAAAATAACTCCTGAGAGCTCCTATATCCTTGAATTGTTTCTGTTTACTCTTCTAGGTCGAATTGTCATTTACTTGAATATTATTGTTTTACTCGTTAATTGGGATTGTTACTTGGATAATGTGCTTGCATGTGTTCTTGGCCTCACGAGCAATCGCTCACCCCGTAGATTTATTTTCCTTAACAGGAATGGATGGAGTGAAACTTGGTGGAACCCGTTGGATATACTTTTGTATTAGGGTTTCAAATGTAAGTGACTAGACCTTTTGGCTATTATATATTTTGGGAATTGATGTATCTTTTGGAATCCTGATGTAAGAATTGGGTACTTGATGTATTTTGGAACTCGTGGTGTAAGTTTGAATGTTAATTGTGGAAGGGACTTCTCTTTCTTACTTTATCTTGTTGTGATGGCAAGTATTGTATTAAGGTTGAACTGGAATTACACCGAGTCCTAGCGAGAGTTAGGCAGGCGTCACGCAGATACCCTTTAGTTCGCCTTAGGGAGAAATGGGGGCGTCATAGATTCAAGACATAAATGTGATTTTCAAGCATTGAATCATCAAATTCCAGAAATTGTAGGCCAATCTGTCCTGTTTCTGACCTGTATAGCCGAGTATGATATAGGCTAAATCAGATCTATGTCAAAACATGAAAGTTGTAGGGAATGGAATTATATAGCTGCCTGCAAAATTCAGCTCAATCGGAGTACTATAGCGTGTGAAATGACTAAAATATCCCTGACTGCCGAATGCGCTTTTCGCGGATAGTTTTCTGTGTTCTCTGAGAATGCACATTTTGGCCTTGAAAATGCACGATTTGGGTGTTGATGTCTTCATAAGAAATGTAGTTCTCTATCTTAGCTTTGAAACGGTATAAAGTGTACCCCAATCCGATAAGCATAGCTTCAGTGGTGATCGAAACGCTAAGAGATGTCAAACCCGTAACTTTGGCTTCATTTTTCACTTTGATCCGTATCAAATCAGCATTTGGTCAAAACACGAAAATTTTAGTTCTATGCTTCAGCTTTCAAACGCATCTAAAAACGTCTCAATCAGACTTTTTTAGCCTGATTCATTATGATTTGAATCCAGTGCTGACAATGACATTCTGGTTCTGTAATCTGCAAATTCGACCTGGATCAGCTGTGAACTGGGTTGACTTGTCTTCATGAAAGTTACCCTTTGTCTTAGCTTCGAAATGCTACCTAGTACACCTTCATCCAATAACCACAGCTCCAGTTATGGTTGAAACCGTGCAATCAATTTTCGTACCTTTTTCATTTCCGCGCGCGCGCATGCATTTCTTTGCCGTTTTGGCCGTTTTAGTCCTTATTTCCATTACGATGGTTGTTTGATTGATAGTTGAGTATAATCTTTTATCACTAGCAGTGACGACCCAGACGGCGTTGGTGGACCCGTATAAATTGCCTTGATTTACGTGCTAGTTATTTTGGGTGAGTAATTGGGTTTGTTTATTGTCAAAGTGCTATGTATATGTTAAATGGGTACTTAGGCGAGGGTGTACTTTATCTCACACGACCTACGTCCATTCTCTGTTCTTGATTTAATATGTGAGAATACATGCCTTGTGTTGAGTATCACCCCTTGTGCTGTGTGCTGTTGGGGTGATTACATGATTTGAGTATTTTGATGAGTACTTTGTTAAGAGATTGGATATCTCAGGGCTTAGTTCCAACCCGATTTCAAGGGTAGACTGACTATTCGAGTCGGTCGAGACTTGGCCGAAGTTAGTCCTATGCTAACCTTGGATTTTATTTTTTGTTAAAGTTAAGTGATTTTGCTTTTGCTTGAGCTACTGTGTTGATGACTGGCCAGCAGGGGTTGATAAGGTGAACAGAGAAAATAAGTGGAGTCTACGGACTATGAATATTTTGGTTGACGGAGTGTCAACCGGTGGTCAAGCTCGGGGAATTGAACTGGCTTTGAAGCCACTTGTATCCTACATTTGTGATGTTACATTTCCATTTATTGATGTGAAATATCTAGGTTTACATGTTTATTTGGATGTGATTTTTTATTTTTTACCCCAAATTATTCACTAAGCATATAGCTTACCCCATTCCATTTGTTTTCCTTGGCAGGGGCTGACGCGGGGATAACTCGGAAAGGTGTATAGACTTTTGGTTTATAGGATCGTTGTTTTTGCCCTAGTACTTGTTGTAAGTTGACTAGTAAAATGCATGTATTTGTTGTGGTGGTTATAGTTAGTAGCTTCTTTAGGGTTTACTTTCTTGTACTAGTGGCATGTATGGCTTAATGTAGTAGTTTTATGCAACTTTTGAAGACGTAATCGTGGAAATAGAACTCTCTTTTTCGTGAAGTCTATTTTCTCATTTTTAAGTATCGAGTCCTGGCGCGAGCTAGGCAAATGATCCGCTAAACCCTTTGGTACGCCTCTGGGTACGGTGGGATCATCACAGGTGGTATCAGAGCGCCTAGGTTAGAGGATTTGGGTAGTTGGAAAATGTGTTATAGAACATATAAGTATTCGATTGCCTTTAAGTTGAATCGTATCTATTAAGATGAATTGTCGGAGAACTGATTAAGTTATGTTTTGTTGTGTAGGTATGGAGGCTGGTAGACCTAACGATACCGGTGGACCTAGCGGTGCCGGAGTAAGATCCAACAGTGTAGGTGGACCGGTGAAACAGGTGGTGCGCCGACGAGTCCTTAGATATCAGAGGAGGGTCGGGGAACCCTACATGCTGTATTCTCCCTTCGGTTGGATGAATTGACCGTGTGAGTGTCGACATACGTATGGATACCCTGACGAGATTGTTATGGCTATAGATGACGAGCGTCGTCGCTTAGGTAAGGTGGTTGACACTCTGTGGGCACAGTTGGAGGAGGCCAGAGGAGTGGGACATTGGTGGGCCATGTGCCTGCGTGATCTCGAGGCGAGGTTACGAGCGGAAGAGCAGCGGGCATATACTCTCGGTCGTTGGATTGAGGAGACTCACCGCCATCTCTTCCCTTTGAAGGGGTAGATGAGAGAGAGAGCCCGGGGTATTATGCAAGACTATGAGGTTCTCTTGGATGTGACTACAGAGGTGCCACCTAGGGCTGGCGGTGCGGGGTCGATGGATGGGATAGACTCTATGGGTTCTGTAGAGGATTTCCGCTAGGGCCGTTACTCTAACTTGTTTTGTTGACTCTTTTTGGAGCCAGTGTGCCCATGAACTAACATGTTTTGTATTGGTTGGATGTTGGCTGTTATGTGGACTATGTACATACTTTTGGCGTGAATTGTACATATATGTATATAGTTTAGTGTATGATATATGATATTTTGGTTATTTTATAAGTTTCAATGCTTTGAACTCGTACCATATTTTGTTCCAATTATAGAAGTTATCAAACAATCAAATGGAGAACCGTGGTCAAGATAGGGGTAGAGGACGAGGACAAGGAACCGAAGGGATAACCAATGATAATGCAAATAGACAAGCCGAGACCCAAGTAGCTATAGCCATACAGCGAATGGTTGATTTGTTAGAACAAATGGTCACCCAACAGGGTCACGGCCAGGTGCAGCATCCCGAAAATCCTGATGGAGAGGACCGTGCCTTAGAACGGTTCCAGAAGTTTCTACCGCCAAAATTTTTGGATGGATCTAACCCTAATATAGCGGAGAGTTGGTTGGATTGAATGTTAGATATTTTCGCTGCATTAGAATACTCGGAGGAACGGCAGATAGCTTTCACCGTTTTTCAGTTTGAGGGGGTGGCTAAAGCCTGGTGGAATGTGATTCGAGCCAAATGGGATAGAGAGCAGACCCCATGGACATGGGTTAATTTCACTTGTGAGTTTAATGAGAAGTACATACCGCCACTTGTTCAAGAAAGGCAGGATGATGAGTTTATACGACTGCGTCAAGGGATTTTAAGTGTGGCGGAGTATGACACGTAGTTTACCAAACTCTCTTGTTTTGCTCCGGATTTAGTACTAACAGACCAAAAGAGAATTCGTCGGTTTGTCCAGGGCTTGAATGTGGAGATTCAAAAGGCACTGGCGGTTACTCAATTGGAGACGTATAGTCAAGCCATTGAAAAAGCACAAAGAATTGAAAATACTGATAGTCAAATAAAGGCTTTTCATGATAGGAAAAGAAGACAACTTGACACAAGCAGTTATATAGAGGGACAGAGCTCGAGGAGCGAGCCACCATCTAAGATGGGCCGAGGAGTCGGTTGTCCACGATCAGCAGGGATCCCGAATCAGGAAAAGTTTGAGAAAAGTCAGGTAGGGAGAGAGATCCAGAGGGGTGCCTCACGTGGAAGTCCGATATCAGGACCCAGAATGACATGTGGGTTTTGTGGGGCTGCTAACCACATGGAAGATAATTGTTAGAAGAAAGGGAAAGATCGAAAATGTTACCGATGTGGAGCACCTGATTGCTCAGTGCCCTCACCTGTCAAAAGAAGGAAATGTTCCGAGGGCAGAAGGGATCACTTCTAAGCCGACCAATACAACGGGTAATCGACCGAAAGTTCCGGCAAGGGCCTATGCAATGGGACATCATGAGGTGACTGACCCATTGGTAGTCATCGAAGGTACACTCCCTATCTTCCATCGTATTGAGGTTTCTTTCTAATCGTTTTGAACGATTACTAGCATTAAGGCCAAGTACAACGGAATTATTATGATGTTAAGATCTTATAAAATTCGATCTACGAGACATTTAAAGTTCATTGAGAATACGTAAAGACCATTGAGACTTTGAGATAAGGATTACATGGTTGGTTCTTGGATTGGGATACAAAGAGTGACAAATTTCTTGAGATGATTTTTACTAGTAATGATGAACTCGTTAATGAGGTATTAGAGTATTCCAACCCTTAGCTCGTGAAAAGATTAAGAATGCACAATTTACGTGATAACAAGTATGGAGTAGGTTTTCAACAAGGAAGAGCAAAATGCAAAAGAGATATCGGGAATGTTTGAAGTAAAGGTTGGAATTTCGATGACGAAATTCTTTTAAGGAGGAGAGAGTGTGACAACTGGAAAATTCGTTCTTATTTTCTTAAAAATTCCCTCTTATTTTCATTAAATTACTTTATAATATCTTTACTACTTATTTACTCCTTCAATAGTTGTAATGAATAAGAGATTTAAGACGATATGGGTAAATATAGAAAAACCCCTTGATGTTAAGCGAACATACAAAAAAAGCCCCATATAATTTCAAAACATACATTTCGATATCTCATGGTTTGAACTAATTTAAAAAAGTGACAGAAATCGTTTGAATTAACGGGTTTGAAATAAATGCACTTCTTTTGAGAGTATTTGTATTGAAAATAAAAAAAATTTTAGTTGATATTCCTATTATACTCTTAGAGTTATAATACAGAAAATCCCCCTATGGTTAAGCAAATTTACAAAAAAGTCTCTTATGATTTCAAATCATACAATTCAGTATCTCATGGTTTGAACTAATGTGAAAAATTGACAAAAATTATTTAAATTAACGAGTTTCAGGTTGCTTGACATAGAAAATAATTTTTTAAATCAAATTTTTCCTATTAAATCCCTTAGAACTCATAAAATTTTTAAAAACAACCCAAAACTCCAAAATACAACTCTCCTTATTTCTATACATAAAATAAATAAATAAAATTTTCAAATAAAACTCACCTTATTTCTATACACAAAATAAATAAAAAAAAATTTCAAATATAACTTACCTTATTCCTATGCATAAAATAAATAAATAAAAGCAAAATGTAACCATATGGGGCTTTTCCGTAGGTTGGCTTAACCACAGGGAGTTTTTTTGTAAGTTTGCTTAATAGGATCATTGTTAGAAGGTCTTTTATTACTTATATATATTAGGGTAATTGTGTCATTTCATCTATCTCCATTAGTTTTGATAATTTCCGTTGCTATTTCAAATTTGTTCAAATCATGATGGGTCGAAATGTATGATTTGAAACTATAAGGTATTTTTCTGTAAGTTAGCTTAACCCAAGGTTTCTTTTGTATTTTACCCAAAATATTTTGTTAGGTTGGACTCACATCGGGTGTGCTTTGAAAATTAGTTCAATTTAAGTGATCTTCTATCCACACTTTTGAGTCTTAATTTCAAACCTATAAGTACTTTAATTTTATGGAACCATATGGTATTGTTAAGTATGTGGAATTAAGCTCAAGCAATTAAAATTAATAAAAGAACATTTATCAAGTTACGTGATGAGACATAAACCACATTTTATGGGGGAGGGCACGGTTGTAACTTGTTGGGGGCAATGATCAAGAAGCAAAGAAGTTGTTCGTTTCCTTGAATGTGTATCTCTTAATAAACTTAATGTTAACAGACTTAATATTAATGGAAAGACTGAAAAAACTTAAAATTTGAATATTGAGTGACATAGTTGCCGTGTGAAAGTACCTGATCTTTTTTCTTTTGTATTTTCATCAGTAAATTCCTCTGTAGATCTTATTTGTGGAATGGAGTACTTAATCTTTGATTTTCATTTTATACTTGAACTTTTGAGCATAAATTTAAAATATTTTTTGTGTTGAATCAATTGTGATTAAACATGTCCATGGTAGAAGTCACTGTAGAATATTATTATCTCATGAGAAATGTTCTTGTTTATCTTGTGGAACGCTTGATTTATTATTATTATTTTTTTTGATAAAATAGAAGTCAATATTAGTAATAAAGTAACTAAAAATCGTGACAAAGATAGCTACATTAATGGTAGAAAATATATAGAATATGTCACAGATATATCTAATATGAAATATCATTAAATTTAATAGAGTTACAAAATATAAAATATTATACTGTGAATTACAAATCATAAAATCTGATCAATTGCATGAGTTACTCCATAAATCCCTCAGATCTGCTATCCAACTGGATCAAAAACTTCCTTTATAATTAAGCGGATGCATTAATTTTACGGCATTCCAGTCTCGCTCGTATTTAAAGTGAAGGCTGTGAAACTAAATCAGTTGTCTAAAGAGTGTCCTTCATAGTTATGATCATCCTATGACGACCCCACTTCTCCCAAGGGCGAACACAAGGGTATCGGCGGGCCGCCTGCCTAGCTCGCGCCAGGACTCAAAACTTAAAACAATAAAAGCCAGAAAATCCAAAAGAGCACTATATACAATATACACAATCCCCAAAAGTTCTAATTACATTCTCCAAAAGTACTTGCTCATACTATTACATCCTTATAATTACAACCAGAACCAAAGAGTAGACCCCAAGGAGGGTCCTTATACAAATCACCAAAACTAAAACAAACATCCTACTTGTCCAACTACTACATGCAAATCTAACTATACTAGTGTGTGTGACAAAAGTCCCCGCGTCGGCCCCTGCTAAGGAAAACAAAAGGAATGGGGTAAGCTATATGCTTAGTAAGTAAACAGGGGCAAAAGCGTAAATTTCACGTAACAACAGTTACATAGTAAGAGTAAAGCAAAAGCAGAAAAGTAACATCACATAATAAGGATACAGGTAGCTCCAAAGCCAGATCGTTTGACATGTGTGACCTTCTGCCGACACTCCGTCGACCTCAACTAATGGTCCGTAGAACTTCACTTGTACACCCACCGTACACCTTATCACCCTCTCTGGCTAGGCACCTCACAAACTTGCTCGAGCGAACGAAATTGAGCTTGGTTCACAAGCTCGGGTAACAAACTTGGTCCACATAATCGGTGAACCGGATTCACAAACTTGGTGACCTCAAACCAGGTTGGACTAACTTCGACCAAGCCCTAACCGGCTCGAATAGTCCATCTAGGTCATGAGATCGGGCCCCAAAATCACAAACTTCACAAAATTTATTCAAAAGTCACCCCGAGCCACAAGCTCAAAGGGTTTAGTTCCAAAAAGATTCATATACATATGTCATGTATAAATATGTGCGCAAACTAGGGTTTAGGTCGAGTGCGATAAAGTACACCCTTGCCTAGGTACCCTTTTCATACTTATCGAAACACATAAACAACTAACACGTAAGAGCGGCCTGAATACTTACACAACGAACAAAAGAGCAAATTTCGAAATTTGTGCCGCGAAGAGTAGCTAGTAGGCCCCACCGGCACCACCTAGCTCACTGTAGACACCAAATTTTTGGTGTAATTACACTTACTGTTTATTTTTAATTTTTTTATTTGTCGTGATAGTTTTATTCGCTTTTTAGTTTTTAGTTTCTAGTTTTATTTTTATTTTAAGTTTTTAGCATAGAATTTCTTGGAAAAAGAAAAGAAAAAGAAAAAGCATTAAAAAATATGATTTAGTCGTTTGTAACTTAAATTCAATGCTTTCTTGAAAGTGAAAAAAGTGAAAAAAATGGAAAGTTGCATTTTGTTGTTTCTAGTTTATTTATTTTTATCCAATGTTAATTAAGTTGTTATTGTTATTATTATTATTATTATTATTATCAATTTTGTTTAATTAATTAATTAGTTGAAAAAAAGAGGTGTCGCATGCATGCTGCATTTTTTTGCAGTTTTGCAAGAAAGGACTAGACGGCTCCTTGGTTGCAAATATAGCAGGAACGGCTGGGTTTAGGTTTTGGTGGGGCTCCCATATAAAAGCAAAAAGGAAAAAGCAGCCGCAAGGGAGAGAGTAAGAGGATAGAAAAAACAGCTAAGAAAACAAGAAAGGGAACACAAGAGGGACGGCTGAACAGAATGTTGACCTTGGTCGATCAATCCTTGGTTTTGATGATTAACAAACTAAAATGTAGATTTGGGCTAATGTTTTTATGTGAGCAATTTGTTAGAACAGATTCTTGTGGCACAAAAGAAGAAGCAAAAACAGGGCACTCATGTGGGACGTCCGAAAGGAAGCTATCGGACGTCCGAAAGGATGAAGAACATGAAGAAGGAAACTCTGTCGGACGCTCGTGAGGAAGCATCGGACGTCCGGAAGGATCGGACGCACGCATCGGACGTACATCGATCGCATCGGACGTCCGAGAAATTTCGCAAAGATTTGATGACTCTCTGACGACGTTCGGACGCAGGGTTCGGACGTCCGACAGGTGGTTTGGACGCAGGGTTCGGACGTCCGACAGGTGGTTCGGACGTCCGACAGGCCAACGGCTAGTTTTGACAGCATTTAATATTTGACCGTTGGAGAGCCTTTTGGAGCCATTTCTCACCTTCTATAAACACCCCAAAGCACAAGAAGACAGAAGACTTTTGCCAACACAAAATACAAGCTTACAAGTGAGATTTTTGAGTAGAAAGATTCTTTGTTGGTTGTATAAGGGGCTGGGGAAGTTGGGTTGTGAGGTTGCTCAAGTGAAGGTTATTCTCTAGGAGGAGTAAAACCTTGGTGAAGGTGAACCTATCACTTGAAGTGGTAAAACCTTGGTGAGGGTTGCCTCATTTGTATAAAATAGTTCTTAATTGGGTGAGTGATCTTTCAAGTGTAGGTTGTTGAGGGTTATCTAGATTAGTTGTAAAACTCCTTGGCTCAACCAAAGTGTGTTTGGGGTGAGGAAGGAGTGAGCCTTCACTTGTACATCTTGGTTAGCATCGCCATCAATTGAAGAGGCTATTGGTTTGATATTTGGTTTGCATTTCTTATCTTTTCTCTTTAATTAAGTTTTCTTTATTGTGCTTAAATTTGATATATCTTTGTGCATCATTGTGAAATTGTTTGTACTCATTGGGTTGCACCGGGCACTAACAATTGGTATCAGAGCTTGGTCTCTTTTGATCAAGCTTAACCGCTTAGAGTAAAGATCATGGCAACCATAAAAGTTTCTTTTTTAGAAGGGCAATCTATTGATAGACCACCTATGTTTAATGGTTCTCATTTTAGCATGTGGAAACAAAGAATGATGATTTTCTTACAATCCGTTTATATTGAATTATGGTATGTGGTAGAAGATGGTCCTTATGAAGCTAGAATAGTTGACTCTACCACCAATTTGAGTAGATTAAAGACTAGACAAGAATTGAATGAAAAAGACAAGAGATACCTTTCTTTGAATGCCAAGGCCATGTGTATATTGTACAATGCATTAGATGTAAATGAATCTAGTAGGATTAAAGGTTGTAAATCAGCTAAAGATATTTGGGATAAATTGTGTGTATTTCATGAAGGTAACCAAGATATTAAAGAACAAAAGAAATCTTTGCTTGTTTCTCAATATGAATTTTTCAAAATGCATCCTCTTGAAAATGTTGATGAGATGTGTAGTAGATTTTGTGACATTATTGAAGATCTTAAATTGCTTGGAAAAGAATATTCTTTGGGTGAGAAAAATAGAAAGATTTTGAATGCCTTGCCAAAAGAATGGGAAAACAAAATAAATGCTATAGAAGAGGCAAAGGATTTAAATTCTATGTCCATTGAATCTCTTGTGGATACCCTAACCTCTTATGAATTAAAGCTGAAATTCAAAGTGCAAGAGGAAGAAAATGCAAGATTGTATAAGAGAGGCATAGCTTTTAAAGCATCTCAAGTGGGGGATAACCCATCCTTCATGGGGAATGAAATCATGGAAGTGGACAATGATATAACTCCTCACATCAAAAGTTTCAAGAAGATCTTCAACAAGAGATGTTCAAGAGGAGATTGCAAAATTACATGGGATGAATGCAATTCAAAAAGAGAAAAAGAAGAGTTGGCCCAAATGGCACTAATGGCCGTTGGAGAAGATGAGGTAAGTTCTTATCACTCTTCTTGTGATGAAGATAATGAAGATGATGATGTGAAAATTCTTATGATTAAAATGCATAAAAGTTTGAGAAAATCTTATGCTAAAAATAAAGATTTGAAAACAAAAATAAATGATTTGTTGGAAGAAAACTCCAAACTTTTTCAAGAAAACAAATGTTTGAGAATGGAAAATGATGATTTAAAAAATCAAAAAAGTGTTTTTGATTGCAAAAATAATTTGAAAAGGAAGTTGGAAGAGAAAACAAAGTTTTATGAAAAAATGTTGGAGGAACAAAATGTGTTAAAGAAAAGAATTAATGACTTGAACGAGTTTCTCCAAAATGAAAAACAAACGTTTTCTCAAACAAAAGAAAGCAAATCTTTTCAAGGTACAAATAAGTTTGCTATGATAAGAAGTAAGAAAATTAGTTGCATTAAATCCACCTATGTGCAAAATACTTCTATCATGTGTCACTTTTGTTGCCAATTTGGACATATGCAAAATGATTGCTATGTAAAGAAAAATATGAGAAAAGGTATGAAATCCATGTGGATTGCTAGATCATGTTGTACTAACTCCCAAGAACCCTATAAAAAATTACAATTGGTATCATGAAAGTTTTGTCATTCTATATGGTCTTGATTTGGAAAATAAAGGGGGAGTTTGCTTTTTGATTGATGTCAAAAGGGGGAGTAGGATTTATTGAAATTTCTTTGTATGTTGGCATTTTCTAAGGGGGAGTTTTATTTGAACTTATTTGATCAAAGAAATCTTCATTTTGTTTGTCATCATCAAAAAGGGGGAGATTGTTGACCTTGGTCGATCAATCCTTGGTTTTGATGATTAACAAACTAAAATGTAGATTTGGGCTAATGTTTTTATGTGAGCAATTTGTTAGAACAGATTCTTGTGGCACAAAAGAAGAAGCAAAAACAGGGCACTCATGTGGGACGTCCGAAAGGAAGCTATCGGACGTTCGAAAGGATGAAGAACATCAAGAAGGAAACTCTGTCGGACGCTCGTGAGGAAGCATCGGACGTCCGGAAGGATCGGACGCACGCATCGGACGCACATCGATCGCATCGGACGTCCGAGAAATTTCGCAAAGATTTGATGACTCTCTGACGACGTTCGGACGCAGGGTTCGGACGTCCGACAGGTGGTTCGGACGTCCGACAGGCCAACGGCTAGTTTTGACAGCATTTAATATTTGACCGTTGGAGAGTCTTTTGGAGCCATTTCTCACCTTCTATAAACACCCCAAAGCACAAGAAGACAGAAGACTTTTGCCAACACAAAATACAAGCTTACAAGTGAGATTTTTGAGTAGAAAGATTCTTTGTTGGTTGTATAAGGGGCTGGGGAAGTTGGGTTGTGAGGTTGCTCAAGTGAAGGTTATTCTCTAGGAGGAGTAAAACCTTGGTGAAGGTGAACCTATCACTTGAAGTGGTAAAACCTTGGTGAGGGTTGCCTCATTTGTATAAAATAGTTCTTAATTGGGTGAGTGATCTTTCAAGTGTAGGTTGTTGAGGGTTATCTAGATTAGTTGTAAAACTCCTTGGCTCAACCAAAGTGTGTTTGGGGTGAGGAAGGAGTGAGCCTTCACTTGTACATCTTGGTTAGCATCGCCATCAATTGAAGAGGCTATTGGTTTGATATTTGGTTTGCATTTCTTATCTTTTCTCTTTAATTAAGTTTTCTTTATTGTGCTTAAATTTGATATATCTTTGTGCATCATTGTGAAATTGTTTGTACTCATTGGGTTGCACCGGGCACTAACACAGAAAAAGAGAGGTTCTTTGGGGGCCGTAGGATGAAGGGTTTGGAGATGGGAGTTACATTGGAGTAGTAGCCGCAAAGGGGAGGTTTTCGTCTGAGGGAATCAACAAAAGGAAAGGCTAAGAAGCAAGAAAAGGGAGGAAGGTTTCGGCTGGGCTAACAGCTGAAGGAAAACAGAACAAGAACAAAGGAAGAAAAAGGAGCATCGAGCAAAGGTTGAGCAAAAGAAACCGAGGGCTGGACGGAAATAGAGGGGATAGTGGCGGCCGAGTTTGAAGGCGAAGAGCAAAAGAAAGAAACACAAGGAGAGACCGAGGGAGTCGTAGGAGGAGCCACTAGATCCAAGAAGGAGGAGGTTCAAGATTCCAAACCCAATCTCAGGTTTCTTCATCGGAGTCAGCGACTGTCTTCTTCATCGAACCCAAGTTTCAAGTCCAAAGGCGGAACAGGTAGTCTTCAACCCTTGTTCTTGCCTATTTTCTTTTCACATAGAATCTGGTTTGTGTAACCCGAGACCCTGGGCGTCTACTTGCGTTTGGATGTTGAGCTACTGGAGCAAAGTTTGATGCTTGGATGTATTGGGAGACAGTTCGTTGTCTTTCTTGCATCCATTTCCATTTCATCAACTAAAGTTGTTTCCTTTTTTGCTGCTTGCTGTGTTGGGCATGGCCAGGGCTGATGGCATTTGTTTTATTACCATTTTTTTGTTTCTAAAATCTGGAGTCTGACTTGCATGATTCGCTTTGCTTATGCACAATCTGGTTGGAAAATTCTGGGCAATGCATGATTTACGACTGAGTTTCTTTTGCTGCATTTTCTTTGTTGTTTCGGTTGGGATGGTCAGGAGATAGATTCATGTTTAAAGATGTCTGTGAGTTTAGTAAATAAATGGACAGATCAATGCAATGGTCCCAGCATGTAACCTACACTAGTTGAAGCTGCAAAATTCGAAGCAAATAAAGAAGTAAAAAACTGCTGCATTTTTTCTTGCTGTTTTCTTTTCCATGGCTGTTCAAGTGAATCTTTACACTTAAATTGCATGTTAATTTGATGTTAAAGGGAAGAAATGGAATGGTTTGGCGTTGGGTTTGTGTGCTTGGGTCTAAAAATGTTTGAGCTATGGTCGATGGCTTGTTAAAAAAACAGATTTCTGGTTGCCGAAAGTTGCATGGAGCTGCATTAGCTTTCATGGCTTTGATTCATGTAACAGGCCACAAGAGCCTGGGTTTTATTCATCCAATTTGCTAGTTAAATCTTGTGCAAAAATGATTGACGAAGTTGCATGTTTTGATCCCAAGCATCAAGGAAAGTGGCGGCAAAGCTGCAACTGGAAAATTGCAGCACTTTACTCCTTTCTTTTGGTTGATATTTCTTGTATCGCTAGTAGCCACCAATCCAGATTTTCTGTTTTAGTCTTGTAATGAAAGTGTCACTCGAATTGGTTGATGGTTAGGAGTGATGTTTTGTGGTTGTTGATGTTTGTTTGGTGATGCATTTGGTTAATAATGAAACACAGCACATCATATAGGAAGGGAATGGAAATTGCAGAAGCATTCTTTACGTGTATGCATGCTTTGCATGAAGAAATAAACCTGGAAAATTGCAGATCAACCCCTTAAGCCTCCTTAATGCTACTAAGACCCAACTAATTGAATAATGTCATCAATTTGGTCCTTAGAAGTTTAATTTTTTTTGCAATTTCATTGCTTGCTTTGCTTCAATTAACTACCATGCTTTGTCAATTGCACTTAAGTCACGACTTTAGGGGCTTTATGATCAGGTGAGCTCGTGTTTGCCTATTTCGTTTAATTTTCCCAAATAAATTGGTACCTTGACCATTTCTTTTATTTTGGAGGATAAATAAGTGATTTCACTTCATCGGGGCCCAATTGCAAGGGAGGTAACCTCTATCTCCTTGATTCTCATTTCTCCTATGTGATCCAACGTGCTAAGTGTGAATTGCATGTCTACGTTGCTTTCTTTGCCTTTCTTTAATTCCTTTCATTTATTTCATTTACTTTTGCCTTTTATTTAAGTTATTCTTTATGGGGTATGTGTACACCTCTTGGCTTGTAATAGTTAGGGATTTAATTATTTTATTCCTTTTCCCCCTTTTAGATTGTAGTAGGGTCTCCCTAATGTAATAGATAGGGCTTGGAGGAGCATTCAATGAAGACCTATCGAAGTCATGTGCCTAGCTAGCAAATGTAATAGTTAGGGCTTTAATTGTCTTATGTGTCTTGCATGCTTAGTTACTACGTGTTAATTTGCTTTGTTAGGGCCTTGCATCTAGTCGAGCATGCTAAATGTTATGTGCTATGTGTTTATAAGTGTTTGGCATGTCTACTCGCTTTCCATAGCCTGAATGAATGTGGTGGATGAATGTACGTTTCCACTAGTCCAACGCTAGTCGGAATTCATAGAATGGGCTAGTCCAACGCTAGACCCTTAGGGATTTCTCCTCGTTAGTACATGTTTGCATGTTCATTACATATCATGCATTTTCTTTAGTTTTATCATTTTGCATGCCCCTCGAACCCTTTTTCCCTCCATTTTAGGATTTTTGCAGTTCATGCTAGTTATAGGGTTCATTTGCTTGAGAGTCCCCTTAAATATGGGATATAGACGAGTGTGGCTTTTTCTAAGCCTTAGCACTCTTGTATTCCCTCTATAAAAGGGCAAATTGAGTCACGATTTAGGTCTCCCCGTACCCAATATGCATGAATTCCCTAGGCTCATGCATTTTTAAATCCACTCTACCATTTTATATCCTCATCACACTTTCATTTTTCCTCCCATTTTGCACACGTGCACCTTTATGTTTCTTCACTTGCACACGAACACTTTTATCATCACTTGCACACATGCACTTCATATTATCATTTCACATACCGTACCTTGCCCACTCACGTGCACATTTTCATTTACATATTTATTGTTTTTTTATTACTTTTTCAAACTCATGTCCTCACATTGCATACATGCATTCCATTCATTTGCATCCCACTCGCATTATTCGTGACTTCTTCAAAGGATCGTTGTTGGGCTTCACAATTAATGTGATTGGCACCACTCAACCTTTGAAGAGAAATTTCCCCCAATACCCCTAGGTCTAGGGTTTGCATTCATGTAGTGCATCCAAATGTAATAAATTCTTTGGTTAAAACAAGAAAATCTTTGATTAAATCATGCAACTAGCCTTGGCTAGGTCAAAGGGGTGCCTTGGATTTTATCCTTGCCTTCCCCTTTGTCAAATGTGACTCCCGAACCTTTTTTTTGGTTTACGTGGACTAGGAGTCGTTTAAAAGGGGTTTCTTACTACTTTTTCCTATTTTTTCTTTAAAAATTCATTTTTTGGTGACTTGGTACACCTTAACTCATTACCAAGTGGCGACTCCAATTTTTATTTCAAAAACCCCTTTTAAACTATAATTTTGGGTCAAATCGTCGCATTCTCAACCCCCCATTTAGACCCATTTTTTTCCTTTTCACAATTCATTTTCCAATCACAAAAAATACATTTTTTAAACCATTTATTTATTTATCAAAAAATGGGGCGCGACAGTTGGCGACTCCACTGGGGAGATTCGAGAGTCCGAGCAAATTTGATTTAATCAACATTTTTCTTCTTTTAATCTTTTCATATATCACATTTGGGTGTTTAGGATTGTATTTTTCCTTTTATTAGGATTTTTCCATCTCACGTATACCAACTCCCTCACTTACTCATTTGGCGTATGATTGTTTTGATTGATGAATGGTTTATGTATGTCATTCCGCGCTTGACATTGCATTTGGGTGGGGGACATACCCTAGAGCCTTGTGTTGGGTTCTTTATCCCTCCCCTCCAAACGAGCACTAGCATACGCGCATACGCTTTAATTATTTTTACCCCTCATTTATTTTTCTTTTAGTGGCTTGTCACGCCACTCCACCCTATTAGGATTTTAGGCGACCCACTTGGACATTTGATCGTATCACGACGTGTGCGTAGCATGATCCGAGGGGTCACTCGATCTTCCGCTTTAAACTTTAGGTTGATAACCTATTAGTTTTAGTCGAAGGTTGAGGATTTTTTTTAGATTCGCCCAGACGGGTAGCCGTAACACGACGTGTGCGTAGCAACGTCTGGGGAATCGCTCGAGCCACCGACAAGGAACCTTGGGAGTGATGACCCTTGGTTTCCAAGTCTGAAGGCTCGGGGACCTATGACTTATCGAGTCTAGGTGCATTAGTGAACCCTAACCTCATGCATCCATTTTAGCTTGCCTAGGGTAGAGTCGACCTTACCCTATTAGGGACACTATTCACGAGGGGAGGGGTCCAACCCCTTTCTTCTTTTCATTGCTTTATTTCCTTGTGTTGATTTCGTTGCTACAATGTGTTATGTGTATTTATCGGACTGAGCTAACTTTTCTTGGTTTTGTGTCCCAATTGCATTCACAAACCTTAGCAAATAAGAGGTCTGGCATGACCTTCTTTTAGAACCTACCCTCGTAGATAGGTTATTGCACGTTTAAAGATTTTGGTATATTGCATTCATAGATTAATAATTGCATAGCATTCTAAGCCTACCTTGGCGTATAAAAGGTCCTTTTAGGTCATGGTTTCATTTCAAATTGCATGTTTTACTGCTTTAATAAAGTGGCATCATGCATAAACCCTAAAAAGGGAATGCCATTTAGGCGATCCCGTGCTAGGAATAAACCACCTTGTGTCTCGAATACTTAATCCAAGGAGACTTGCACGTTTACATTTTGTACCATCCAAAGGGGTAGTGCACAAGGTAAGGTGGGATCCGATCATTTTCATGGGGCGATCTTTGGAATATGAGCGCCTAACAATCACTTTTTGGCCATTTTATCAAATTGGTAAAAATCCCTTGCAAAAAGGACATTAATTTGAAGAAATTCACAAACAATTCGTCGCTATTGAGACGATAAATAAACTGAGGCCAAAATTTGATTTTAGGAGGCTCATAGACTAATGCATCTCAATAATTTTGAAATCACCAATGACCGGACAATTCAATCGATCCATTTTACCAATTCATTCATTTTAAGACAATCTAGTTGATTTTGAATAAATCATCAATTTCAATCAATTCATTTGACTAATTTACCCTTTCTGGGTGATTTGGTCGATTTTTGAATAAATCATCAATTTCAATCAATTCATTTGACTAATTTACCCTTTTTGGGTGATTTGGTCGATTTTTGAATAAATCATCAACTTCAATCAATTCATTTGACTAATTTACCCTTTTTGGTGATTTGGTTGATTCTTGAATAAATCATCAATTCCATTAAATTCTTTTGACCAGTTTACCCTTTTTTAGGGCGATCTGGTCAATTTTGAATAAATTCTCGATTTCATTCAACTCATTTGACCGATTTCTTTTTTAGGAAGATCCGGTCAATTTTGAGTAAATTATTAAATTTCACTCAATTCATTTGACCCGTTTCCCTTTTTAGGGTAATCCGGTCGATTTTTAAATAATTGTCAATGCCATTCAATCCATTTGACTAATTAGGGTTTCAATGTCGAATTCCAAATTGAGAAATTTAGTCGATTTTGGGAAAACCGTCCATTGCATCCAGCCATTTGATCAGTTGGAGTTTTGACCCGCGCTTTACTGAGGAAATTTTGTCAACGAATTCCAATCTCTTCGATAGGAAGTTCGT
Source organism: Coffea eugenioides (assembly GCF_003713205.1). Classification (NCBI taxonomy): domain Eukaryota; kingdom Viridiplantae; phylum Streptophyta; class Magnoliopsida; order Gentianales; family Rubiaceae; genus Coffea; species Coffea eugenioides. The sequence continues at coordinate 19,239,944 of NC_040043.1, forward strand.
CAAGGTCAAACACGTGCGTCCTTGCAAATTCTTGTATCGATCAAGAGTGATCAATCCCTTCGGACGATGTCCTCATTTTGACAAACGTCTCTTCTCATTCCAATTGACCAAATTTTTCAAAATTATTTCTCACTCAATGAGTTGATCGGATCCGTCAGGTATGGTATAGTGCCTACCCTAGAGGATTGCATTTTCATGCTAGGCCTACCCTTGGCATAAAAGGGTTCCCCCATAGGACATGCATACCGATTTTATAATCTTGCTTGCTAATTCAGGGTATTTTTCTTTTGTTTTCCCCCTTCCCTGCATTCATAAAAATACTTCAATAAAGGGAAAATATTTTTCTATATCTGATGGCACTTCCGATCTAATAAAGTGTCAAAACTGCAAGTGTTATTTGATTCTTGGGCAGATCCTACAATGAAAACATAAATGATCTATCTGGAAGCTCTACGCTAAAGCCTCTGAGAGATTTTGTAATTGTTTCAAAGGAAAATTCTGTTTTGTTAATGCATTTTTCTTTCCAAAAGAGAAGGGAGTCAAAAGTGTATATATGTGGAGCTGTTAGAAGTTTTTATCTTCTCATTTGTATTGTATTTGAATGAGAAAGGTTGTTTTAAACTTTTTCACCAATAAAGTTTTGGACAGTTATTGTTTAGTATATTCATGTACATTTCATTCTTTATCCTTTACTCATTGGAGATTTCATGATGAATTTTAAGAAACAAGCTCAAATTGAGATTTTTTCAACCTCCAGCCTGAAAATTCGCAAGTGTATGCTTTCTAAAATCCTTGTGTACACTAGATTGGTGATCCGAGCTACACAATAAGAGTGCTCAAAATTAAAAGAGGTCCCTCAGAAGGCCCATGAGATACCTTTCTCCTTTACTTAACCCCAAAATAAAATCAGTCACATTGATTGATAAATTGCAAATCGGAGCGAACTTTGCTTAGAAAAATGCCCATTGGTTCAACCAGATTCAATTCACATCTAAGTGAAAGCAAAAATGTGCATTATTCTTGTTTGTTTTGAAAATTTGGAATGATACTTTGAGCATTCGTTTCTCTACTTATACACATTTTATCATTTGCTCTTCCATTAGAGCCTTTGAAAGAATAATTTCGTTTCAAATAAGAGCCCTAATGATCACTACCCTTCATTGGAAAATTTTCAAATATCAAAAAGGGAATGGATTTTCAATGACATTTCGTTACCTTGGTTGTCATGAGGTGTAAGAATGATACTTTGGCCATCGTTTCTACAACCTAAACACCATTTATCCCTTGCATCCTCATTTGAGCCAAAATTGGAGGTTCTTTTCAAAGCATCTATGATCGCACCCCACATTGGGGAGGGAGATTGGAAAATTTTTCAAAAAAAAGAGAAAAGCAAAAATGCTAGAATAAAGAGGGAATCACGAATTGGAGAAATTTCCATTTGGGTTTCCATTTTGAAAAAAAAAAAAAAGAGAAAAAAAAGAAGGAAAGAAAAAGCAAAGAAAAGGAAGAGTTTTGTCCGCGTGGGTCGCCTATGTTTCACAAATATGGATGAACAAGGGTCTTCCTCAGTCAGTAAATTCAAATACATGCCAGAAATTTCCCATTAATGAAAGTTTCCTTTCAGAGTTATTGTAAGGGACGGAACAAAGGTCAGGCCTTCTTCTTTTCCAATCAAACATTCTATCCCTAGTTATCCCTTTTGAGCCTTCAGAATAAAATACTTCGTTTGGCAACCCCTGAGAATCGGAAACCCCACACTGGGGCAAGTTTGAGTTGAAAAGGAAAATTTCAAAAAAACAAAGAAAAAAAAAACAAAAAAAGTGAAAAAGTGAAAAGTCACAAAATCAAAGACAGAAAGAAGAAAAGGGAACCTCAGTTCAAAAATAAACTGGGGCAAATTTTGTGAAAATTCCAAAGAATGGCAGAAGGCCGAAAAATCAAAAGAAAATGAAAGAGAAAAAGCCTCAATTGAGCATAAACTCTGGGGCAAGTTTTGACTTAACCCTAAAATAGGGTTGGCGCAACAATGCGATCTCAGATTACTTAAACCACTCTTGAAATCTGCCTTCAAGCCTTAACTTTTTTTAAGCACCCCACCAGACCCCATTACAAAAGCCGAAAGTCCTGACTTCTATTCTTTGCAATGGCCCTGTCAAGAAAATTTCTGATGCCGGAAAATTTTAGCTGTATTTCTGAATTACCTGAGTATGGGGTTGACGCTACTCATCATGTGCAAATCCACTAAGTTGAGGGAAAGGAAAAAGAGGCAAAAAGCAAAGCAAGAAGAGTAAATGCAGAAAAATTCGACGCTGAAGTCCCTGGTGAATGATGAAAAAATACAAAACAAAGTCTGAGATTTTTTGAGTTCAAAATAGGGGCAATTTTGAAAAATGCGATCTTCGATGCAATGTCCTTGAAAGTTTTATTCTTTAACTATCGTTTTCAAGCTTCATTACAAGCTAACAAAGTCCATCGTTGACTTATTCCTTCATGACAATCCAAAGTGGGGATTATGCTCGTAAGAAATCCATCAATCATTTGTGATCATGGGAGTATAACCAATTTTCACAGGTTTAGCTATCGCTTCTACCCATGTTATTGCAAGCCTATAAAGCTTGTACATTGACTAAGGGTGACAAACTCTTTGCTTTCACTAAGATGTGATATTGAATAGAGTACATACATTTGGGGCACAAAATAAGACAAGTCTTGGCCTCCCATTTCCTTTAGTCACTTCCAAGTCAGAAATAACGCCCATTGGATTAGTCTTGAAAGATGGGCCAACCAGAAAGTGGTGACCTGTTATCCTAAGCACCGATGCTAAAAGTGAGGAAGAAATCTTCTTGAATTTGGTGTTATTCTAAGGAATTCATCATGAAATTTCTGCATGAGTGCAACTTGACGTTTAAAGTTTCTTCACATTGTTGTATATGTGCATTCTTTTCTAAATTTTAGAAAGTGCGGTTTTTCTTTGTTCAAATAAATGGGAAATCATCTGAACAAATTTTTGCAATCAAGGAAGCCCACACTGGGGCAAAAATTTTATTTGTGAGATTTCATGAAATAAGCCCACGCTGGGGCAAATTTTTTGTAATACATTTGAGATTTTTGTCCAAAAATCAAATAATAACATTTTTTCGAATCAATCCCGCAGCTCTTTTCATGGAATTTAAGTGCATGTCATGCTTTGTTAAGCCCCCTGTGCAGGTATTCATGATTCAAAATGATGAAAAGCATCCAGTGAGGCGGAAGGCCGATACTGCAAAGAGAAGCAAGAAGAAGGAGGAAAAATGGACCCGATACTGGGGCAAATTATGTTGGAAAAAATTCTCTCGGAAAAATCCGAAAGGAAGGGAAAAATCAGAAAGGTCAAAAATCAAAAAATCAAAGTTTAATTTCTTGTTTCTTGGCAAATCAAATTCAATTTCTTGTTCACAACATCACGTTGGGCCTGGACTTCGTGCCGCCAACTTCACAAGATCACGTTGGGCCTGGACTTCGTGCCGCCAATTTCACAAGATCCCGTTGGGTCTGGACTTCATGTCGCCGACTTCACAAGATCCCGTTGGAGCTGGGTTTCATCCCGCCAACCTCGGCAGAACTGGGTTCTATCCCGCTGACCGCTTATATCACGTTGGAGCTGGGTTTCATCCCGCCAACCTCGGCAGAACTGGGTTCTATCCCGCTGACCAATCAGCCACTAGAGCATGGGTTTGTCCCGCCAGAGAGCATTTCATTTACATCGCTACTGGAGCGTGGGTTAGTCCCGCCAGTAAGCATTTTCATTTTTACTGCCACTAGCCGTGGGTCAGTCCCACTAGTGAGCATTTCATTTGCATTTCATTTGCATCACTAACAAACATGGATCAGTCCCATTAACACTTCATTTCACTCCTTTCATTTGCATCACCAATAAACATGGGTCAATCCCACCAACACTCCATCTCACTTCAATTCATCCAATTTTAATTTCATGTTGGGGTCAGTCCCCTCGGGTCAGTCCCGTTTAAATTTCTGTTCGGGTCAGTCCCGTTTAAATTCTGTCCGGGTCAGTCCCGTTTAAATTCTGTTCGGGTCAGTCCGTTTAAATTTCATGTTCGGGTCAGTCCGTTTAATTCTGTTCGGAGTCAGTCCCATTTAAATTTCTGTCGGTCCAGTCCGTTTAAATTCTGTTCGTGTCAGTCCCGTTTAAATTCTTGTTCGGGGTCATCCCGTTTAAATTCTGTTCGGGTCAGTCCCGTTTAAATTCTTGTTCGGGTCAGTCCCGTTTAAATTCTGTTCGGGTCAGTCCCGTTTAAATTCTGTTCGGGTCAGTCCCGTTTAAATTTCTGTTCGGGTCAGTCCCGTTTAAATTTGTTCGGTCAGTCCCGTTTAAATTCTTGTTCGGTCAGTCCCGTTTAAATTTGTCGGGTCCCGTTTTAATTTCTGTTCGGGTCAGTCCCGTTTAAAATTCCTGTTCGGGTCAGTCCCGTTTTAAATTCTGTTCGGGTCAGTCCCGTTTTAAATTCTGTTCGGGTCAGTCCCGTTTAAATTTCTGTTCGGGTCAGTCCCGTTTAAATCCTGTTCGGGTCAGTCCCATTGTCAGTCCTCATTTCAGAAGCGTCCATTGCAGCCGAATAACACAGGTAAGTATTTGGTGTCTACTTCTTTGTCTCAAGTTTTTTCAAAACTCAGACAAAGAGGGGCAAACTGTAGACACCAAATTTTTGGTGTAATTACATTTACTGTTTATTTTTAGTTTTTTTATTTGTCGTGATAGTTTTATTCGCTTTTTAGTTTTTAGTTTCTAGTTTTATTTTTATTTTAAGTTTTTAGCATAGAATTTCTTGGAAAAAGAAAAGAAAAAGAAAAAGCATTAAAAAATATGATTTAGTCGTTTGTAACTTAAATTCAATGCTTTCTTGAAAGTGAAAAAAGTGAAAAAAATGGAAAGTTGCATTTTGTTGTTTCTAGTTTATTTATTTTTATCCAATGTTAATTAAGTTGTTATTGTTATTATTATTATTATTATTATTATCAATTTTGTTTAATTAATTAATTAGTTGAAAAAAAGAGGTGTCGCATGCATGCTGCATTTTTTTGCAGTTTTGCAAGAAAGGACTAGACGGCTCCTTGGTTGCAAATATAGCAGGAACGGCTGGGTTTAGGTTTTGGTGGGGCTCCCATATAAAAGCAAAAAGGAAAAAGCAGCCGCAAGGGAGAGAGTAAGAGGATAGAAAAAACAGCTAAGAAAACAAGAAAGGGAACACAAGAGGAACGGCTGAACAGAAAAAGAGAGGTTCTTTGGGGACCGTAGGATGAAGGGTTTGGAGATGGGAGTTGCATTGGAGTAGTAGCCGCAAAGGGGAGGTTTTCGTCTGAGGGAATCAACAAAAGGAAAGGCTAAGAAGCAAGAAAATGGAGGAAGGTTTCGGCTGGGCTAACAGCTGAAGGAAAACAGAACAAGAACAAAGGAAGAAAAAGGAGCATCGAGCAAAGGTTGAGCAAAAGAAACCGAGGGCTGGACGGAAATAGAGGGGATAGTGGCGGCTGAGTTTGAAGGCGAAGAGCAAAAGAAAGAAACACAAGGAGAGACCGAGGGAGTCGTAGGAGGAGCCACTAGATCCGAGAAGGAGGAGGTTCAAGATTCCAAACCCAATCTCAGGTTTCTTCATCGGAGTCAGCGACTGTCTTCTTCATCGAACCCAAGTTTCAAGTCCAAAGGCGGAACAGGTAGTCTTCAACCCTTGTTCTTGCCTATTTTCTTTTCACATAGAATCTGGTTTGTGTAACCCGAGACCCTGGGCGTCTACTTGCGTTTGGATGTTGAGCTACTGGAGCAAAGTTTGATGCTTGGATGTATTGGGAGACAGTTCGTTGTCTTTCTTGCATCCATTTCCATTTCATCAACTAAAGTTGTTTCCTTTTTTGCTGCTTGCTATGTTGGGCATGGCCAGGGCTGATGGCATTTGTTTTATTACCATTTTTTTGTTTCTAAAATCTGGAGTCTGACCTGCATGATTCGCTTTGCTTGTGCACAATCTGGTTGGAAAATTCTGGGCAATGCATGATTTACGACTGAGTTTCTTTTGCTGCATTTTCTTTGTTGTTTCGGTTGGGATGGTCAGGAGATAGATTCATGTTTAAAGATGTCTGTGAGTTTAGTAAATAAATGGACAGATCAATGCAATGGTCCCAGCATGTAACCTACACTAGTTGAAGCTGCAAAATTCGAAGCAAATAAAGAAGTAAAAAGCTGCTGCATTTTTTCTTGCTGTTTTCTTTTCCATGGCTGTTCAAGTGAATCTTTACACTTAAATTGCATGTTAATTTGATGTTAAAGGGAAGAAATGGAATGGTTTGGCGTTGGGTTTGTGTGCTTGGGTCTAAAAATGTTTGAGCTATGGTCGATGGCTTGTTAAAAAAACAGATTTCTAGTTGCCGAAAGTTGCATGGAGCTGCATTAGCTTTCATGGCTTTGATTCATGTAACAGGCCACAAGAGCCTGGGTTTTATTCATCCAATTTGCTAGTTAAATCTTGTGCAAAAATGATTGACGAAGTTGCATGTTTTGATCCCAAGCATCAAGGAAAGTGGCGGCAAAGCTGCAACTGGAAAATTGCAGCACTTTACTCCTTTCTTTTGGTTGATATTTCTTGTATCGCTGGTAGCCACCAATCTAGATTTTCTGTTTTAGTCTTGTAATGAAAGTGTCACTCGAATTGGTTGATGGTTAGGAGTGATGTTTTGTGGTTGTTGATGTTTGTTTGGTGATGCATTTGGTTAATAATGAAACACAGCACATCATATAGGAAGGGAATGGAAATTGCAGAAGCATTCTTTACGTGTATGCATGCTTTGCATGAAGAAATAAACCTAGAAAATTGCAGATCAACCCCTTAAGCCTCCTTAATGCTACTAAGACCCAACTAATTGAATAATGTCATCAATTTGGTCCTTAGAAGTTTAATTTTTTTTGCAATTTCATTGATTGCTTTGCTTCAATTAACTACCATGCTTTGTCAATTGCACTTAAGTCACGACTTTAGGGGCTTTATGATCAGGTGAGCTCGTGTTTGCCTATTTCGTTTAATTTTCCCAAATAAATTGGTACCTTGACCATTTCTTTTATTTTGGAGGATAAATAAGTGATTTCACTTCATCGGGGCCCAATTGCAAGGGAGGTAACCTCTATCTCCTTGATTCTCATTTCTCCTATGTGATCCAACGTGCTAAGTGTGAATTGCATGTCTACGTTGCTTTCTTTGCCTTTCTTTAATTCCTTTCATTTATTTCATTTACTTTTGCCTTTTATTTAAGTTATTCTTTATGGGGTATGTGTACACCTCTTGGCTTGTAATAGTTAGGGATTTAATTATTTTATTCCTTTTCCCCCTTTTAGATTGTAGTAGGGTCTCCCTAATGTAATAGATAGGGCTTGGAGGAGCATTCAATGAAGACCTATCGAAGTCATGTGCCTAGCTAGCAAATGTAATAGTTAGGGCTTTAATTGTCTTATGTGTCTTGCATGCTTAGTTACTACGTGTTAATTTGCTTTGTTAGGGCCTTGCATCTAGTCGAGCATGCTAAATGTTATGTGCTATGTGTTTATAAGTGTTTGGCATGTCTACTCGCTTTCCATAGCCTGAATGAATGTGGTGGATGAATGTACGTTTCCACTAGTCCAACGCTAGTCGGAATTCATAGAATGGGCTAGTCCAACGCTAGACCCTTAGGGATTTCTCCTCGTTAGTACATGTTTGCATGTTCATTACATATCATGCATTTTCTTTAGTTTTATCATTTTGCATGCCCCTCGAACCCTTTTTCCCTCCATTTTAGGATTTTTGCAGTTCATGCTAGTTATAGGGTTCATTTGCTTGAGAGTCCCCTTAAATATGGGATATAGACGAGTGTGGCTTTTTCTAAGCCTTAGCACGCTTGTATTCCCTCTATAAAAGGGCAAATTGAGTCACGATTTAGGTCTCCCCGTACCCAATATGCATGAATTCCCTAGGCTCATGCATTTTTAAATCCACTCTACCATTTTCTACCCTCATCACACTTTCATTTTTTCCTCCCATTTTGCACACGTGCACCTTTATGTTTCTTCACTTGCACACGAACACTTTTATCATCACTTGCACACATGCACTTCATATTATCATTTCACATACCGTACCTTGCCCACTCACGTGCACATTTTCATTTACATATTTATTGTTTTTTTATTACTTTTTCAAACTCATGTCCTCACATTGCATACATGCATTCCATTCATTTGCATCCCACTCGCATTATTCGTGACTTCTTCAAAGGATCGTTGTTGGGCTTCACAATTAATGTGATTGGCACCACTCAACCTTTGAAGAGAAATTTCCCCCAATACCCCTAGGTCTAGGGTTTGCATTCATGTAGTGCATCCAAATGTAATAAATTCTTTGGTTAAAACAAGAAAATCTTTGATTAAATCATGCAACTAGCCTTGGCTAGGTCAAAGGGGTGCCTTGGATTTTATCCTTGCCTTCCCCTTTGTCAAATGTGACTCCCGAACCTTTTTTTTGGTTTACGTGGACTAGGAGTCGTTTAAAAGGGGTTTCTTACTACTTTTTCCTATTTTTTCTTTAAAAATTCATTTTTTTGGTGACTTGGTACACCTTAACTCATTACCAAGTGGCGACTCCAATTTTTATTTCAAAAACCCCTTTTAAACTATAATTTTGGGTCAAATCGTCGCATTCTCAACCCCCCATTTAGACCCATTTTTTTCCTTTTCACAATTCATTTTCCAATCACAAAAAATACATTTTTTAAACCATTTATTTATTTATCAAAAAATGGGGCGCGACAGTTGGCGACTCCACTGGGGAGATTCGAGAGTCCGAGCAAATTTGATTTAATCAACATTTTTCTTCTTTTAATCTTTTCATATATCACATTTGGGTGTTTAGGATTGTATTTTTCCTTTTATTAGGATTTTTCCATCTCACGTATACCAACTCCCTCACTTACTCATTTGGCGTATGATTGTTTTGATTGATGAATGGTTTATGTATGTCATTCCGCGCTTGACATTGCATTTGGGTGGGGGACATACCCTAGAGCCTTGTGTTGGGTTCTTGATCCCTCCCCTCCAAACGAGCACTAGCATACGCGCATACGCTTTAATTATTTTTACCCCTCATTTATTTTTCTTTTAGTGGCTTGTCACGCCACTCCACCCTATTAGGATTTTAGGCGACCCACTTGGACATTTGATCGTATCACGACGTGTGCGTAGCATGATCCGAGGGGTCACTCGATCTTCCGCTTTAAACTTTAGGTTGATAACCTATTAGTTTTAGTCGAAGGTTGAGGATTTTTTTTAGATTCGCCCAGACGGGTAGCCGTAACACGACGTGTGCGTAGCAACGTCTGGGGAATCGCTCGAGCCACCGACAAGGAACCTTGGGAGTGATGACCCTTGGTTTCCAAGTCTGAAGGCTCGGGGACCTATGACTTATCGAGTCTAGGTGCATTAGTGAACCCTAACCTCATGCATCCATTTTAGCTTGCCTAGGGTAGAGCCGACCTTACCCTATTAGGGACACTATTCACGAGGGGAGGGGTCCAACCCCTTTCTTCTTTTCATTGCTTTATTTCCTTGTGTTGATTTCGTTGCTACAATGTGTTATGTGTATTTATCGGCACCACCTAGCTCACCACCGTCTGAAATAGAAGATTGCGTCACATAATATCATAAACGGCTACTACTATACCTAAAACAAACTAAACGGCAAAATCGGCACATGCAAGTGCGGAAACGGCATACGGAAACGGAAATGGCG